>NC_140967.1:25941863-25999363 GCF_056783735.1 Eptatretus burgeri | reverse complement strand
GAATTGTTGATGCTCGGGGTCGGGAGAGGGGAATGGCGGACACTCCGTCCCGCTTGCAGGGTCCCGGGACCGCCCCGACTCCAGCGAACTCTCGCCCCTGAGCCCTCTTCCGCGTCCCTTCTTCATGCCGCAACTCGTCCCTCGACCTCACCTCCGAGTTCCGTCCCCTTCGCCGTCCGATCCCCGCAACGACAACCTCTCAGACTCCACGACTTCCGACTAGTGCCACTTTCTGCACACCTTCTTTTTCACACGAGCTGCATTGTTCTCGCGTCTTTATAGACCGGGGGAGGAGCTTGTATGCAGATTCGCAGATCAAAACGCGCTTGGAGGCAGGGCCACGCCACCGGACGTTCAGCCATTGGTCGGGCAAAAAGGGGCGTGAGCCTCTCCTGATCCGTTTTCCTCTCCTAAAAGGAACGCATTCACACTCGTGTTCGGAGGCGGGCCATGCCACCCGATGCTCAGTTATTGGGTAGAAGAAAAGGGGCGTGAAGCCTTCCTGATCTGTTTCCCTCTCCTGTAAAGGCAACCATTTGTACTCGCGGCTCGACGCGTTCGGCAACAATCACCGAACGGGCACTGGACAGCACGACGCTCGGTGTTGACAGGTGGTGTGGTTGATGGTTGTGGAAGGAGAAAGGCGAAGGTGGTGGGGGGTTTGCTGTGGTGGTTTGGTTGTTAGCGGGCGTCGTTTGGGAATGGCGGTGAAGCGATGTTTGCGGGCTGGAGTTGTGGAGGTAAAGAGGCGAAGGTGGTGGTGTTTGAGTTGTTGGCAGCTTAATGGTCCAAAATAACGATAGAGAAAGAAAAATGGCTAACTCAAAGCGTCACAGCCCGGATGAATCACACATATTCCCCCTAAACAACAGGTGTGGACTAACTACACGTGAACTTATCGATATATCTGATCTAAGGACCCTTTATGGTGTATTCCGATTTTTCACAGCCGTAACACTATATGTATATATATATATCTATATATATATATATATATATATATATATATATATATATATATATATATATATATATATATTTTTTTTTTTTTTTAAAGCAACAGCCTTTTTACAGCCCTTTTTCCCTGCTGAGCAGGGGTTAGCTTTTTGCCGGCTCCATGCAATCATGGTTCCCTTCTTGAGGCAATGCTTTTTTATGGTCGGAATCTCTTCCTGACCCCAATCCTAGTCGCCTCTTACGACACACAGGGATATAGTACATCTACTCTAATCAGGGCATACACTGGGACCAGTACACTGGTACTCATTTCACCGACCTCGGAAGAATGACAGGCTGAGTCAACCCCCTGGTGTTAATTCAGTGGCCAATGGGGCTTGAACTCAGGACCCAAGAATCCCAAGCCAGACACCCTAACCACTAAGCCAACACCAGGCATATATATATATATATATATATATATATATATATATATATATATATATATATATATATATATATATGTATATATATATATATATATTTGTGTATATTGTCGCGGGTCGGGGGTCAGGTGAGAAGACCACTAGGTGGGGGAAGCTATCTCAGCTCCCACCAGACTCCCTGGAATTGTAGGCCGTCGCATACGGATAATTCTGTAACGCAGTGGGTCGCTTAACCGACCGTGGACGCCAATAACTCAACCATGTGACACCGGGCTCTCCGTCCAGTTAATCCGGTTACCTAAAAATAACCACATGATTTAATTACTGGGGAACACGCTCTTGGTACACCTTGTCCGAACCGGATCACTTTATCGGATCAGATGCAGCCGAGCAACACTGCAAAAGGATGTACCGGCTAAAAGGAACGGATTGTTGGGAATAAAGTCCCGGCGAAGCTAGGATTCTGACCATGCTGAATCAAGGGAAGAAAAGACAAAAACGAGCTGGGAACATTCCTAAAAGGAATTTATTTACAATGGGTGAGGAAAGGTATGTGGTATGATCAAGATTTATTGGGGTGTGTTGTGCAGATATAGGGGAGAGAGGTGTGGTGCCGCAAAAAACAAGCAACTTATAAAAGCGGACACAGAGCAGACCTAACCCGAAAATAATAATAACGATCTTCTGCAGGCTTACTTATATAGACAGGTACCAGGACACACACACACAGACACTAAAAACCCGATGAAGAGGGATTGAAGCAAGACAGGAGAGGAGTTGAGGCTACGGTCTCTCGGTACCTTTGTAAAACTGATATGCGGTAACCAAATGTGCCACCAATACGTTTGGGGGGAGTGCTCTGTGTGGCACGATACCCAAACTGACAGCTGGCGCGTCGCCCCTCGCCTCGGGCAGCTCACGTCGAGATCGTGGGTGTGTCGGAGGGGCTTGGGTTGGGAGGGTGGAGTCAGCGTCGTGTGGGCGGATAAGAGGAGGAACCCAGCAATGAAGACAGAAGGCGGAGTTGAAGTGATGACAACAGAAGGCGGAGTCGAGGTCCAGCTTGAGCGGCAGGGCAGCAGAGAGAGAGAGGGGGGGAGGAGTCCGCTTGGACCTTTATAGGCCCCGCGACGTGGGGCGGGGGGCCACCCCAAAACTCGGTGATGTCATCCGAATCGGGCGCTCTGATTGGCCCCGATCCCCTGCGCACCCCAGCCGCGATGGCCGGAAACTGCAACACTCAATTTCCGGCAAGGTGACCCCGAGCTGTGTGACCGTCTCGCTCTGACCCCACGACATGACACGAATTGCCCACACCGAACTCCGTGCCATGAATCACCCTGCATGAACCCCCGGGCTGTGCCCTGATGACCGGCCGAGGGCAGCGTCGGTCTTGCACGCCCGCTCGGGCACCCCCGCCCAGCGCTGGCCAACGTGCCCGGTTCATGTGTGCCACGTGGCCCGAGCTGTACAACATGCCTCCACCCGATCACAGCTTCGCTGGCCCTAGAGGCGAGAAGGTAAGATGTTATGGCGAACAGATAGTAAGATGTGTCTATTCGTGCCCGGCTCTATATGACAAAGTGTCGCGAGCGGCGCATGGGTCTGCCTTCCAGCACGTTCCGTACAGTGCGTACAGTGTAGATCCGCCATTTCGGATGTGGCCAGCGCTCGCGTTTGCCAGATTCTAATATCGTGTGCGCAGGGTGAAACCCGATCGATATAATTAGTCCCGAAATGGGTTGAAAGGAACACGCCGCTTGCACCTTGCACACTCGCATCCCGCGCAACGTGGAGTGGGGTTTGGGTTGCCTTTCTGTTATCGGCCTCGGTACGTGTTCTGTTCCACGTGGACGTCGTGCTGGGTGTGTTTCCTGTGTTATGGAAAACACCATCGGATGGAAATTACCGCTGCGAGTGCGTGTTTTGTATGGAGGGTTGTAGGTGTAGTGCCTGCTTAGCCTTTGCTGAGGACCCATCTCACAGCGCAGGGTGCACGTCGCTCAGATTTACCTCAGGAATAATCAGAAAAGAAGAGTAGAAATGAAATTAAGAAGAAATGATGTAAGCAAACCTAGCTATGAGGCCCTCGCAAAGTACGCCCCTGTTGTCCCACGAGACCAAAGGGAAGGGACGATCTGCACGTATATTAATGGAATAACTGTCTTGGGACCACTATCTGTTGGATGCATGCGGTTCCGAGAACCGCAACACTATATATATGTATATATATATATATATATATGTATATATATGTATGTATATATATATATATATGTATATATATATATGTATATATATATGTATATATATATGTTTTCTTTTTCTTCTTCTGAGCCCTTTCCTGTTTGCAATGGTCCTGGACAGGTTGACGGACGAGATCAGACTGGAGTCCCCATGGACTATGATGTTCGCGGATGACATCATGATCTTTGGGGAGAGTAGGGAGCAGGCTAAGGCGAGCCTCGAGAGGTGGAGGTACGCACTGGAGAGAAGGGGAATGATAGTCAGTCGGAGTAAGACGGAGTACATGTGCGTAAATGAGAGGGAGGGTGGTGGTATGGTGCGGTTACAAGGAGTTGAGGTGGGGAAGGTGGATGGGTTTAAATACTTGGGATAAACTGTCCAAAGTAACAGAGAGTGTGGGAGCGAAGTGAAAAAGAGAGTGCAGGCAGGATGGAGTGGGCGAAGAAGAGTTGCAGGAGTGATTTGTGACAGAAGGGAAGCTGCAAGAGTGAAGGGGAAAGTATATAAGACGGTAGTGAGACCAGCTATGTTATATGGTTTGGAGGCGGTGGCACGAACAAAAAGACAGGAAGTGGAGCTGGAGGTGGCAGAGTTAAAGATGCTGCGATTCTCGTTGGGAGTGACGAGGATGGACAGGATAAGGAATGAGTATATTAGAGGGACAGCGCAGGTAGGACGGTTTGGAGACAAAGTGAGAGAGGCGAGATTGAGATGGTTTGGACATGTACACAGGAGGGAAGCGGAGTATATCGGGAGAAGGATGTTGAAGATGGAGCCGCCAGGCAGGAGGAGAAGAGGAAGGCCAAAGAAGAGGTTCATGGATACGTTGAGGGCGGACATGCGGGTGGTTGAAGTGTCAATGGAAGATGTGGAGGATAGAGCGAAATGGAGACGGTTGATCTGCTGTGGCAACCCTTAACGGGAGCGAGCCGAAAGAAGAAGAAGAAGATGTGTATATATATATATATATATATATATATATATATATATATATATATATATATATATATATATATATATATATATTTACAATATATATCTCTTCTGGATCTGATTTTGACAAATTTCCCTGACAATATCTGCTGCTCTTCCTTCGCTCCAATTGGTTCTTCTGACCACGTCCTTGTCAAAGTGGACATCTCTCTGGCTGTTATCAGAGAACCACCTCACCGCCGTCGAGTCTGGCATTTCACTCAAGCCGACTGGCAGGGTCTCCCAGCAGCCATCAAACTTACAGACTGGTCTCCTATCACTACTTTCTCAAACATCAACTCATCCTGGGAATTCTTTCAAAGAAACTTGCTCTCCCTCATGCACAGATTTATCCCCTCTCGTGTTCAGTTGTCTTACCCTTCCTCCCGCCCTTGGTTTACTGAAGCTTGTGGCGAGGCAGTTGTCCTGAAACAACTTGCCTTTGCCTCATGGAAAGCAAACCCAACTGAGGGCAATCTCAGTTCTTTCCACAAAGCTCGGAACAAGTGTGTATCTACCCTCAGGAGAGCCAGAAAACAACATCTTTCTCATCTCAAGTCTGAACTCTCAAACCTCTCTCCCTCCTCAAAATCCTGGTGGCGTTTAATCAAATCTGTTTCTGGTGTATGTTCCCCCTCCATCCCCTCCCTTACCTCAAATGGCCGCACTGCTGATTCCACACGTGATAAAGCTGAATGTCTAAACTCGGTGTTTGCAGCTAAATCTTGTGTCCTAAACCCATCACTATCTCTACCCACTTTACCCAGTCGCACCCAACTGTCCCTGGACTCTGTATCCTTTTCTCCTGACAAGGTGGAGAGCTTGCTTTCAAACCTCGAGTCAGATTCAGCAACCGGTCCAGACGGCATCAGCCCACGTGTCCTCAAAGCCTGCTCTTCTGCTCTTGCTCACCCTCTCTCTGTTCTATTCACCCTCTCATTTGCCCAAGGTCATCTGCCATCTGCTTGGAAATCTGCTAACATCACTGCCCTGCATAAAAAAGGTGCAAAAACAGATCCCTGTAACTACAGACCAATCAGCCTTCTCCCAATCATCAGCAAGGTGATGGAATCCATCATCGCTTCAGACATGAAATCCTTCCTCTTCTCCAATGGCTTGATTTCCAATCATCAATTTGGTTTCAGACCAGGTCACTCTACCCTGGATATGCTGCTTCTGCTCTCCCATCAATGGATGGAAGTTCTCAATGCCAGACAGGAAATCCGAGCCGTATCCCTGGACATATCACGTGCTTTTGACACAGTGTGGCACCCTGCCCTACTCACCAAACTCTCTTCCCATGGTATTCAAGGCCATCTCCACTCATGGCTCGCAGACTTCCTCTCCTGTCGCAGTCAACGTGTGGCCCTAAATGGAGTTCTTTCATCCCCTCTTCCTGTGCAGGCTGGAGTTCCTCAAGGTAGCGTTCTGGGCCCTGTTCTTTTTCTGGTTTTCATCAATGATCTCTCGGACTCTCTGGAAAATCCTCTATTTCTCTTTGCCGACGACTCCACCCTCTGCCGTACCATCTGTCATCCCTCAGACCGGCAAGCAGTAGCTTCTTCACTCACTGCAGATCTGGATAAAATCACAAACTGGTCCAACACGTGGAACATGTCTTTCAATCCAGACAAATCTCACACTCTCACTATGTCTCTTCGAAAGGACCGTTTTCAAAACCCCCCCATCCACTTTCTCAACAATCCTCTGGAAGAAGTCTTTTCCTTCAAGCTTCTAGGTCTCACTATCTGCCATGACCTTTCCTGGGAAAGTCACATTTCCAACCTCGCCTCAAAAGCCAGTCGCCGACTGGGAATCCTCCGTCGTGCTAAGTCCTTCCTGGGCCCTCTTGAGCTCCTGACCACTTACAAAGCTTTTGTCCGTAGCCTGATGGAGTACTGCTCTCCCCTCTGGGCTGGTGCTCCTGCCTCCCACCTTTCTCGGCTTCACGCTGTCGAAACCAGGGCATTTAAGATCATCGGCATCTCCCGCAAT
The DNA here is from genome assembly GCF_056783735.1 of Eptatretus burgeri. NCBI lineage: Eukaryota > Metazoa > Chordata > Myxini > Myxiniformes > Myxinidae > Eptatretus > Eptatretus burgeri. The sequence goes on along the minus strand of NC_140967.1, from coordinate 25,992,767 downwards.
GAAGCTGAGTCTTTGGGCCTCTCACTCAATCACCGCAGGTTGGTCGGTGGTCTTTCTGTCTTCTACCGACTCCTCTCCAGCCTTGCCCCCCTGCTCTCTCTGCGATTTGTCCCCACCACATTTCCACAGGGCGCTCAAGGTCCGCCAACAACCCCCTTCTGGTAAAACTACCAAAATCACGAATCACTGCTCATCTTCACTCTTTCATTCCTCTTTTTTCCCGCCTTTGGAATAAACTTCCTCACTCTATTCTTTCCCATTCTTCCCTGCAGGCTTTCAAAACAGCTGTTCACCACCACCTCTTATCTTCCCCCATCCAAATCCTCGATCTTTTCTACCCCCAATAATCCACCCAAGCCCACTTCCTTCATTTCTCCTGCTTTCCTTCCTGAAAGTCCCTGAAATGTCTATCTTCTCTTCGCCATGTTCCCTGTCCCATCCCCATCCCTCTCCCTTCCACAGTTCACCTAATGTGTCTGTTCCCCACTGTTTTGTCCCTTCCACTCCCGCCCCTCTTGTCTCATGCCTCCTTGCTGTGAGTTGTTTGTTAGCTCTCATACGAGCCTCGACCAAGGTATACCAAAAAAAAAAAAAAAAACCCATGTGGTTCGGATTATATTCATAAATTGACTCCTCCCATGCTCTTCTCGCCAAAGAAGCTGCATAAAGCAACCAAGAAAGGCGACCTAGGTAAGCCTTTTCCTGTTTCAAACCCTTCCCAGAGTTCCTCAACAGCTGCAAAGATGTTCACAAAAATCGTACACACATGAGAATCCCAATGCTGCACACCCCTGCAGCTGTCAGACCAGTTTCCTCACTTGTTGGACAAATGTGTGCGCATCTTGTGTGGTGTTGTCAGGGTGAAACATCATGAGTGACCTGTTGGTGGAGAAGAGAGGAAGAAGAAAAAGAAGGGAGATAGATATGTGGAACAGGAGAGGAGAAAACGAAGTGGAAGATGAGGAAGGAAATGTCAAAAGCAGTCAACATTTCAATAATAAAGACTTTATTATTTATATATTATTCAACTGTTTTCCACAATCACAACAATACTTTCAACCCATTACATGCAAGGCATGCTGTATATACACCTTTTATAGCTGCTGAGCTCAAGCTGCTGTATATACACCTTTTCAATGCATAAAAGGTAATCTTCACTAATAAATACCAATGTGTGTGTGTTTGTCAGTGTGTCTATTCCATAACTCCAAAACCATGAAACCTCACATTCTGAAACTTTGTATGCATACTAAGAAAATGCCAAGGAAGTGCAAGAGTGAAAATTGTGTGTTTGGGCAAATTAAAACACCCCCTTTTGAAGATAGATAATGGCCTTATTTAATGATATCCTTTATCAGGTGTTCCTTAGCCACCTCGATCTCTTGGGTCTTAAGGTATATCCTTTGTAACCTTTCTGGTGTCTGAAGCCACCATGTTTTTTGTCCTGCTCAACCATGCCATAAATTGAACAGGCCGCAACGATTTCTTAACGATAACGTTTTTTTTTTCACTTTCCTCACTAATATTATCGAATGCCTGCTCATCATAGCTATGAATTGTTGGGTACATTGCAATGCTTATAAATGCCCAGGGACGCCAGCGTTCGTGGCTGTATTTCATTTCCGCACATGCCATAACCTTGAGGATCTCTTAAACTCAACTGAATTACAAAATTTAATCTCCAGAATTGAACTCAGCAGCAGTTCTGACTGCTAAAAAAAAGTCTTCTTTTGTCGAATTCGGACATTGATTGGGCATCTCCGGGAGATGTATAATAGGACAGATCATCACTTACCAAGCCAGCCGTTCCTTATCAACCGTTTCGTTGGAGTGCTTCCTTGAGTGCTCAGGCCACTTGGTGAGCGCTTTACAATATCTGCACTATCAGTGAATACTGTATATCGATTGATTCGAACAAAGGTCAAAGCCATTCGCCTGCATTGGCCACGTGTTGTTCTGCGGTGAAAAATGTGGTGGCTGGCTCACTGAAAATGTGAAATTTTATCTTCCATGACATTTCCCCTTTCTGTATGTTCTTTCATTACATGACCCATCACTTGAGCAAAGATAAATACAAATAGAAATTAAGCGTTTCGTTTTAAAAAGTTTCTTCAACTGTTTTGCGGAGTACTTCAGTGCCACCACTTGGCGTGCATTCTTCAAGTTTCAATGGCGATACTGCGGTTCGATACCGGATACCAGCAGGAAGGCAAAATAAATTATATGATCACAATGAGTAAAAAATATTTGCAGATGTTATGAAGTCATGAATTGCCACATCACGGCAGGAAAGCTAAGAGGTACGCATGCCCGCTCTGTGTCGCCTGGGTTTGAATCCTGACCAAGCTATAAACTGTCATCCCAGTGTTTCACATGCAGGGTGATTTATCAATGTGTGTATGTCGTCTCTCAGATCGATGTTAAACTGGGCAACACGGTTTTCCTCATGGAAAGCAAACCCAACTGAGGGCAATCTCAGTTCTTTCCACAAAGCTCAGAACAAGTGTGTATCTACCCTCAGGAGAGCCAGAAAACAACATCTTTCTCATCTCAAGTCTGAACTCTCAAACCTCTCTCCCTCCTCAAAATCCTGGTGGCATTTAATCAAATCTGATTCTGGTGTATGTTCCCCTCCATCCCCTCCCTTACCTCAAATGGCCGCACTGCTGATTCCACACGTGATAAAGCTGAATTTCTAAACTCGGTGTTTGCAGCTAAATCTTGTGTCCTAAACCCATCACTATCTCTACCCACTTTACCCAGTCGCACCCAACTGTCCCTGGACCCTGTATCCTTTTCTCCTGACAAGGTGGAGAGCTTGCTTTCAAACCTCGACTCAGATTCTGCAACCGGTCCAGACGGCATCAGCTCATGTGTCCTCAAAGCCTGCTCTTCTGCTCTTGCTCACCCTCTCTCTGTTCTATTCACCCTCTCATTTGCCCAAGGTCATCTGCCATCTGCTTGGAAATCTGCTAACATCACTGCCCTGCATAAAAAAGGTGCAAAAACAGATCCCTGTAACTACAGACCAATCAGCCTTCTCCCAATCATCAGCAAGGTGATGGAATCCATCATCGCTTCAGACATGAAATCCTTCCTCTTCTCCAATGGCTTGATTTCCAATCATCAATTTGGTTTCAGATAAGGTCACTCTACCCTGGATATGCTGCTTCTGCTCTCCCATCAATGGATGGAGGTCCTCAATGCCAGACAAGAAATCCGAGACGTATCCCTGGACATATCACGTGCTTTTGACACAGTGTGGCACCCTGCCCTACTCACCAAACTCTCTTCCCATGGTATTCAAGGCCATCTCCACTCATGGCTCGCAGACTTCCTCTCCTGTCGCAGTCAACGTGTGGCCCTAAATGGAGTTCTTTCATCCCCTCTTCCTGTCCAGGTGTGGAGTTCCGCAAGGTAGCGTTCTGGGCCCTGTTCTTTTTCTGGTTTTCATCAATGATCTCTCCGACTCTCTGGAAAATCCTCTATTTCTCTTTGCCAACGACTCCACCCTCTGCTGTACCATCTGTCATCCCTCAGACCGGCAAGCAGCAGCTTCTTCGCTCACTGCAGATCTGGATAAAATCACAAACTGGTCCAACATGTGGAACATGTCTTTCAATCCAGACAAATCTCACACTCTCACGATGTCTCTTCGAAAGGACCGTTTAGAAAACCCCCCCCATCCACTTTCTCAACAATCCTCTGGAAGAAGTCTTTTCTTTCAAGCTTCTGGGTCTCACGATCTGCCATGACCTTTCCTGGGAAAGTCACATTTCCAACCTCGCCTCAAAAGCCAGTCGCCGACTGGGAATCCTCCGTCGTGCAAAGTCCTTCCTCGGCCCTCTTGAGCTCCTGACCACTTACAAAGCTTTTGTCTGTAGCCTGATGGAGTACTGCTCTCCCCTCTGGGCTGGTGCTCCTGCCTCCCACCTTTCTCGGCTTCACGCTGTCGAATCCAGGGCATTTAAGATCATCGGCATCTCCCGTAATGAAGCTGAGTCTTTGGGCCTCTTACTCAATCACCGCAGGTTGGTCGGTGGTCTTTGTCTTCTACCGACTCCTCTCCAGCCTTGCCCCCCCCCCTGCTCTCTCTGCGATTTGTCCCCACCACATTTCCACAGGGCGCTCAAGGTCCCCCAACAACCCCCTTCTGGTAAAACTACCAAAATCACGAATCACTGCTCATCTTCACTCTTTCATTCCTCTTTTTTCCCGCCTTTGGAATAAACTTCCTCACTCTATTTTTTCCCATTCTTCCCTCCAGGCTTTCAAAACAGCTGTTCACCACCACCTCTTATCTTCCCCCATCCAAATCCTCGATCTTTTCTACCCCCGATAATCCACCCAAGCCCACTTCCTTCAATTCCCCTGCTTTCCTTCCTGAAAGTCCCTGTAATGTCCATCTTCTCTTCGCCATGTTCGCCGTCCCATCCCCATCCCTCTCCCTTCTACAGTTCACCGAATGTGTCTGTTCCCCACTGTTTTGTCCCTTCCACTCCCGCCCCTCTTGTCTTATGCCTCCTTGCTGTGAGTTGTGTGTTCGCTCTCATACGAGCCTCGACCAAATTATACAAAAAAACACAAAACACATCTGCCAGAATCCATCACCCCTCTCCCTTCCTCACTCTCCCTTCTTCAACCCTCCCTTCCACACCCATATCCCTCTTTCCTCTCCCCTGTCCCACCCCTCCCTCTCCCCCCCATCCCCACCTCCCCCCTCCCACCGCCTCGCTCTTTCCGACCTCGACTCCTCTCTCTCACCCTCTCTTCTTCTCTCTTCATCTCTCTTCTTCTTCTTCTTCTCTTCCTCTCTCTCATCTCCCCTCTCTCTTCTCATCTCCCTGACTTTCCCCCTGATATATATATATATATATATATATATATATATATATATATATATATATATATATATATATATATATATATATATATATATATATATATATATATATATATCTCTCTCCCTCTGATCTAATTCTAATTTGTCTCTTATTAATTACATAACACACCAGTAAATAAATGACATACAAAATACACCACACAAAACAAGTCCTGGCGAGGGTCTGCAATCTTTGTTTGTTCTTTTTCTTGTTTCTTTTTTAAAAAATAATTTATAATTATTGATGATTTATTTTCATCCACTCAGTGCGGTTATCTTTTCTGATTTATTTTTCCGCTCTGAAGACATTGAAATGGCCAACCTGTGTTGCATCCCAGCCCATGGCGGCCATTGGGAAAAGCGTGCTCTCAAACATGAGGGTGTTACCCCCAATCACCCTGGGCCGGTCAGAAATAGTGAGTGTGGTCAAGGTTCAGATCGAAAATACGCGGCAATCCCAGTGGGACTCCAACATTAAAGGAAGGTTTAGTTACAGGGTGAACCCGGTCGTGGTTCTACCAATAAGGCCTCCACTGCTCTCTCTCAAAGACCAGGTTGCCCTCTTCAGGCTGAGATTTGGGCACTGTCATCTCAATCCTTATCTCAACAGGATCGTCTCAACCATCCCCGATTATGCATGAGGCGGCCCTGACATTTATAAAAGAGAGTTGGAAATCCATATATCGGATTAAGGACGATCCAAATCCATCCAGAGCTGCTATGTTTGGCGCGTGGCGTATATAGAGCCTCACAGTTCTGAAAACGCCATTAAACAAAGAAAAATATGAAGAAGAAGAAGAAGTAGTAGAAGGTCGTGACGGAGTTGTTCGCAGCAGTGCTTTCGCTTATTGTTTTTAGGAACGGTTTATAACGAAGAACGTTTTATACCTACCTCAGCATTCGACGGAGATCTCACTTCCAGAGTTCTTTCTCCTTCGTTGTTTATCTTGCCGCGGCCTTGATGGGGGTTTGTCCTTTGGATCCGGGTGAGGTCGTGCAGCGGAAATGGCTGGCGGCGGTCGTCATGTGGATGGCGAAGGTGATGATAAAAAGGGCTTTCACCATCAGAGTGATGGTGATGTCGATGGTGCTTATCCCTCCGAGATAAGGGGCCAAATGATCACTTTCGAGAAGTCTCTCACGGCTGTTGACGAAGCACTGGAGCCGTTTGTGGCGTTGACTCGAGACGAAGTTCAACACAAAGTGAGTGAAACAAAGATGTACAAGACCAGTTTGATCGGGATGTGCGACGTAGTAGATACTTATCAGTTTATTCATCTCTCTCAACCCCCTCTCCCTTTCCCCCCCCCCCAAAAATGAATACCCTGGACCAGGTCGTGCCACCGTACCTGCCGCACTGTTCACCCCGGTGAAATTGAGATTGAGTTCACCCTCTTGTGTCCGAGACATTGTGTGTGTGTGTGTGTGTGTGTGTGTGTGTTCTGTTAGCAAGCAGCTTGCTCAAGCAAGCGCTCCAACGGAACGGAGCGCTCGACACCGCTTAACAACATGGCGGTCTCCATGGAAACGTTGCTGTCGTGGTTCTCAAGTGAATGTTGGCCTGGCTGTCGTTTTTACTTTTAATCAATCCTCTTGTGGAAACGACCTTCCCAAACGAATTCCTTTGTGTGAAATACAGGGAGTTACTAGATGAAGAGGAAAATAAATCAATAAATGGAGAGTCAGAAGGGGAATGCCCCCACCAAGCTTATCGATGTACCCTTCCATTCTGCATTTTTTGGGGATGGGGTGGTGGAGGAGGGGGGGGTTCTGCCTGTTTGTAAATGTTAAAGAATTCTGTTGAAAAGTAGAAGTTACAAGTCTGAAGACGACGATGGTTCACGAGCGGTATTTGACAATGGAGATTGTTTCAGAAGTCAAGGATGAGACAATGTGATAATTTTTGACCTAGTTATAAAAATGATCAACATGATGTGGTACGGGTGACGGGTTATTAGCTGCAAAATGTCGAAAACCCGGTTTCGTTCAACAACTTTAAAAATTTGACTGTTGCATAACCTTTAAAGGTCACAAAACAATGTTGTGGACATTAAAATAAGGAAACAGGATACGTGCTATAGCTTAATGGAGTTAGTTCGTCGAAGAAGGTCGAAAACCCGGTTCGATTCCCACAACTTTGAAAATTTGACCTTTGTGGCCTTAAAAGGTCAAGTGTTATGACCTTTGGTGCAAAACTTCCTCTGGAACATTCCAGGAACAATATAACGTTATATAGGCTATATGACATTTCGCACTCCTCGGATAATGCATACTTTGATGAGATCAGCGTAAAAACAAACTTGAAGGGGGCGCCACGGACAAGGTGTTCGTGATGGAGCAAAATGGTTTCAAGACTTTAGGTGGGGAATGACCTCAAGATTATGCATAAAAAATATTGTCATCCTAGCTCTCAAAGTTTGGGCGGTCGTATGATTTTTATGTCAAAATAAGTTTTGACCTTGACCTTCAGAAGAAAATGAGAAATCTGACGACAAGTTTTAGATAATTCATTTTGCTATTCAAATACCGAAGAACCCATTCCATTCAGTCAATTCCCGAGGAGAAGATAGATTTTTAATCCAACTGCCCCATAAACATGACTATTTTTGGGCGTGGCTCTGCCCACAATGGGCGTAGCACGCCCTCATCCAGGAAAACACAACTGGACATTGATATCGAACACATAACGAAGTTTCATCAAGATCGGATCAAAGTCCATGGAGTTGTGCTCTGGACAGACAGACATAACGAATATAGTGGTCACTCTGGCTGGCGCTCATGAATCGATAACTCAAGTATTAACTTCACGTTTCAAAATCGTCTTCTGTGGGAGCAAAATTGAAGAAATAGCCCCAAATCGTTTCCTCTCGGAATCTGGGAGGTCGGCGGTTCGAACTCCGGCCGAGTCATACCAATGCTTTCCAAGAATGGGACATACTGCTTAGAGCACAGACAAACAGGCATTGGTTGGCAACCATTGTGCAGGCTTTCATGGGTCTCATGGCCTCAAATTGCATTGAAGTTCCTTGAATGGGAACTCGTATTTTACCAAACATAATGGTTGGAACATCTGCTCTGAGTCTGGGAGGTTGGTGGTTCGAACCCCGGTGAAGTCATATCAAAGATTTTTTTTTTTAATTGTATGTGCTGCTTCCTCACTTTATTTTGAAAAGAATAGGGCACAAAAAGAACCATATGTTGACTACCATGGCACGGGCTTGATGGTCCTCATGGCCTGCATTGAAGTTGCTCGTAAGGGAAGATGTATTGTATTATGCTTGGGTTGTGCGGGGTATCTTTTAATATGCTTTCTTGTCTTTTGTCTCTGCAGTTGGAACCTCTAGAACAAGCAAAGGTGCAGATGGTGTCGGCGTTCGCGATCAACTCGCTCTTTTGGAGTAAGTGTCACATGTTAAGTTGTGGAGTCTGCAACTGTGGGTATTGTAAAAAGAGAAAATTGAGAGGAATTGGAAAATAAATAAAGATTAACTGGCCTTCAGCAAAATTATATTTCTCAAGGTAAGGAAATGTTTGATTAAATTGAAAATTTGGGTACATTGGTGTAAAGATGGGGATAATGGATCGACATCTCAGAGGTTGTGATCAAAGCTGGCTGAAAGCAGCACTTGGAATCTACTTCTGGAAACCAAATGACGAGGGTGTGTTCAAAAGTAATGAATCAAATTATTTTTCTCCAAAAAAGGTAAAGCTATTGGAATGAAACAAAGTGAAGTCCACACAGAAGTTCTTCCCATCACTGGGTGCGAAGTTTCGTGATTTTATTGAATTTCTAACAGCATAGAACATGCCTCATGTCAACATTCATCGGCGAATGAAAGTTGTGCATGGTGATAACTGCATTGATGTGAGTACTGCACATCGATAGACGAGGCGTACTAACAACAGTGACGCTGGACAAACCGACCTGTGAGACAAACAGCGCTGCAATAGACCAATTACGGGAACGGATGTGGAGTTCCTCAAGATGTGGAGATTTCCAATGCTCCTTCACGTAACCTTTTGTTGTAATCTAAAATGTATCTCTATTTCTGGTTAATTAGCATTTTTATTCCATACATTTTCTTTGATGCATAATATTGTTGTGGCCACGGGTTGAGAACGAGACGAGACACCAGCTTGTCACTCAGGGGGATTAATCCCCGGTTGTTCTCCGTAGAGCCGGACCTGGGGCCACCGCTCACAATTAACGTTGTGGTACGGTGGGTTGTTTTTTAACCACGAGTTCCAGTGTCCACCGTCTAATTATGCCGTTTAACTAGAGGTCACGTGGTTACCTGAGTGGGGAGCGCGCCCTCGGCAAAGCACCAATGTTATCTCGATTAGATTTTAGTTAGGGCGGCCGAGCGTTTTAACCGCTGGTGCGTGCCGACTATTTTTGGTCAAATCTGTGGTAATTATCTCCCAGTCTATCTCGGTTCGAACAATGCTAGACCAATGGAAGGAAAGGACAAACACAGACAGGTTGGAAATTGACAAATAATTTATTAATAATAAAATAAATAAATAAAAATAACTTTTTATTTTCTGAGGTAAATGAAGAATATATTTCAAAGAAAAATCAATCAAAATGCCAGGAAGGAGATAAAGAGCAGATGCTTATTGGGGGTTGACTTGCAGCTAAACACAGACAAGGATACCCAACAGATCATTCAGGGGGTGGGGGATAAAGAATCATCTCGCTCACCAGAGTAGTCGTCCATGAAGTGAAAACATCCTGAAATGTGTGCGTGTGTGTCACGTCCGTCGCCAGCACCCAGCCTTGCCATGTACCCTCTCGCGAACAGCCTTGAACGCCAATCGATGTCTGGGAGGGCACCGAGATCGTCTGTCACGGGTTTAGGCCCTGGTGCTGCGACACAGGCAGCTTCTCACTTCACGAAACTGGTGACGTCCAGTGACCCACACGGTCCATCGGTGACCGACCCGCGCCTCACTTGGTGGCTGACCTGTGCCCCACTCGCCGTCGGCGCTGCTCACACCCACACGCTCGCTTGCCCAAGCACTGCGAAGGACGAATTGTCTCGTTGTTGGTGCTGGTCAGACACCCACACGCGCACCACACGCTCGCTTTCTTCTCTTTTGCACGCTTACACCCGCTTCTTGCTCGCTTCTCTTCTCCCTCCCTGGCTTTCTTTCGCCCCGCTTTCTTTCTCGCTTCTCTCGCCCTTTTCCTCTCATTTCTCTTTCTTTTTCAGCCCAGAACGGACCTCAAATTCGTTTTATACCTGTGGGCCATCTCGGCGGGCACAGTCCGCCCCAAACTCACCCTGCCCCCACTTGCGCATGGTTACCATGACGACCCATGCGCTCCAAAAAAAGGCGGGCGTCAGAGCTCGCAAAAGAACGTTGCTGAGGAAAAATAACGGGTGGGGGGGGGTGTCATAGCTCGTGAATGAACATTGCTGAGGAAAAATAAGGGCGGGCGTCAGAGCTCGCAAAAGAAATGTGTGTAAACGTGTCTGTCGTAAAGAAAAAAGCCTCCCATAAGAGAGGGGGGATCTATTCTTTACCCTTCTCAACGCATCACATTTAAGAACCCATGAGACATGGGGACGGGGCTAATCTGAACATGCTTTTAAGGAAATAACTGTCTGAGGACCTGGATGTGTGGACGCATTCATCAGACCGGATTCTGAAATCTATAACAATATATATATATATTTAATATAATTTTGTATGATTATTGTTACCTCCGCCACCGAAAGTGAAGGAGGTTATGTTTTCACCCCTTTCTGTCTTTGTCTGTGTACAGGATATCTCAAAAAGTTGTGGACAGGTTGGGTGTGTGATAAGGACGAACTGATTAGATTTTGGTGAAAATCCAGATTCGTCTACTAGAATTTTTAAAGTGATTCTTCACCGTTGAGAGATAGGGCCAAAAACGATATATAGCACGATATCTCAAAAGGTTGTGGACGGATTCGGATGAAACTTAGTGGACTCTGGTGTGTGATAAGGAAGAATTGATTCAATTTCGGTGAAGATCTGGATCCGGATCCGATGACTAGGATTTCTTAAAAGTGATTCTTCACCATTGAGAGATGGGGCCAAAAACGATATAGTTCTGTATCGCATGATATTTCAAAAATGTATTTGGCCCGATATGTTCTTGTGGATCAGGCATTACGTGGTGGAGGTATGCGCTCCACGGAGTGCCCTTCTTGTTTCCATATATATTTGTAAGTTTTGTGAAACCGTTTCATTATTGTAAACTTGACAAATATAATTCTTTGGATGACTGAAGCAATTGGTAACCTCAGTTTCACCACCTCACAGCACCTGACATTCATCCCTGACTTTGTTCCGTCTGATTTTTATCCCTTTCAACAAACTTAAGGACCACCTTCGTGGAGAACATTTTTCTTCCGCTAATGACGTCGTGGCCAAAGTGAAGCACCGATTAGATTACCTGGAAGCACAGTTCCATTATGACAGCATCACAAAAGTACTTCAACGTTGGTAAAATGTGTGGACCGCAATGGTGATTATGTTGAGAAATTAATCTGCACTATGGAAGAACAAAGCCTGGTGTTGGCTCAAGGCCCGGTCACACCTTGACGTTTTAGCCAACGTATGCCGATTTTTGAATTTTTTTTCTAAAACGCTGGCAAACGTTGAATACGTTATGGGTAAGTTTTGATAACATTAAGAGCACGCTGGCATACGTCGTAGTATGTTGGCTTTAAACGTTGTACTTTTCGGTTGTCCTCAAATTTTTTCATGCTTGAAATTTCACGACGTATGCCGGCGTATGACTCACACGTTCCGCTACGCTGGCCACAAGTTGTAGGCACGGTCTGCGATCGTTGACAGACGTCAACACATGCTACTTGCAAGTTAATCATAAGTTGAGACACGCCGAGGTAATGTTTAGCGTACCCGAAACTTATTTCTAACCTATGATTAACGTGTTGTTGGCACGTTACGCGATCGTTGCCACACGTCGACAGACGTTACTTTTAAGTTACTCATAGGCTGAAAGACGTCGGTATAATGGATCGTCCTTGCGTCAGCGTCCACGGCCACGGCCAGGACACTTATTTGCAGCATTCTTCAAACTTTTCTTCGGCATGACGAGGATGTTCACACTTCGATGTCTAGCTTGGCTATGATTCCAATTATCTATCGGCAGCGTCTATTTAAAATAGTCGAGTTTGAGCGTTTTAACACGTTCAGAAGAAACGCTTCAAATTTCCAAACCCCAGCATCAAAAAAAAAAAAAACCAAAGGCGAGTGACAGCAATTTAAATTGTTCATTGTAAACAATGAAACTAGCTGAGTGGTACCGTTTAAAAGTCGTTGAGTGTAAAAAAATCCAATTGTTGAGCGCAAGCGTCTACTTTCAATAGTGGAGATGCAGCCATTTAAATCGTTGAGTGGCAGCCTATGAACCTACCTGTGGACATGCGGACGCAAGGAGGATCCATCATAACCCACACCCTCCCCCTCACACCCACCTACTCTTGCCAACATGAACAAACTACTACTAATACTAATACTATTACTGATACTGTTACTGTTACTGCTGACATGGACATCGACTCAAAAAGGACTCGAAAACACTATTGGGTTCCCCTTTTATGAACACCATTTTTATATACCAATTCCCAAAACCGCTGGGAACACGTCTTTATATGGCAGTTGTAAGTTAGAAACACATTCATTTTTTTTTTTTGTCGACCGGAAGACGTCATTGGAATACGTCTACATACGTCGATGTGTGTAGGGACTACGTAAAGAATCGGTTCAAAGCACGTCAAACATAAGTTAGAAATAAGTTTCGTGTAAAAAAGACATTACCGCGACGTGTTTCGACTTATGAGTAGCTTATAAGTAGCCTTTGTGGACGTGTGTAAGCGTCCACATATCATGTGTAAAACTTATCCCCATCGCATGCGGAACGTGTGTCATACGCCGAGTACGTCGTAAAATTTTGAACATGTTCAAAATTTCTTGACGTACTCTACTTACTACGACTTATGATAGCGTATTTAGCGTTCTACTCGCGCATACCAAACTTACCCATACCGTATTCGACGTGCCCCAACGTTTTAGACACACTTTTTGTTACGTCTGCATACGCTGGCAAGATCGCCAAGGTGTGACCGCGATTTTGACCCTTCCATTTCTACGGCAGTTATGATTTGAATCGTTGTGCGTCAGCCTTTTAATAGGCTACGTCACGACATCGTCGGCGATGCGTGCAACGCGCTATGCCTGAGTTAGACTATCGTTGGGCATCGGTTGTGTAGGCCGACAACAGGTTCAGCATTCGTTGGTATAAGTTATCTATAACACAACGAAACGTTCTGTGTAGTTACCAATGCGTTACACATAAGACCAAGTCGCTATGAATACGTCCGAATCTTAAAAAAAAACATCATAAGTTCAACGTAAGCCAGCGTTTTACATACATTTTAACATGTTGCCATCGCTGGCTAAAACGTCAAGGTGTGACCGGGCCTTAACTTTGGACCTAAGGGTCCTGAGTTCAAGCCCTTGTGCCGTTGAATTCACACCAGGTGGGGTTGACTCAGCCTGTCATGCTTCCTAGGTCGGTGAAATGAGTACCAGTGGATTCGGGTAATAACCATTCGGGGTAACCTTCGTCGGAGTGGCGACCCTTCTAATACTGTAGCCCTATGCACCTTTATGGTGCAAAAGGAATGGTATTATTATTATGATAGAATAAAGAAAATAGAATATTATTATTATAGAATTTATCATTGGTATCTCCCACGGTGAGGCTGAGTCTTTGGGCCTCTCACTCTCTCACCGCAGGCAGGTCAGTGATCTTTCTGTATTCTACCGTCTCCTCTCCGGTCTCACACCCCCCCCCCCCACCCCCTGCTGTGTCTGCGATATGTCTCCCATATTTCCGCAGGGCGCTCAAGGTCTGCAAACAACCCCCTTCTGGTAAAACTACCAAAATCACCAATCACCAATCACTGCTCACCTTCACCCTTTCATTCCTCTTTTTTTCCCCCACCTTTGGAATAAACTCCCACACTCTCTTCAATCCCATTCTTCCTTCCAGGTCTTCAAAACAGCTGTTCACCACCACCTCTTATCTTCCCCCATCCAAAACCTCGATCTTTTATACCCCCATTAATCCACCCAAAACCCACCTCCTTCAAACTCCCTGCCTTCCTTCCTGAAAGTTCCCTGTCGTGTGAGGACCTGAAAGTCCCTGTTGTGTCCATCTTGTTTACCCCGTGTTTGCCGCCCCATCCCTCTCCCTTCCACGGATCTTCTAATGTCTCTGTTCCCCACTGTTTTGTCTTTCCTTCTCCTGCCCGCCTTGTTGTGTGTTGTGTGTTCGCTCTCATATGAGCCTCGACAATGTATATAAAAAGATTTATGTTGGTGTTTGTCTTCGTTTGATTCGAATATCTTGACTTGTTTTGGAGAAAATGAATATGAGGCATTACTTTTCAACACACCCTCGTAGTTTCAAGAAAATTGCCATTTTGCATTCATAATGCGAGTAAAAGCTTCTTTTTTATTTATTTATTTTTTTACCAATATTGGTTTCACCAATAACTTCCATGGATGAAACAATGTGCCAGGTCTGATCTCGTCTACAAATGGCACCAATCCTTACCTTGTGGTTGGCTCTTAAATGTTATCAGACAAATTGTGATGAGCATTAAGTATGTCCACAAGTTCATGCTTCAAAGTACACATAATGTTACCTGCATCTGCAAAAATAGAAAGAAAAAAAAATATATTAAAAGCTCTTCAACTTGCTGTGCACTTTTCCTCTTGCAGTGTATCTGGTAACTCAAGGGGTGGACCCAAAAGAACACCCAATCAAGCAAGAGTTGGTGAGTATTCTTTGGACTTTTGCAGACTACCCATTGAGGATGCAGAGTGTTCATTTATCATTGACAAACATTCGATTCATTCCCCCAGGATCGTGTACGTACTTACATGAACAAAGTGAAGGCATTTGAGGAGAAGAGCAAGGCAGCAAAACTCGATGCAAAGGCTGCATCCCGATTCATAAAGCATGCACTCTGGCAACCCAAAAATGAAGGTAACTGCAACAGTCCTGAAAGGTATACTTGTGTAACTTTATTTGTGCGATTGAAGAGGTAGAAAGAAAAGTTACTTTTAAAAATCATTCAATCGCTCTGCATTCATCATAAGATTACATGAAGTTGAAGCTCGCTTTGCAAAAGTGATTCTTGTAGAGTTAATTATTTGTCTGTGCTTAGATAAGTTGGTGGGTTATTCAATTGATGAGATCAACAGGGCGTTTCGTGAGGTATGCTGACCCCAATGTGAAGCATGGAGTAGCCGTCGTTTCGGGAGTTAACCCTTCGGTGGGGTTTTTGCTCCGTCTCAGGGTTAATGCCTAAAGCGTCAGCTTCTTGCTTTCAACAGTGGTCACCTTACCTCGACCAACGTTCTGTTGATTTAATCTGTTGTTCCACCTGTCTGCCGGCTTTAAACTCTGCAACGCTGTTTGAAGGCTGTTTATGATTGTTATGATGTTTGTGGTTTTAAGATGCTGTTAATTTTATTTTGTTTAACACTTTTTGTATCGTTTGGTGGGAAAATATTTCAACAAGTAAAAGGCATTCCAATGAGAGGGAACTGTAGCCCCCTATTAGCAGACATTTTCTTTGTTTATTGTGAGTTTTCATTTGAGCAGAAGTTGATGAAGGAGAATAAGTTAGGCTTCGCTAAGATATTGTTCTCAACATGTCTTATAGTGATGATATTTGTGTGATTAATTATATGTTTTTTGATAAGCTGATTCATCGGATTTATCCAGAAAGACTCATAGCAGATAAGACTAGTAGTGATGATAGTGTAGTGGCTGTTTTAGTAAAACATCTGGATGTTTTAGTTAGAGTTGGAAATAATTGTTTTTATACAAACGTGTATCATAAAGTTGACTATTTTAGTTTTCCTGTTGTCTTGTATACGTTTCCATCTCGTAATGTACCAGTTAAGACTGGCTACAATGTGTTTTCATCTCAGCTTATTAGATTTGCCATAGTTTGTTCTCTTGACGATGATTTTGTGGTTTGTGCTGAGAGTTTGATTTGATCATGTGAGAAGGTTTTTCGATGTCATTGTAATCTCTTGTTTAAGTTTCGTTGGTTTTCGTGTGAACAGGTTCCCGTAGCATTGGAAGTTGTGTGAAATAATAATAAATGTGTTTTTTATTTTTAACTAAATTAATTAAATCGGAAGTCTGTCATTAGTGTTTACTGGGAATGGATCTTCATTGTAAATAGAAGGTCTATGTGTTGATAGGTGTGCTGGTGGAATCCTGTGTACATTATGTGGAGGTAAGGTAAGATGTGTTAAGGGATTTCTGGTATGATAGGGGGTGTTGGCAGGGGTGGTGGTGGATGTGTGTGCTTTTTGTTTTTGTATGCTTGCTTTTGGTATGTAGTGTGGGTGTTTTCTCTTGGTGTGTGTTTGTGTGTTTTTTTCTCTCTTTCTTTCTTTCTTTCTTTCTTTTTCTTTGTCGATGGAGGGGTGAATCTTGCAAATAGTTTTTGTAGGGTTCACTTGGCTGTGCCTGGATGGGTTTGAGGATAGAGGAGGAGCAGCCAAAACCCGAATCCTATCCGGGTTCCTCCTGATGACTCCATCTTTGTCTGTTTGTTCCTCCTGATATTCCAGTGCTGTATTTGGTCAGATATTTGATAATGTATCAAAAGTTTATATTGACGGGTAGAATCTAAATTATTTCATTACCTCTGCCACCAAAGGTGGACTGAGGTTATGTTTTCACCCGTCTGTCTGTCTCTCAACAGGATATCTCAAAACGTTACGCACGGATTAGGCCAAAATTTGGTGGACAGGTCGGGTGTGTGACAAGGACGGATTGATTAGATATTGGTAAAGATCTGGATCCGGATACTCAAAATTTGAAGTGATTCTTCGCCATTTAGAGATAGAGCCAAAAATGATATATAGCACGATGTCTCATAAAGTTGTGGACGGATTCAGATATAACTTGGTGGACAGGTTGAGTGTGTGGCAAGGACGAATTGATTCGATTTTGATGAAGATCCGAATATGGATCTGGGTACGAGAATTATTTAATTTTTGAAGTTATTCTTCACCATTTAGAGATGGGGCCAAAAATGACTTGCAGCATGGTATTTCAAAATGTAATGGACAGATTATGAAAAAAACCTTGGTAGACAGGTTGTGTATATGACGAGGACAAGCCGAATAGATTTAGGTTCAGATCCAGATCCGGCCTGTCAGCGGGATACAAAATGTAAACTGTTTAACGTGTTGGAGGTATGTACTCCACTGAGTGCCATTCTAGTTTAACCTGTTTTTCTTTCATTTTTTTTTTCAGCTGCACCTGCTGCCAAACGAAGAAAGTAATGGTGTTTGTAAATAATGTACATGTTAACTATGCTCAAACATACATTTTGTAAAAGTTTATACATGATGAAAGATTCATACATAGAAAACATAGCATTTTAATCGTTTTTCAACAGTGATAAAATGTATTGTGAAAATGACATTCATATTTTGTTGATAAATATTCTCAAATATGAAATATGCTGAGTACATATTGCAGTGATAGGCACCATCATTCTGCGATTGACACATTGCTGCTATCTCGCTATAATATGTACAAAATGGTAAATGTATCCCCTCTTCCTCTTTTTTTTTTTCCTTACATTTTTCCCAAGCCTCCCCTAACTCCTCTTCCACCCTCCTTTTACTTTCTTCCTTATTCTTGACAAACCCACACTCTCCTCTTTCTTCTATATCTTCCCTATTTATTTTCCTTCTACCCTAACCCTGGAATCCATTGAAAACTTTTGCTTGTACAAGCAACTGCCAGATTATGTTTTTTCCTTCTATCTGAATTGCAGGAATGTTAAATCGCATGAAATGTGTGGTCCTACATTTGAAAATTAAATTTTTTTTCTTTAAACTCTACCTTTTTGAATCCTTTAATTTTACAAATATGTTTATATTTGTTTCTTGGTTTTATTTTATTTATCAACTGCACTTGGTTTCTCGCAGAAATGAGCCAAACAGATGCAAAGAGTACACATACTACAGCTAAGTCACCAACTCTTTGCTCGCTTCTTGTTTTGACTATTTATAGAAGTTTGAACGAGGGTCCAGATTTATGGAATGTCTGGGAATGATGTTGAACACTCAATCCCAGGTTTGTTTATGAATGACAAATGAATCGCAATGCTCATAAACAGGCAATGCAGCTTCCTGTATTGGAAAACATTCTCATTCTGCCAATAATATATTGTTGCAGTTCTGTAAAACCGCATGCCTCCAAGGCAATGGCACACAACATGCAGCAATCCCAAAGCAGTTATTTCAATAGTATGTGTATTACTTAATCCTTTCCATATGTCTATTGGGTAAAAGGGAAAGATGCGTTGCATGGGACTCCTTCAGTTAGACTTCTTGGACCTCTTTAATCTTCAACCCTTGCAGGTCTTCCACTCTTTTGCTGCACCCCTTTCTCTCACACGAAGCAAGCACGAAAATCAGTAAAGACTAACAGTAACCAAGAAAGCGTGTCGCGAGTGCCTCATTTGCATTTGCATGCCAATTTTTCTATTCAAAACCGCACCAATTCTAATCCGCCATTTCGCCTCAGACCTTCATTCCGGACACTAAACTATACCACGCTCACAACATCCACTTCATACGATTACTAAAAATCCCCGCAACAAGTCACACTTTTTAAATTACAAACACGACCATTATTCACAATCTTGTTTAAAGGAACTTCAACCTCTTCCCCGCAACGCCACGTTACAATCTTACCTCATAACAACCGCCTCAACTGCCACATGTTCAACCGATGCTCACCACAGCCTCGAGAGATGCTGAGGAGACAATGGTTGGGTTATTTTGGGGCATAACTCAAAGTGCGAATGTGTGCTGGAGCTCCTTTCAGGACCTACGCGTAGTGCAGGGATTTCCCTAAAATCCTACATTTGAATGAAGGTCAGCACACGTTCAGAGGTCTAGTGAGCGCCTCCAAAAACCATGGCCCATGTAAAAGTTGGAGCTCCGGTGCGTGCCCCTGTTGGCCAGCGACCGAGCCATTTTTTCGCCTTCGGGGCCTAGCAGGGCATGACTATGACCGCAATGGACCAATAGGGGAACTCAATTTCGTGAGTGCTTCTTTTGATCCAATGTTTGGCTCCTCCCCTCGTCCGGGGCTCATAAAAGGGACGAATGCGGCTCATTTGGGAGAAGAGTATCTCCAGGAACAGAGCTGGCGAGATCACCGACAACATCACAGGAGAGAATATCGCCAAACATCGGACTTCGCCGGGGAGGACAAGCGGTGCAAGGACAAGCATGGAGTCAGCATTACCAGGCGTGGAGACACGCATTGCTCCTGCAAGCTGGGAATGCTTCCACATCACTCATTTAGGTTGCATCCTGCAGCGACACTTGCACATACAGACTCTTACACAATTTACAATGGTTTCTTTTCTCTCACACATCTTTCTTCTGCCATTTATCTCTAATCTACTGTGGGCGCAAAAGAGCAATCAATGCGGGCAAGTTTTTCAGAGCAAAACCCAACAGCGAACCAAACTGACCTGCACTTCACATTCTTCCTTTTGCACTAAGCCGCACTCCACATCGCATTACACTTGCATTTCTCAAACACGTACCCCAGACACTCTCAGTATTTCTCCCTCCTCTTCCTTTCCTCAGCGCTCTGGGCTGCGCAGGTCTGCCGTCCATGCCAGGTATTGAGAGGTCGTTAACCCTCAAATGTTTATATCTCTGAGCTATCACTAATTTTCCTTGTGTGTGTGCGTGATTATGCCTGCTGTTGCATAAGTTAAGACTATAATAATTTTTGGGATAACTCTGCACTGTCTTCTTTTGAAAATATTGTTTGCGTTTTGCCTCACCCCACAAATTCCTTGCTTTCCCTGCTGTGCATTTTGCAATAAATCCCATTACCATGGCACATATCTTTCCTTTCTCCTGGTTTAAATAAATGTGTTTGTTAGAGATGTTCCCAGCTCGTTTTTGTCTTTTCCTCCATTGGTCCAGCATGGCTTGCACCCTAGCAAAGGAGAGGAGGAGGTTTAGGACCATACTCTGTGCAGAGCATTGATGCTGCTTTTACAGTCTCCTTGGCTATTGGGCACAATCCTGGACGGGTCGCCTCTCCGACACAGTATACCAGCATTCTGGCACTCATTTTGCCGAACTCGGAAGGGTGACAGGTCGAGTTAACCCCACCTGGTATTGATTCAACAGCTGAGCGGGATTTGAACGCAGGACCCTCGGATGCAAAGCCCGCCAACCTAACCATTAAGCCAACACCAGGCATACCCTAGCTTAGCTGGGACGTTATTCCCTAAGAATCTGTTCAATAACCGTTACGTACTTGGCAGCTTCGCTCAGCTGCACCTGATCTGGGAGGTAATCCAAATAATGCAAGTACGTACTAAGGGCACGATTCCTTGATAAGGAGATCAAGTGTCCTTAGGTAAACGGTTGTTTTATGGATGACCCGAAGTTATGTGGTCAAGTTATTGGCGTTCGTGGTCAATTAGCGACACAAAGTTATTCGTATGCGATGACCTATGATTCCTGTTGAGTCTGAAGAGGAACCCGTCAAGAGAGGGCCGCTCCCTCATGGTTCCCCCGCGATGCCCGGTCTGCAACAATATAAAGGCTTCCATTGGCAATCATTCACCAATGTCGCCAAAATATATAAAAGTAGAAGGGCACTCGGTGGAGCACATACCAAAGCCACGCAATGCCTGATCCCCAAGAAAATATATCCCAATACATTTTTGTAATATGCTATATATCGTTTTTGGCCCTCTCGATGGTAAAGAATCACTTTTGAAATTTAAAATAATTCTCGCATCCAGACCTTCACCAAAATTGAATCAATTCGTCCTTGTCACACACCCAATCTGTCCAACAAGTTTCGTCTGAATCCGTCCACAACTTTTTGAGATTTCCTGTTGTATATCGGTTTAACCTACCTCTGAATGGTGAAGAATCACTTATCCGGATCGCCCGTTGAAACAGGATGGGAGCCCGAGCAGTGGCTTGGGTGATCCGGCAGTAGTTTGATGAAGCCTCCTGTGAGGTAATGACACCAATTTCCCACAATTGTGCTTTTTATTTCCACGCTGGCGTTAATAGCCAAATGATGAACTGCAAACCAGCCGACACAAGCTAACTAAAGTAATCATATTTAATAAATGGGGGGAAGGGAGATTGGAAGAGAGAAAAGCATGTACAACAGAAATTACAGAATCAATGTGCAGTACTGTACTTGGCTGTGCCTGAATGGGTTTTAGGGTAGTGGAGTAGTGGCTGAAACTCGAATCCTATCTCGGTTCCTCCTGATAACTATCTTTCCTTTGAGTTCCTTCTTGGTCTGTTTCATGAGGTACAGATCATCCAGTTATGATTCCCCAGCACCCACGATAACTCTTGGTTAGCCATTCACTCGACAAGTGCCCTGACAGTGGGGAAATCACAAACCTGGATGATCAGCAAACCCGGAGGTAGAGCCAAAGTGTCTGGAGGCAGTTCGATTCCACTCCTGGTGGAGGGTGACTGATCATTCTGCACGCTAACTGAGGAAGGAACAAGGGATAGACCTTGTTTAGCAACATGTGACTCAGTATCCCTCTCTGTAGGCTCAGCACATTCACCAGGCGAAAACAAAACTCCTCTTCGGATTCCAGGGAGCAATTTGATTTGTGGCTACGGGCATTCTCCAGCTCTTTTTCATCTGCATATCTTAGACGATGGCCCCAGCATACGATCATTGAAGCCGCATGACCACAAGCTACATTTACGAGAGCTGTAACGTTGTTTACACATCCCCTGGTAAAATACATCCCCTGGTGCATTGCAAAAACTTCCCGCCAGATGCCGCTGTTGTAAAAGCTTTCCACAGCCTCAAAGATGATATCAGTAATTCTGTGGTATTACAGATCGATAGCACGGTGCCGTTCGTGGTGGAAACGGACGCTTCCGATCATGCGATCGCCGCGACGCTCAATCAGTCCAGACGACCCATCGCGTTCTTCTCGAGAACTCTCTCAGGAAGCGAGCAGAGACACTCGGCGATAGAGAAGGAAGCGTACGCTGTTGTCGAAGCCCTACGTAAATGGAGACATTATTTACTGGGCAACCACTTCACACTTGTCACGGACCAGCGATCCGTTGCCTTCATGTTTGATGGGAAAAATAACGGGAAAATTAAGAACGAGAAAATAATGAGATGGCGGATAGATCTATCCTGTTATAGTTACGACATTGTTTATCGGCCCGGGAGGGAAAACCCTGCTGCAGACACCTTCTCTCGGGTCTACTGTTCGGCGACATCCGGTCGGGCTTTGCAAGACCTTCATGTGTCTCTGTGCCACCCAGGAGTAACCAGAATGGCACATTTCGTGTGCAGACAAAACCTTCCCTATTCTATCGAAGATATTAAACAAGCGAGTGCTTCATGCCCTGTTTGTGCTGAACTAAAACCCAGATTCTATGGCGCCGCTCCTGGCAGGTTGATCAAGGCCACTTCACCCTTCGAGAGACTAAATATCGACTTCAAAGGGCCCCTGCCGACTGAGACAGACAACAGATACATACTCACTGTTGTTGATGAATACTCAAGGTTCCTATTTGCATTTGCATTTGCTCGGATATGACCTCGGGCACTGTTGTGAAATGTCTCTCTGACCTCTTTGCCATGTTTCGGAAACCTTCGTACATACATTCAGACAGAGGACCGGGTTTCATGTCGGCTGAGCTCAAACAGTTCCTATATCAACACGGCATAGCAACTAGTCGAACGACGGGTTACAACCCACAGGGTAATGGGCAGGTGGAACGGTATAATGGAGTCATTTGGAAAGCCGTCACCCTGGTGCTGAGATCGAGAGGACTGGGGTCCGAGCGGTGGGATGTTACCCTTCCCGATGCCCTGAATTCCATACGCTCTTTGCTCTGTACGTCCATCAATGCTACTCCGCACGAACGCATGTTTACTCACCAACGACGATATACTGGCGGCCAATCAGTGCCCAACTGGCTAACCTCTCCGGGAGCAGTGTTCATGAAGCGCCCGGTACAACAAAGCAAGTATGAACCAATGGTGGAGAAGGTCGAACTCCTCGATGCTAATCCTGAGTATGCTCATGTTCGACTTCCTGATGGCAGGGAGACCACTGTGTCGGTTCGCCATCTGGCTTCCGTAGGTACTCCTCCCTCTGGTACTCCCCCCTCTGACATTCCCTCCCCAGGTGTTTCCCCCTCAGGAACTCCTCCACCCGAGAATGGTGGCGACGGAGCTACCGCATTCCACCCGAGAGCGATCGAGGGGTCATCCCCGGCACGAGTCGAGGCTCCCCAAGAGGATCGGAAGCCTCCCTCAAGTGAAACCACCATTTACTCCCGGAGAGGACGACGGATAAAACCCCCTCGACGACTCGATCTGTAAAGGGGATTATCGGCATCCCTCGATGGCACCTTACCATGCTCCTATAACTCAAAATAATCCTCACTGCTTGAAATGTATGCTTCTGTAGTTTAAATAGTTCGCGCTGCTTGAAATGTATGCTCCTCCAGCGTTGAAGTAATCATGGTGCATTAGTTGAGCCTCTAGTTACATTTTAAAGAGGGGGAGAATGTCATGAAATAAAGGATGAAGTGACGCGCGATCACGTGACGCGCGGCTCGCACACGGGACAGATAAAACCGAGATTCCGCGCGGTCGGTGGGATTGTCCCTGGGGCATTGTCATTTACGGCGGTGGTTCACTTGGTGCTCGTTGAATGGTGAGAATTGAGGGTATACCGGACTCCGTGCTTATGCTGATTTATTTTGCGATGATCGACTGCACGTGTGGGGAAATCAACTTGCTGCACATGTATTCCCTGATGTGTCTGTAGAATCGGCTTCAATCAAGTGAAATAAAGCCGACACTCCGAAGGTTTTTCCCTCGCATTCACTTCACCCCTCCATCCAGTCAGTTTAATCGATATCAGTGGCGTCGATCACTGAAACTTATATGTTGGTCTTCCGTCAGTAAAACTTCATGAACCTCAGAGATTCCAAGGTGTTTTTTTTCCTGTTAACTTGCTCAACTAAAAAAAAATTACTCTTTCTTCAAAAAGACTACATTGCGCGCAGCAACAATACTTAAGGTGTATGTTAATATAATTATTCAGCTCGTCTGGGCTCTCCCGAATTAAAATCTCATCCCATTTCAATCAATTTACTGCAAGGAAATAATTACAAACAAAATCCTATCAAAAGGAGAACGTTGATAAGAAAGTAAACGACTTTTATTGCAGTGTAGTAAAAGCACCGCCCTTTGAGGTCAAAGATTATATTGTTTGGCGCGAAATGGCGGTGTGTGTATTCCGGGGATGGAGGGGAAGCGTTTTATTGCCTTTTATCGTATTTTCCTCGTGTCTCGTCGCGTGTTTCGTTTCCGCAAATCAAGAGAGCGACGATGGGACCATCAGGTCGATCAGTGATGGGAGCTGGAGGGAATTAATGGAAGGCGAGTGGCTGGTGGAGTTGTAAGTCATTAGCATTTTTTTTTTTTAATTTTTTGTGTCTCTGGATTCCTCTTTGGTCTTTTTCTCTTTTGTAGTTCTTCGACGATGTCGCTGTACCGTAATTATCTTGTACCTTTCATGTTAATACTTTTTAACGAGCTGTTCCTGCTTGAGAAATACGAGGGAAGTATGCCACTCCCTGTTAAATTAACAGTTAAGATACACCTCAAGCTGTTGAATTGCTCTGCGACCAATTCCTTCATTGAAAATCTTTAGGAAGATGCCAATGTATTTTAAAACTGGCAAACACCTTCGAAGTCGATTAAAATGCGTGATTTGTTGTTTTTAGGTTTTTTTTGCACTTTAATAATGAATGCACTCATTGAAGCCCCACTGTAGGATAGGGGGGGGGGGGACTCATTGCTTGTTGTAGGGTTTGTTTCTACTATTGGTACCCCCAATATTTAATGGTTTCCTTGAGATTCTTAGACCCCTAAGCAGGGGTTTCCTTATTTTTTGGAGGAGGAGGCTACCATTAAAAAGAAGCAGGTTACCATCACCGCGAGCGAAGCGAGCGCAGCTGTATGGCCGCGGTCCAGGGCCCTAGGCGGGCCCTGGAAGCTGGAGGATCCTAGATGGCTGGAGATGCATTCTAGCATGATTTCTGACATGAAATAGTTCTCATATTATCATGCTGTTGGGGTGGAAAAGCCACAAAAACAGGTGGTTAGGCCTATACTGGATGTAGTTGCATTAACATACTGACTGACTGGTTGACTGAAATTCAGCTATACTGTATAGTTAGTTCAAACAGCTTTTAAACAGGGTTCATTAATTTAAGGCCATGGTTTAGGGCACACCAAGGTGTCTGGAAGATGGAGTATCTCAGCACTTTAAAAAGAGGCATTTTAGCAACATTTGGGCCATACCTTAGTTCTTAATAGGGAGATGATGCTGCACATGGTGGAGTACAGTGAGCAATCTGAAGTAAGTGTGGTACATGAAATAGCATTCATTAAGGAAACCATATTCCATTTCACGTCTGTGAGTGTTCAGGGTTTGCTGTATGAATGCTGTGAGCACGAAGGATTAGATTATTATAATAATGTTCGGTAAAATGTGCAAACCAAACTATTAACACTGCAAATTCTGTATACATCAGGATCTAAAGTTTGATTGAAGTAATAGACTTATAGTGATATAATTTAATTCCAGTAATCAAGGAAGTGTGATATTTTTGATATCTATACAAAACATTCTCGGAGTTATACTCATCTTGCATTTTTGCTGTCAAACCAATGACAAACTCATATACAGGTAAACAATATTTCAATCAATCTTTAGTATTAAAATCAAATCCTTTGGGAATCTGAGTCACTATATATGTTTTATAGAAAGAAAATTAATTCATAAATGAGATTTCACATTGAAAAAGTTTATTCGATATTTTTGTGCTGCAAACATTCTACATCCTCAACTTTCAAAACAATGTTGTCCAAATTTCAGCATCAAAGTAGCCATGATCTGCAAACATATCCAACATCTTTATGATATTATTCTGGCAGGAATGAACAAATGACATAACTGTATATATAATTGAATAATCAATGATTGAAAGTTAGTAAACTTAAAATGTATTTGGGATGAACAAACGTTCCCGAGCAAAGAACAAATTGTATACGTTCTGTGTAAATTTTTGAAGCTGATGTTTACAGTTCTGTTTAACCTATAGTCATTTAGCAAGTTAAGCAACACAATTGGAGTCACTGTCACTATCAGATGAAATGCCTTCTACATTAAATTGTCGCACTGCTTCATTTTCAGTCAGAGGGGACAATTCTGATTCGACAGGCAAGTCATCAGTCAAGAGAATTTGGGGACATGCAAACGAAGTTGATGGTACACTAACAAGTCGTTGATTTGGGAGCTTCCGTCGAGGTTTTTGGCGACGCCAGTCAAGTACACATTGTCAGATAAGGAGTTCGGCATCATTTGAGCCAACTGGAGGACCATTGATTGAGATTGTTAACAAGGCATCCAGCATGTCATTTTTCATTGCTGACCTCATTCGTGACTTAATACGCTTAAGGGCGCTGGCTCCCCGTTCTGGCCATGCATTGGAAACTGGCAGAGACATACAAATTTCTGCAAGCTCTACCAGTTTGGGGTAAAAGTGCTTGTACTCCTGTTTCTTCGATAAGATTTGTTTAAGCACCCATTCTGTTGGTGTGAAGTTAGATTTTAACGAAAGTACTTCAGCAGGCACATGTTTTTTCCATGAATTTAATTCAAACTTAAAATTCTGCCACTCAGCAACAACTTTCTGCTGACCAGCTTTCTCAAAAAACTTACCACCAAGTAGGTCAATGTAATCTGCACCATACTCTGAAAATCCATGGTCATCAGCTTCAGGTACTGAAGTCTGATCAAATACACTGAAGCTGGCGAGGACGTTGGACTCAGCGAATTTCTCCTGGATATTCTCCTTTAAGGCCCAGTGACACGTTGAGGTTTTAGCCAACGTATGCCGATTTTTGAAATTTTTTTCTAAAACGCTGGCACACATTGAATACGTTATGGGTAAGTTTTGATAACATTGAGAGCACGCTGAAAAACACTGCCATACGTCGTTGTACGCTAGCTTTAAACGTTGTACTTTTCGGTTGTCCTCAAATTTTTGCATGCTTGAAATTTCACGACGTATGCCGGCGTATGACTCACACGTTCCGCTACGCTGGCCACAAGTTGTATGCACGGTCTGCGATCGTTGACAGACGTCAACACATGCTACTTGTAAGTTGATCATAAGTTGAGACACGCCGAGGTAATGTTTAGCGTACCCGAAACTTATTTCTAACCTATGATTAACGTGTTGTTGGCACGTTACGCGATCGTTGCCACACGTCGACAGACGTTACTTTTAAGTTACTCATAGGCTGAAAGACGTCGGTAAAATGGATCGTCATTGCGTCAGCGTCCACGGCCACGGCCAGGACACTTATTTGCAGCATTCTTCAAACTTTTCTTCGGCATGACGAGGATGTTCACACTTCGATGTCTAGCTTGGCTATGATTCCAATTGTCCATCGGCAGCGTCTATTTAAAATAGTCGAGTTTGAGCGTTTTAACACGTTCAGAAGAAACGATTAAAATTTCCAAACCCCAGCGTCAAAAAACAAAGGCGAGTGACAGCAATTTAAATCGTTCATTGTAAACAATGGAAATAGCTGAGTGGTACCGTTTAAAAGTCGTTGAGTGTAAAAAAAAAAAAAATACAATTGTTGAGCGCAAGCGTCTACTTTCAATAGTGGAGATGCAGCCATTTAAATCGTTGAGTGGCAGCCTATGAATAGCAAACCCCACGTCACCGGCAAAGATAAACTGCCGCACGATATGGATAAGTTAGGCTATCGTTGGGCATAGTTTGTGAACGCCGGCTACACGATAATTATTCGTTGGTATACCGTATCTATAAGTTATCGAAGCGCTCTATGCACATTATTAGTTCATTGTGCATTTGTCCAACCCGTTATGAATAGACCTAAATCGTAAAAATAAGCTATATCTCATTGTTGAAAAAGCCCCATAAAAAATTAGCCGCGAAGAACTTCGAACAACGGTGCAAAGATGTCTCCTACCCATGGACACGCGGACGCAAGGAGGATCCATCATAACCCACACCCTCCCCCTCACACTCACCTACTACTGCCAACATGAACAAACTACTACTAATACTAATACTAATACTGATACTGATACTGTTACTGCTGACGTGGACATCGACTCAAAAAGGACTCGAAAACACTGTTGGGTTCCCCTTTTATGAACACCATTTTTATTTACCAATTCCCAAAATCGCTGGGAACACGTCTTTATATGGCAGTTATAAGTTAGAAACACGTTCATTTATTTTTTTTGTCGACCGGAAGATGTCATTGGAATACGTCTACATACGTCGATGTGTGTTGGGACTACGTAAAGAATTGGTTCAAAGCACGTCAAACATAAGTTAGAAATAAGTTTCGCGTAAAACGGACATTACCGCGACGTGTTTCGACTTATGAGTAGCTTATAAGTAGCCTTTGTGGACGTGTGTAAGCGTCCACATATCGTGTGTAAAACTTATCCCCATCGCATGCGGAACGTGTGTCATACGCCAAGTATGTCGTAAAATTTTGAACATGTTTAAAATTTCTTGACGTACTCTACTTACTACGACGTATGATAGCGTACTTTAGCGTTGTACTCACGTATACCAAACTTACTCATACCGTATTTGACGTGCCCCAACGTTTTAGACACATTTTTCTAATGTCGGCATACGCTGGCAAGATCGCCAAGGTGTGACTGCGATGTTGACACTTCCATTTCTACGGCAGTTATGATTCGAATCGTTGTGCGTCAGCCTTTTAATAGGCTACGTCACGACATCGTCGGCGATGCGTGCAACGCGCTATGCCTAAGTTAGACTATCGTTGGGCATAGGTTGTGAACGCCGACAACAGGTTCAGCATTCGTTGGTATTAATTATCTTTTACACAACGAAACGTTCTGTGTCCGTTTCTAATACGTTATGCATAAGACCAAGTCGCTATGAATACGTCCGAATCTTTAAAAAAAAAACATCAAAAGTTCAACGTAAGCCAGCGTTTTACATAAATTTTAATACGTTGCCATAGCTGGCTAAAACGTCAAGGTGTGACTGGGCCTTTAGGGCATGAACATATTTCTGTAGCAAATTAGAAACCTGATCTCTGTCAAAATCTGTAACTTTCAACTCACAACTCTTGAGCCTACCACCCTTCTTTAAATCATTCTGCAGATTTTGCACAACCTCCCCTTCACTGACAATTTTATCTCGTTCACAAAGAGTGTGCTGAATGCTTGGCTCTATTCTAGCAAAATTTACTGTGCCTCTCTGAAATGTTTTGCTCAGTGCCCCAAAGTGTGGAAGAATTTTCTTCAGTATATACATTGCCCCAATGAACTTAACAGAATTCATCTTACTTTGCAAACCACAGACAATGGTATCTTGCTCCTTGCACTGCTGAAGAGTCAGTAACAAAGGCAGAATGTCCATATAGACAGCCTCTACACCATTCTGCAATGAAAGCCACCTTGTACGGCACGATTTACGTACTTTGCGAACAATGCTATCTCTTGAGTGATTTGTTAAATTTACTCTTTTAACTTCCTCTTGTATTTTGACATACAGTGCTGTACGCTTGGGGGAGTTTTTGCAAAAACTCCAAAGTTGTACAAGAATAGTCTCAATTGTGGCAATATACTTAACAGTATCATTGGCACCAGAGCATGCCAAAGCAAGTCTATGGCAAAGGCAATGCACTGAAATAATTTCTTTCTTAAGCTGCTTCAGCCGAGCTGCAACACCATTCTTCACCCCCATCATAACACTACAACCATCTGACACAAAGCTACTTAAATTGTCAAAAGGCAGCCCACATTCCTCAAGACTTTCAGTAACAAGTTTGGTGATAGTTTCAGCATTTGCTGAAACAGAGTTTTTCAGAACGTCCTTTATAAAAAGATAATCTACCTGTGGCATTGCTGTTGATGGATTCACATTGCTAACAAATCCAAGCAGCTGTTCAGATACCGAAATGTCAGTCACCTCATCTATCAATAAGCCAAAACATTGTGCTTTTGAAACTCTGTCTGTCACAATTTTTTTCATAACATTACCTATTGTGATAAAGATCTCTCGGATTGATCTCCCGGACTGGTGGCGGAAATGTTTCATATTGGCGAGACCCCCCACTTGGAAGAACTCTATGAAGTTCTTAAGTTTTTTTTGTTAGCAATGTCTTCCTTAGCAAGGAAATAACAGCTTGTGAAAGCATTGTATTATACCTCATTAGCAAATGTTTCTCTATCCTTAAGCTCTTTATCAAACACAGACACCCTCTGCATTAGTTCAGCCATAACAGCAGATTTGTGCTGTTCAGATGTAGAGTGCTCTACTAAAGCAACTTTCCTAAATCTACAGGCTGGCTCTGTGTTATAAATTCTAGACTTGTTCTGCTTATTTACTGTATTATATTTCTTGCACAGAATACAAAACATGCCATGTTGGGTTTCACTGTAAACCAACCAATACAATCCTGTTTTGCCACAGTGTGTAACTGGATCTGTCAGCCATTCATGGCTAAATCTCGATTTTGCTTTCTGTCTTTCTATTTCAGCATGACTTAATTTCCAACATTGTAACTGTTGGCATTTCTAAACTCTGTGAATACGTTCTGCTTCTGAGAATAATTCTCCCAACAATTTATTGATTACATCCTGGCCAGGATCTTCATTAGGTGAAGATGTATCAACATCTTTTACACTACACATAGAGATATCATGAGAAAGATTAATGGGGAGCAACATGTTAAAGTTTCTTCTACCATTAAAGAACTAGATGATTGAGACTCTATGCCAGAGTTTCATTAGTTTAGAGAATGTTAATGAGTTGGCTGCAGTAGACGGTGTCACTGGATGAGGAACTGCAAGTTGATTTTCTTGCAGAGAGGGTGACAAAGTCCTGGCAGATTCAGAAAGTGAGAAAGAGTTCGCCGGTTGATTTGCAGTGGGATGGTTGACTGGTTCAGGAGAGGGAGAGCAGACTGGTCCAGAAACAGGGAGAGGTTCAGGTTCAGAGACTGGGAGAGGTTCAGGTGGAGGGACAGGGAGAGGGTTCAGGGAATTCTGCAAATAGCAAATAATTAAAATGTACATGTGCTGTCTACTTGTGAATGAAAAATTGTGAATTGATAAGTTTCCCATGCTATCATTTTTAATGTTGCCCACACCCCACTCACTAAATGTAATGAAAATTGCTTGGATGCTAAGCAGTGGAGTAACTGAAAATAGTCCAAATGCATTCATCACTGTGAGAAACTGCTTTTCAAAAGGGCCTACCATTAGCCAGAGGTTGAGGTCCATCTCAAATAATGACAACACCTAAACTTCACAACTCCCTAAATATCTGATGAACTTTTCAAGCATAGAGAAGCTAAGTATTATATTTGTAAATTTTATTTCATTCATTTTATGCATATTTCCCCTCTTCGATTTCATTTTATTTTGTTAAATATTGTTTATTATTATTTTATTGTGTTTTGTTTTGATTTAATAAACAGCTCAAACTAATAACTTTAGACGAGTTTATTGTTTGAAAATGAATGATAAACATGTATTTCACTTCACTCGTTTTTTGATAATTTCTTTATTCGATGTCAGCTGGCTTCAATCGGTCAACCAATCAAACAGTCTAAGTGTGAATACTGCATCACAGTCACAATCCCAATTTTGTTAAACTTCCACCTTACATTATCCACCAATATCGTGTTGTTTATACCGTCAAGAAAAGCTCGCAAGTCTATGGTACATGCATGTACCTGCGGTACCAGTATTCAGTTGGCCAGTTCACAGCTGCTCATACTTGGCCTTCACTTCAGTGAATAAACGGAGATTTTCAGTGCAAATAACCACGAATAATAAGATGTACAAAAGCTGCTTTAAGCTTATAGGCTAATTACTTTATAAATTAAAAAGGCACAATGGGTGACCTTGTAATTTGGAGCCGCATCACTTGACAAAAGCCCAAAATGAACGAGGTAAAACGCGTGTTTCGTGAAAGAACAACAACGTCGCACTCGTGAGAGTGCAAGTTTAGACCAGTTACTGATGGCCAGAAGTTTACCTCCCATGTCTTTGGACTTCTTCGAAAATCCAAAGTCAAACAGGGATTTTCGTTTCGATGCCATCGTTTCGGCACCGAAACTGCGAGGCCTACAAAGTCTCTCTATTGCAGGAGGCGTGTTTTAGCTGCTTGTGTTATTTTTAAGTCAGTGTTGTGCTCGACCTGGCGAGAGTACTAATAGTAAAAGAAAGCCGCTTTTATCGAAATACTAATGTGTTTTCGTCTCGGATTTCAAAACAGGGGGTGTGGAGATTTCGTGGTGACAAAAAAATTTTTTTATCGAAAAATCGGCGCTGAAGTAGGCGGCGACCTTTGACATTTTTTCTCTGAGAAGACGGCTACGGGTCACCGGTAACCGGCTTCTAAGGAAACCCTAGCTGAAGGGTATTGAAGCCCCACTGTAGGATCGGGGGAGACTCATTGCTTGTTGTAGGGTTTGTTTCTACTATTGGTACCCCCAATAGTTAATGGTTTCTTCGAGATTCTTAGACCCCTTGGGGTATTGAAGCCCCATTGAGGTTTTTATTTATTTTATTTTTTATGCCAATTCTCCGAGCTGTATCGAGGACATTCATCAGAATTGAATCTTTCATCAATAACAGGAATAACAGGTATGCCGGTTTGACATTATTTTGACTTTGACATAATTTGAGAATTTTATTTTTTCACTTTTTACCGTAACTCGACTAATTTTTGTCCAATCGGAATGAAATTGATCTCTCTTGATAGCCTAGAGAAAGGGACATTTACGCTTGATTTACATCGTACCCCTCCAGATTAAAGGTCAAGGTCAAATGGCAGTCTGAAATATTTTTTTGGGGTTTTTTTTTATTTTTTTAGTCATCGCTCAATGTTGCCAGTTGATGCGGAATCTCAAAGACCGCTTGGCCTTCCAGGATGTCCTTGCGTCATAATGAACCTACATTGAAATTACGCACCTGATATATGATTTGTGTCCTTGAACTATTTTTTGGGGATTGTGACCTAATTAACAAAAAAATGCCTTTTTGATCATAACTTGAATAATTTTTTCTCTGATTTTCATGATGAGTTTTATGTATAGATTGTAGATGGGGACACATTTTATTAATTTACACACTGTTCCTAAATGTTGAAGGTCAAGGTTATATGGCAGCTTGAATAAAATATACCATTGCATCACAGGCGCCGTGCGGGGTCTTGGCGATCCTTGGCGATGGATTTTTTTTATTTTTTTTTTTTTGATTGTGGATATCTAGTTCTAATTTTTGTCACTACAGATGTTAATCGCTTGTGTAGTTGTAACAATTTTGGAGTGTTTGTTCTCCTTCGTTGTCTGTCTATTTTTCTTCCTCGCTCTGCCTATTTGGAAACATTCATTGTTGTTATTATGTCCATCTTGGTTGCTATTCCCTACAGTTATGCACCATGGTGCCCGGCATGTCAACAGCTCCAGCAAGAATGGGAAGCTTTGGCAAGTAAAGTTGCAATCGAAGCCATCGACCTTAGTCTTGCGAAGGTCGATGTCACAAAAGAACCAGGTGTGCTTGTTTGTAAGCATGCTTGTTGGTACTCGAGTGTTGGACTTCTTGTATTGTTGTTTGGGATGGAAGAACGTCCAAGGTCTTTAGTACAAGGCTTGATCGAAATGCAGGGTAAAAATGTTTATTACTGCTGCTCTAGTAATTGCTATTACATTTTGGTTTGTTTCCATAAGGTGTGAACAAATAGTGATCAAATAAAACAAACAAATAAAAAATGATTTTTGAAAAATTTATTATTATTATTATTATTATTATTATTTTATTTCTGAGATAATGCTTTATGCTTATTTGTGAGAAAGGGCCAACTTAATGTTATCCCAAATAAATCTGAAGGCTGGCATATACATATATGAATATAATATGTCTGCACTCTGCATGTATAATTGGAGAGTTCAGAGAACACCATACCCTACGCAGTCTTTATAAAAAGGACAAGGGAGGGGTCTCTTCAACTTTGCCTTTCTGAGCACAATCCATATTTCCTACGAGCCGCGATTTTGCCTGAATCTTGATATTCCCCAACACTCGGAGAGCGAGCAGCAAATTTAATTGGTCGTAACCACGTAAAATGGTGTAATATTTCATCCAAGTACTGCTAAATTGGAGGTTTTTGGAAGTGGCAAGGAGGCGATTTGTGTTCAAGTATATGATTAAATTTCAATAAAATAAACATTTTAATGACTGGAGGGGAAAACAACTTTTTTTTTCTTCTGAAATTTACTGCTGTTGAAGCAACCGCTGTCCTTTACTCGTCACCTTGTCTTAAATTAGTTATTCGTGTCTGTTGTTTGTCCTTTTATAATGTCCTTACAAATGGTAAGTTCGCTCTTTGGAAAGACTTTCAATTTCGTTTGACTCCCAGAAAGGTGGACAGAGTTTAAAAAAAAAAATAGGACCACTGGGCCTGTAGCCTATCTGGGCCCTGGCCTAATTTTGCAACCCAAATTTGGTAGCATTCTGACTGGTGGGTCAGGAGAGGAAGTTTTTGAAAGAATTTATGGGATTTTCCCAAATATTAAGTCGGCCATTTTGACACACTTCTGGTCGCGTGATCGGCATGAACTCTATACTTTAAAATCCCATCCCTGGCTTCATGTTTTAACCCAAATTTGGTAACATTCTGACTGGTGAGTCTGGAGAAGATTTTTGTAGAAATTTACTACGTCTGCTATTTGACCTACTTTAGGTCACGTGACCGGAATGAGCTTTGCAATCCCCGTTTCCAGTCAGGAGCGGAACGTTTCTGCCAAATTTCAGCCGAATCGGACGAGCGGTTTGGCCGGAGAAGTCAAAATAGGTGACAGACAGATAGACGGGACCGTAGGTGCGCGCGATAACAATACCTTATCTGGAATTTCAATTCCAAATCAGTTTTAAAATATTTTCGCTCATCTCTGTGCACATATGATTGGGACAAATTCAGAGCCAAAGTTCTATAAAACAGCAAACTTGTCTTCCTATTCATGTTCAAGATGTAACATTCAATTCAAATAAGTTGTTCCTCAATGAACTGTTAATGTGGACGGACAGACATGAACCGATTGCTTAACCCCATTTTTTTACTTCGCTTGCATGGGGTAACACCAACAGCCACAATGACAGCAGCTGCTCTTGTACTTCCTCTCTCTGCCCTTTTCACCCTGTCATTTGCCATCAGTCATCTTCCGTCTGCCTGGAAATCAGCCAACACCACGTCATGACACAAAAAGGTGCAAAAACGGATCTCCTTAACGAGACAAATTAGCTTACTTCCATTCATCAGAAATGTCATGGAATCTATCATCACAGGTCAGGTATGGGAGCATGTGCTGGAGCAGTGCGTCGCTGCGTCCACTTTCTGCCGGTATTCCAGGGGCCTCTGGCCATCCCCCAGACAGATGCCGAGCCCATCCCCATCTCCTTGAGATGCTGATTAACCTGCTGCAACTATGAAGCACGTGGTCGGCCCATTGGCCTCCTCCACTCACGAGACTCCCTCGCTGAGAGAATTAGGTGAGCAGAATCAGCGTCAGGAAAACGAGCCACATGTCCATACAGCCGCAGCTGATGCTCACGGACTATACAGGTATAAAACTCTCATTTGAATCTCAGCAACCGCTCGTTGAACACAGTCTCACCAGTGATAGCCAAGGATTCTCCAAAGAGACTGACTACCAGAGGAATTAAGTCACATCCGTAGAGCAAGACTGGAAGCACCGAGGACGTGAAAACTCGGACTTTCGTCCTCCCGCACAGGTACCAACAGCACCACACCCCATGATCCAGTGAATCCATGACTCCCCAAGCCCGACCCAGACGTCTATTGACCTCTGGCTCACAGCCAGCGGAGACATGAATCTCTCCGTGACTTCAACAGAATCACCACAAGCAGGTACAGACAAGATGGCAGCATCCAATATGTCATTGAAAGCCTGGATCTTAGTTTTGACCCAGGAAACCCATAATCCCAGCGGCTCTGAATCCTCATTCAGCACCTCAAGGGCCCCCAAAAGGATCTCTAGGGTCAGGTCAGGTATGGGAGCATGTGCCAGAACAGCACGTCGCTGCGTCCACTTTCCGCCGGTACTCCAGGGGCCTCCGTCTGGCCATCCCCCAGGCAGATGCCAGGCCCATCCCCATCTCCTTGAGATGATGGTCAACCTGTTGCAACCATGAGGCACGTGGTCGACCCACTGACCTCCTCCACTCATGAGACTCCCTCGCTGAGAGAATCTGGTGAGCAGGATCAGAGTCAGGAAAACGAGCCACATGTCCATACAGCCGCAATTGACGCTCACGGACTATGCAGGTAACAAATCTCATCCGAGTCTCTCTCAGCAACCGCTCGTTGGACACAAAATCCGACCAGCGATAGCCAAGGATTCTCCGAAGAGACCTGGTACCAAAGGAATTAAGTCTCCGTCTCAGATCCTTGGTCAGAGTCCAAGTCTCGCACCCATAGAGCAAGACTGGAAGTACCAAGGACCTGAAGACTCGGACTTTCGTCCTCCCGCACAGGTACCGGCAGCGCCACACCCCATGATCCAGTGAATCCATGACTCCCCAGGCCCGACCCAGACGTCTATTGACCTCTGACTCGCAGCCAGCAGAGACATGAATATCACTGCCAAGGTAAGTGAATCTCTCCACGACCTCAACATCCTCACCACAAACAGACACAGACAGGACAGCAGCATCCAAGATGTCACCGAAAGCCTGGGTCTTAGTTTTGACCCAAGAAACCCGTAATCCCAACGGCTCCAACTCCTCATTCAGCACCTCGAGGGCCCCCAAGAGATGACTCTAGGGTCTCCGCAAAGATGACTGCATCATCTGCGAAATCAAGGTCAGAGATCTCGACATTCCCAAACGAATCCATTCTGTACAAGTGCTGAAAAGTGTGGGGGTCAGTACACACCCCTGACAAACGCCCGTACCAACTGGAAATAAGTCAGAGATGGTACCACCACACTTCACAGCACTCTCAGTACCAGAGTATCGTTCAAACATCAGATCCATCAGTTTTGGTGGCACCCCACGAAGACCAAGAATGCTCCAGAGGGCATCCCGATTCACTAAATCAAATACTTCACAGAGATCAATATAGGCTGCAAGCAGCCCCTGCTGAAATTCTCGCCTGCGTTAGGTGAGGACATTAAGAGCAAGGATACGGTCAATCGTTGACCGCTTTGGTGTAAAGCCTGACTGCTCTGGACGCTGGTGCTCAAGCAGATGGTGGCGAACCCTATCAAGAATTATCCGAGCCCGATCAAGAGGTCAATACTTTGCCCGACACTGACAGCAGCATCACCCCTCGGTAGTTGTTTCTGTCCTGGCAATCACCCTTCCCTATCCAGAGAGGGACAACAAGGCCCTTCTTCCATTCAGTTTGGATGATGCCTGTGTTCCAGGCAGAACACAGAACTCCATGCAACGACATGCGTACAGCATTTCCACCAGCCTTGGGAAGTTCAGCATGGATGCCACAGATCTCAGGAGCCTAACTCCATTTTAACCGGTTCACCGCAGCCTGTACTTCCACAAACGAAGGTGGACCACAGTTGATTTGGGGGGTCAGCAACTGCGATGGTAACACCCCTGACATCCAACTCAACAGCTGGTGGATCAGCCTATCACAGCTGCTCAAAGGAACCGGCCCAACGGGCCTTCACTTCGGACTCCTCTGTCAAGAGCCCACCACCCTCCGCTCTAATTACAGTACACCGAGAAACGGGCTTGGAGGAACGCAATGCGCGAATTCCCCTGAAAGCGGGACAAGAATCACTTGACCACAGGTGATGCTCTACCCCCTCACAGATTCCTCGCACATAGGCCTCCTTGTCCACCCTCAGCGCACGTACAGTTTTACGCCTCAACTCCCTGAACAGCTCAGCTCTGCCATTCAGCTTGGCCCTACGACTCTGGTCGATGGTGTCCAGTGTCTCTTGAGAGACAAAATTCTTCTTCACTGTATGGTGAGTTCCAAGACATCCACTAACAACATTAAGTATGGTGGGCTTGAAGGCGCTCCACAACTCTTCAGGATCCCCCAAAGTACCCAGACCCCCTCAATCCCCACTCAGCCTGTTTGCAGATTCCTCAGCTACCCTCTCATCTTTGAGCTTGCCAACATGCAGCCAAGGCTGGGATGGTAACATTCTCACATATTTAAGCTGCAACTTCAGAGTTGCCACAACAAGCCTGTAGTCGGTATCAAGGAAATGA
Organism: Eptatretus burgeri; assembly: GCF_056783735.1. NCBI lineage: Eukaryota > Metazoa > Chordata > Myxini > Myxiniformes > Myxinidae > Eptatretus > Eptatretus burgeri. Next base: position 25,954,391 of record NC_140967.1, on the reverse strand, counting down.
GCACTCCGGTAGACCCTGCAGTTCTGGATCATCCTCCAGCGACCATCAATGAGCACATGGTCAATCTCCTTTGCCACACGACCAGCGTCGGAATATCAAGTCCAGCGATGAGCCTGTGGGCGCTGAAACCACGAACCAGCCACCCTAAGTCCATGATCCTGCAGAGTCAAGGAACTTGGTGCTATTCTGGTTCACAGTTCCAGACCCATGGGGACAACCACATGTCTCATAACCATCCCTATCAGTTCCAGTCGGTGCATTGAAATCCCCCAGGACTGCAAGAGCAACTCGCCTGGGGCACCGATCAACCAGACTTGAGGGTGGCATAGAACGCGTTCTTCACGGTGAGTTCACTCGCCTCAGTCGGAGCATATACAGAGACCAGGGAAATGTGCCACCCAAGGAGTGACGTATCCTTCGTCTCATAATATGCTCGTTGCCCAGTGATACCTCAATTATCATTGGAGTCAGCTTGTGGAACATCCCTACAGCAACTCCTTGGGCATGGTAACCACCAGAGCGACCAGATCGATCATAGGTGTAACCACCCACCATGATCTCCCTACTGTCCGGTCTCCGAACCCCAGAAAGCGTTGCAATCCCGATGTCCAAACGCTTGAGCTCAGATGATAACAGACAGGTGATCATCCTTTCTTGGGGATGAGACATTCCAGGCACCCACCCGAAGGGACCGCCTCAGGTTAACCCAAGGAGACCGCCGTCTGGTGGACGACACCTCAGCACCGACCCGGGAAGGTTACCCTGTGGTTTTCCTCCTATCATCAAAGATTGGGGGTCCCGAAGGCTTTGCCCCAAACCCGTCATCCGGTGAACTGCCCTGTGAAGGGAAGCTGCACAGGAGGTACTCCCACGGAGTAGGTTTTCAATTTTATTTGCGTTTTTCTTGTTTTGCGGAGTGAAGCGGTTTACGGTGGCCGGCCACTTAATTTCACTCAGTCTTATTTTCATTTTCAAGAAGTTGAAGAGGGAGGAAAGGATACCAATAAGTTTTTATTTTTCTTTCATATTTTTTTTCATTCTATAAAGAGGATTTTTTTTTTGTTTTGTTCCTAGAAAAAGGAAGTAAAGAGATTCATACCGGTATCATACATATTTCCTGTGGATTTGTGACCCTGAAAAGGGCCATTTGGGTTTGATGAGGTTCTTCAACTGAACTCGAGGAAAATCCTCATCAATGCTTTCCTCGTGGAAGACGGCACGTAGCTCCTTCTCCGAATCGGGGTAGAGCAAGTCCACGTCGCTGTCACCGTCATTCGCAGCCTCCTTCCAAATGATGTCGGCCTCTGTGCCGTCCATGTTGGAGATGCAGCATTTCAGACATGCTCGCTGATGATGTCCGACGGTATCTCCTCCCACACCTTAACAATTCAGCCGCAGATCATCGGAAGGTCGACTTTTTCTCATCCTTACCGCTCTTGGTGTAGGTTTTCTCCCCACTCATTATCCAGTCGGACCAGCAGCGACGTAGCTCATCCTTGAACGGCTTGTTGATGGACACATCCAGGGGTTGCAGGAGCAACATCATCCTGCCCGGGATGACGACGAGGTCGGTGTTTGTCCGACGGAGCAGCACTTTGGTGTCGTCGGTCTTGTGCCAACTGAACAAATCCAGGACAAGCATGCTCTGTCGTCGGGAGAGACCGCCATCCGGCCTCCTCTTCCGGACCGTGCACACCCAGTCCTGGACCATTCCCTCGTCCATCCACCCCTTCTGCTGCGCACAAACAATGATGCCGGCTGGAAACTTGTCTTTGGGCAATATCTTCCTCTTCAACACGAGGTACGCAAGAAGCTTGCCACCGTCTGCGGTGCAGGCGAGCACGACGGTGAATCGATCCTTCTCGTGGACCAGTATTGTCGATCGTTACGTTGCGTGCAAGCTTATTTGAGGTGGGTGCTCCGTTATTAGACTCTCGCTGTTGTGAATAATTCCTTTTTTTTTTTTTGACGCGAGACCAGGTGCTCCTCTTCTCCTTTTGTGTGTAATGGCGTTTTCAGAGCCGCGAAGCTCTATGTGCGCCGCGCACCGAAACTCCGGATGTCTCCGGACTTCTTTGAGCGTGTCTTTGTTTAATTTCCACACGCGGTTCATAAAACTCTGTGCAAAGTCTTAACCTGAACCGATTTTCAAAATGTAAATGGTGGAATTTAGCTCAACAGCAGTTCTGACTGCTAAAAAATAAAGAATAATAATAAAAAAGTGTTCATTTGGAATATCATTTAAATTCAGCATTGATCGTTTTTAAGACTGAATTGATTGTTTGTTTTTTTTCGACACCCGTGTATGAACCGCACCCCCAACTTTTACCTTTTTTTGCCAATAAAAAAGTGCGGTTTATACACCAGAAAATACATGCATTCATGTTTTTACCCTGCACACACGAAGTGAAAAGCGGTGTTAAGCAATCGGTTCATGTCCGTCCGTCCGTCCGTGTACAAACGTTCGTTTATAATCGAGGAATAACTCGATTTGCGCAGAGAGGAACGAGATGTTTTTTTTTTTTTCTCTGTCCACCCGTCCGGCAATTAAACAAAATTGAAAATCATTCCAAACGGGAAACTTGCTGTTTTTAAGGACTTCATGAAGGACACAAACAACAGGCACAAATAACTAATGGAACGTGTTAGTTAGGGTGATGTAATTGACACTGCGTCAAGGGTGTGAAATTCTGTAATTAATTTGTTGATGCGGCTTTAACAATGCCAATTTTATTTAAATTGGGATTCAGAGAACCACCTCAGCGCCGTCGAGTCTGGCATTTCACTCAAGCCGACTGGCAGGATCTCCAAACAGCCATCAAACTTCTAGACTGGTCTCCTATCGCTACTTTCTCCAACATCAACTCATCCTGGGAATTCTTTCAAAGAAACTTGCTCTCATGCACAGATTTATCCCCTCTCGTGTCCAGTTGTCTTACCCTTCCTCCCGCCCTTGGTTTACTGAAGCTTGTGGCGAGGCAGTTGTCCTGAAACAACTTGCCTTTGCCTCATGGAAAGCAAACCGAACTGAGGGCAATCTCAGTTCCTTCCATAAAGCTCGGAACAAGTGTGTATCTACCCTCAGGAGAGCCAGAAAACAACATCTTTCTAATCTCGTCTGAACTTTCAAACCTCTCTCCCTCCTCAAAATCCTGGTGGCGTTTAATTCAATCTGTTTCTGGTGTATGTTCCCCCTCCATCCCCTCCCTTACCTCAAATGGCCGCACTGCTGATACCGCACTGCTGATACCGCACGTGATAAAGCTGAATGTCTAAACTCGGTGTTTGCAGCTAAATCTTGTGTCCTAAACCCATCATTTTCTCTACCCACTTTACCCAGTCGCACCCAACTGTCCCTGGACTCTGTATCCTTTTCTCCTGACAAGGTGGAGAGCTTGCTGTCAAACTTCGACTCAGATTCTGCAACCGGCCCAGACGGCATCAGCCCACGTGTCCTCAAAGCCTGCTCTTCTGCTCTTGCTCACCCTCTCTCTGTTCTACTCACCCTCTCATTTCCTCAAGGTCATCTGCCATCTGCTTGGAAATCTGCTAACATCACTGCCCTGCATAAAAAAGGTGCAAAAACAGATCCTTGTAACTACAGACCAATCATCAGCAAGGTTATGGAATCCATCATCGCTTCAGACATGAAATCCTTCCTCTTCTCCAATGGCTTGATTTCCGATCATCAATTTGGATTCAGACCAAATCACTCTACCCTGGATATGCTGCTTCTGCTCTCCCAACAATGGATGGAGGTCCTCAATGCCAGACAGGAAATCTGAGCCGTATCCCTGGATATATCACGTACTTGTGACACAGTCTGGCACCCTGCACTACTCACCAAACTCTCTTCCCATGGTATTCAAGGCCATCTCCACTCATGGCTCGCAGACTTCCTCTCCTGTCGCAGTCAATGTGTGGCCCTAAATGGAGTTCTTTCATCCCCTCTTCCTGTCCAGGCTGGAGTTCCTCAAGGTAGCGTTCTGGGCCCTGTTCTTTTTCTGGTTTTCATCAATGATCTCTCTGACTCTCTGGAAAATCCTCTATTTCTCTTTGCCGATGACTCCACCCTCTGCCGTACCATCTGTCATCCCTCAGACCGGCAAGCAGCAGCTTCTTCGCTCACTGCAGATCTGGATAAAATCACAAACTGGTCCAACACGTGGAACATGTCTTTCAATCCACACAAATCTCACTCTCTCACTATGTCTCTTCGAAAGGACGTTTAGAAAACCCCCCCATCCACTTTCTCAACAATCCTCTGGAAGAAGTCCTTTCTTTCAAGCTTCTGGGTCTCACTATCTGCCATGACCTTTCCTGGGAAAGCCACATTTCAAACCTCGCCTCAAAAGCCAGTCGCCGACTGGGGATCCTCCGTCTTGCAAGGTCCTTCCTTGGCCCTCTTGAGCTCCTGACCACTTACAAAGCTTTGGTCCGCAGCCTGATGGAGTACTGCTCTCCCCTCTGGGCTGGTGCTCCTGCCTCCCATCTTTATCGGCTTCACGCTGAAGAAACCAGGACATTTAGGATCATTGGCATCTCCCGCAATGAGGCTGAGTCTTTGGGCCTCTCACTCAATCACCGCAGGTTGGTCGGTGGTCTTTCTGTCTTCTACCGTCTCCTCTCCAGCATCGCCCCCCCCTCCCCCCCCGCTCTCTCTGCGATTTGTCCCCACCACATTTCCACAGGGCGTTCAAGGTCCGCCAACAACCCCCTTCTGGTAAAACTACCAAAATCACGAATCACTGCTCACCTCTACTCTTTCATTCCTCTTTTTTCCCGCTTTTGGAATAAACTCCCTCACTCGATTCATTCCCATTTTTCCCTCCAGGCTTTCAAAACAGCTGTTCACCACTACCTCTTATCCCCCATCCAAATCCTCGATCTTTTTTACCCCCGATAATCCATCCAAGCCCACCTCCTTCAAATTCCCTGTTTTCCTTCCTGAAAGTCCCTGTAATGTCCATCTTCTATTCCCCATGTTCCCCGTCTCATCCCTCTCCCTTCCACAGATCTCCTCACATCTCAGTTCCCCACTGTTTTGTCCTTCCCACTCCCCCCTCTTGTCTCATGCCCCCTTTGATGTGCATTGTGTGTTAGCTCTCACACGAGCCTCGACAAGGTATACAAAAAAAAACCCAAAAAATAATTAATTATATACTTGAACATTGTAGAACACAAATCGCCTTCTCATCGCTTCCAAGAACCTCCGTTTTCGTTTTGTTTGGATATGTTACATAAGGTGGTGAAAAAGACGGCTTCATTGGCGCGAACCTTCCGGAATTTTTTCTAATTATCTTTAAAATCATTACTTGATTGAAATTGAAATACAGTTTATACTTGAACACTACGTACGCTAGCGTGTTCTGTGAACTCTCTAGTTTTATTCTGTGTTCAGTCTTTTAATTTTCTCCCAACCCACCCCTCTCCCTGCCACCCCAACCCCCCTCCTCCCATCCAATGCTTTCCCCACCTTTTTGCTCCCAAAATTAATCTGAAGACTTAGATATGTGGCATTATCTTCTTTTCAGGTCTTAGTGGGCGATTCTTCATCACCTCTCTCCCTACAATCTACCAGTGAGTAGTTCGGTTTAATATGAAAAGCACACCTGAATCTTGTCCCTTCCTCCTTGTGTCTTCTTGATGCTAAAATCATAAATTGATTCATTAAGTGGTTTTTCTTTGATGCTCTGATTTCGGGTTTTATGAGTAATGCTCTGCCAAGGTAAAGGGAGTCGGTGATACCATGCATGTGTTGAATTGCTCTTGTTTGAATTCCTCCTGCCCAAGATTTGTCTCTTTCAGATCATCGAGAACCCAGATTGCTGAATACAAGCTTTCAGCTTTCACACTTCTAAAAATAAAATTCAACGTTTTGGTTTCTGACATTGATCGTACTAATACTACCTGAGGGAGGGGTCTCTGGTTTGAGAACCCATAATTTAATATCCAGTTTCATTCAAGTGTGTTTCTTATTTTTATCCCCACACTTTTTGAAAAAAACAACAAGGGAATAGTGTAATCAGGTGTGTCTGTCCATCATCTCCTCCTAAATGGCTGTGGTCAAATACCCCACATGGAAGAAGATGTGAGAGCAGTATCATTTTAGCCCCCCCCTCCCCCCCTTGGGGTGGGGTGAAAAGGTCAAATAACAAAAAAATGCAATTTCGATCACATTTTTCAGCATTTTTAAATGAAACTTTGTATATCCAATCAACTTTGGGAGATTCATGAAATAGGTGACAATTAATTTTGGATTTGACCCCCCGGGTGCTTGCCCCAGGGGGTTGGGACTTCGGGTCATGGGTTAAAAGAGAAGATTTTTTTTTTTTAAATTAACATAATTTGATATTGGGTCATTCCTGATGCAACGTTTTGTCATCTTTCAACTTCGCTTTCGGTGTGAAGCATGGGGATGTGTGATGGCATGCCATCGACTTATCTCTCGTTTGTTTTGTTCACAACTTTTCTTTCTTTCTTTCTTTCTTTTTTTTTTCTCCAGTGCCAAGGATGGGGAGTTTCGGCAGTTCCGTGGGCCAAGGAACTCTGAGGAGCTGCTCCGTTTTGTAACGGATCGAGCGTGGGAGCACCTCGACCCCGTGGCGACATGGAAAGCACCCTCCTCTGTCTTGTAAGAAGCTCATGTGTTTTTGTTTAAATCTCTGTACGCAGGTGCAAATTTTGCTATTTACAATGTGCTTTGACTTACAACAATTAGACATCCATTTTAATAATAATCCAATATTTATATGACGCCATTCAAAGGGGTTCCGTGATGTCGCAGGCCAAGCCTGCATGTCTCTTTGTCCGTGTTTTGGCGTTTAAAAATGCTGAGCATCAAGCAAGTAAGCAGCACGTACCATTTTTGGTCTTTGGCGTGACTGCCAGGGTAGGATTTGAACTCCCAACCTCTCAGACTCAGAGCGGATGCTCCAACCATTACACCACCATTTTCCACTATTGAATTATACCTGTCTTGTTAAGTTAAAGTTTCTGTTTTTTATGATTAGGCATACTGACCTCGGCTTAGAATGCTGAATAGTTTTTCTACTTTATGGAAAATGAATAGAAAACAAAAGAGTTGATATGAAAGTCATTTTGTATTCCAAAGGCCAGGAATGCAGGCAGGGACTTGCCATTTACTAACTGGAGCCATCTGAACAGTCTCTTCAATTTGGGTCTTATTACTGTCTGGTGCATGTATTCTCAGTCGCACCACCGACTGGGACGTGGACGCACTTGGATTCTGATTGGTAGTCGAGGCCAAATGCACATGTTGGATGGTAAAATGAACTCGTGTGGAAACAAGCAATGGAGGCAAGACCCCTTGCATTTCGACCAAGTCCACCAAGAGTCATTTTAACCACTGCTTTACAAGTACAATTGCACCAATGCTCCAAATCAAATGGCGTTTACAGCAGAGGTGAAATAAATCCGGATGTCGCAGTGATTAAGCATCATGATGGACACAAGCGAGGGGAGGGATGGAGGGGTAGCGCTTTGTCGTATGCTCCCCCTCCATCCCTTCTCCCACTTAAAATGGCACCACAGCCATTTTAAGTGGGATCATACCCTATCCAAAACCACGGTCTTTTATACCCAAACCCACCTCCTGAAAAATTCCCAACTTGCTTCTGGATATGTCTTGTCCACCCACTGCATCATCCCCTACCCCTCATTCTCACCCACATCCTGTTGTCCCTCAGCCCTGCTGTTGGTGTCACTCCTCCCCCTCTCTTTCTCTTGTTCCTTTTGCTCCGTTGCCTCTTGATCCGGTCTGTGTTCTCGCTCTTCCACGAGCCTTGTGTTTGTATATAAAAAAAACAAAGCTGTATATCTATCGATTGTAAACAACCAGCAGTGAGCATCCAAGCTCACACCCGAGTAGATATCAGCGGAAGCGGCCATGATGTGATTTATGACATTTGCATTGTGAATCGAAGAGATGTTGAATGCAAAAACACCGAAGAGGCGCAATTTTCCATGTTGAGGTTTTGGAATATTTTCAAGATGCGAGAGATGCTTTGGCAATAACGATTACTTGGAGTTTGTGCAGCGGCAATAACCGTTTCGCTGTTACCATGGAGGCTTCCTCTCCTCCCCTGATTCTCACCCCATTGTTGTTGTTTTTTAAAAATATTATTTTCATAACACAACATTCATGATATACTTGATATGTGCACTTCCAGGATGACCGGCATGTCGTGCCTCTTTCAGCTCTCGATGTGGATCAGGGTGAGCGTTACCATGACGAGTGAATGGACCAAATTTTTACAGGGCCTCTGCCTTTTTATCAAACAAAGCAGAAGTTGTAAGAAGTGTTTCTGGAGCCCTGAACCCAAACGAAATGTTTTTTTTCCAGGTAACTCACAGTTATATGGTGGTGGACTTGGGCCTGCCTGCGTGGGTTTCCTACATTATCTTTGCTCTCAGTATGCTGTTGGTTGGCCTGCTGCTTGGGTTGGTAAGTTGCTTTGTTTCTTCATCATTTTTTTATTTATTTTTGGAGCTTGAATGAAGTCTGTTTGCCCGGCTGGGTAATGTAAAGGGCAGTGTTGTCGGTGGGGGGTGTTTGGGAGAGAAAAGAAAGGGGAGAAGCTTGAATATGGAAAATGAGGGTTTGGACGGAGAAGCCTGATATGTTGTCATTAAGAAAAAGTGCATCCAACCAAAAGAGGGTAACCCAATCTACCTTGCTGGTGTCGTAATAAACAAGTGAGAGCAGATCCGGCCTCGGGGATGTTTCACACACTTCCCGGCGGGCTTCCTCAGGCCGATAGACGTCTTATTGGCCCGAGGAAACCCGCTGAGAAGCGAGTTAAATATTGCCTGCGATCGCATCTGTTCTCACTTGTTACCTCCACCACTGAATGTGGATGGAGGTTGTTTTCACCTCTGTCTGTCTGTCTCTGTCTTTGAGCAGAATATACCAAAAAGATATGGACAGGTGTGTGACAAGGACGAATTGTGTGGATTTTGGTGAAGATCCGGATCCTCATAACTATTTTTTTTCAGCCAGATTAAAAACTTTTTTCAGGTGATTCCTCACCATTGAAACATGGGGCCAAAATGATATATAGCATGTTGTTGCATGATGTATAGCATGTATAGGATCCGGATGCAGATCTGGCCTGTCGATGGGATACAAAGCATAAACTGTTCAGCCTGGCAGAGGTATGTGCTCTGTCGAGTGCCGTTTATTTTATTACTCGACCAGCAGGATATATCTCGTTATGTTCTTTGGTTGGATGCACCTTTTTCTTTATGGTATTGATGTGTAATCCCCAACAGCATATATTAGTACACACACCACTTCCCTTTGTTCAAGTCAAATTTACCTGAATTTAAATGCCATGCCACTTGCAAAGGTGTAAAACAAATAAATAAATTGCCCCGTTTGTTTCGTTTCTGCTGACTCGCTGATATACTTGTGTTCCAGATTTTTGTTTTGCTCACAGACTGCATCTGTCCTGCCAAGCATATTGAGCTTGAGCAATCTCTTGTTGAAGGTATGCGATGTGTTCTTAGCAATTTGCCAAATTCCTGCCAGTTTTTGGATGTCTACTTGTATTTGTGTGTTACCTGCACTTATTTACTTTTCTTTCTTTCTTTTGTCAAATTCATTTCTGTTCTTGCCATGCCCTTGTGACTTCATCGGTGGGTCGTGCAATAAATTTGTACTTGGCACTGAGTTTTGGGCATTGAAGCAGTAACCATGTTTTCTAAGCGTAGCTGCATAATGTGGCTTCTTATCTCCGAAGGTGGACGGAAGCTGTTTTCACCCCGTCTGTTTGTGTTTGTCTGTCTGTCTGTCTGTCTGTCTGTCTGAGCAGGATATCTCAAAAAGTTGCAGACGGATTCGGATGGAATTTGGTGGATGAGTTGGTTAGGTGACAAGGATGAAATGATTTGATTTTGCAGAAGATCCGAATTGGATCCGGATACGAGAATTTTTAAAGTGATTCTTCACCATTGAGAATTGGGGCCAAAACTGCGTGCGTGCGCGCGCGTGCGCATATGTTTTTTTTTTTTTTCAAAAAGTCATAGATGAGTTGGGTAGGTGAGAAGAACAAGCTGATCAGATTTTGGTTCAGGTCCGGATCCCAATTCAGCCTATCAGTGGGGGATACCAGCATGCTGGGAACGGGGCAATGCATCAATCGACACATCCACGCCCCCAGAAAATTATGTGGTCACCGGCTGCCGACAAATATATGATTTTAAAAAGTGGGATACAAAAGCATAAACTGTTAATGCTGATGGAGGTATGTGCTCTACCAAGTGCCGTTGCAGTTTTATTATTATTTAAATACAAATCATTGCACTTTGACAACATCTGGGATGCAGCTTTGCTTCATATAATCCTTTGATATGCGAGGGAAATCTCTTATCTGGTTCAGTGACGTTGCTCACATGCACAAGCAGCATGTCCCTTTGCACCGCATTGTTGTTGGCTCAACCCGTTTCAGATTTTCATCATCTGCCCTTTAACCTGCTTCTTCTTTCAGGGAAATGTTCTTGGCTCGTTCGCTTTTTCACACTCGTATTTACTCCCAATGCAATGTCTCACTTTTCCAAGAAATCCATCATGTACTGTAGTTTCTCATCCTTGCAACAAACGGACTGCAGCGGAATCTGTCTGTCTGACTTTCCGAAAAGATAAATCGTAACTAGCGCATGGAACATGTGCTTCATCTCTAACAAGTCTCGCGTCGTCATGGTGTCTCTTGGGAAAGATCCGACATTAATTGTCCTCCATCCTCTTGTGTGGTCAACCACTTTCTGAGATCCATTCTGTTGAGGTTATTATCCTCACTGTCAGTTGTTATTCTCTCCCTTGGAGATTGCAATACAAAGCTGACTTCAGGAAGCAGACACTGTTTCAGTGTCTGCAGAACCAAACTGTTCCTTGATTCTCCTGAACTCTGCACAACAAAAGCTATTCATGAGGATACCTGAAGGACAAGTTCACACTTTAGGCTGAAGTACCTCCTTCTGATGCAACAAAAGCCAAAGCTCTCTGAACATCAATGGCATGGCCCTAGAGCAGAGGCTCAGTGTTTGCTCCTCTCCCACTGTTGACGGATTGCAGTTTTGTCGGACCCCGCTATTCACGGATTCGCCCTTTGCGGACATCGTGTCTTTGTGGGTCATAAAGTGTGACCTGCTTCGACATTTGTGCTTCGTGTACTGGCATTTATTTTGAAAAAAACCTCAAAAACTTCAGGACTGATCTCCTATATCCACTTGGGAACTTGGAAATCAGCCAACATCACAGCATTACATAAACAAATATACCATCAGAGATGGGGACTCCCCCGCCATTGAATGAAAAAGGTCATACATATTCCAGATAATGAGGGAGGTGAATTGGAAACAAGACACCATTTGGTCATCATCTCGAAAAAGTTCCCCAGGGGTGAGGAACGTAGTAACCAAAAAATAATTGAAATCAGCGGTTTTCCATTTATTAGAAAAAAACATTTTTTTTCAAGATGGCCGCCCCAGTCGGCCATCCTGGATCCGGCCACGCCCAAAATCAATATGGTTCTTCCTTTTCAGGTGGTACATGTGTGACTCAAATTTCAAATCGATATGGCGAACAGTGGCGGAAGGGGGATATTGTTGTCACCCGGGTCGTCCGGCTGTCCGTCCGTCCAGGCGTCAACATTTATAGCTGTGAGTGCGATAACTCATAAACTGTTTGCCATATCAATTTGGAATTTGAGTCACACATGTACCTCCTGAAAAGGAAGAACCCTATTGATTTTGGGCGTGGCCGGATCCAAGATGGCCGACTGGGGCGGCCATCTTGAAAAAATTTTTTTTTGTAATAAATGGAAAACCGCTTATCTGATTTCAATTATTTTTCAATGGCGGGGGATTCCCCATCTCTGATGGTATATTTTTTTAATTTATTTATCTCTATGCTGTTCTATCGGCTCTTTTAATAATATCCGTCACGATCTCGGCTTGCTTGATCAAGCATGCTCGACATGCAACCGATCCCTTGCTTTTCTGCACGAATTCTGCTTGACAGGCCCCTTTTGATAATTGGCCCCTTTATTTACCTCCACCACCAAAGATTGTGGTTGTTTCCATCTTTTTGTCAGCAGGTTGTCTTAAAAAAAAAGAGTTATGCACGGATTCGGACAATTTGGTTCACAGGTTGGATGTGTGACAAAGAAAAATTGATTGGATTTTGGTGAAGATCTGGATATGAGACTTTTTAAAGTGATCCTTCATCATTGAGAGTTGGAGCCAAAAACAATACATCGTCGTGGCCAAAAATATTGGCACCCTTGCACTTTTTTCAAATAACTCACAATTTTTTTCTAAAAATAAGTTGAAATTGACAAAAGTATTTGGTCTCCACAATTCTTTATTTCACTGTTAATATTACAGAACCTTTGTTTTTGATTCAGAACTTAACATATCCTTTTAAATCAGAAAATGAAAAGAAATGGCATTGACAAAATTATTCACACCTGAGACTGAAATATTTGGTAACATTCTTTGGACAAA
>NC_140967.1:25891863-25936863 GCF_056783735.1 Eptatretus burgeri | reverse complement strand
GACCGGAAAACCACGTATTGCACTTACTGGTGATTCTGGTGTGTTAATCCGAGTACTGAATGAACAATACATATTTATTAATTATGTCATTAGTAGTGTTATCCTCGTGTATCTCTGTGAACTATTTCAATCTAAATGGTTAGTTTGGACTGTTTCGCGGTTACCTGAACTGAACATTGAGAACTTGTGGTATTATAGAGATGACCGTCACCCCCACATGGGGGTAATTTTTTTTTTGTTTTGTTCCACTGCAAACCAAAGAAATACATTTGTGGAGGACAATTTTTATTTTTTAATTTCAACAATTTTCTGGAAGAAATGCTGCATTTGAAAAACGTGCAAGGGCTTCAATATTTTTGTCCATAACAGCAGCACAATATCTCAAAGTTGTGGATTGTTGGTTGTCTGCCAATGACGAATGTGTTTGATTTTTGATGAAGATCCAGATCTGGATCCGAGAATAATTTTTTTTATTTTTTTTTTTTTGCTGATTCATCACCATTGAGAGATGGGGCCAAAAATACCATACAGCATGATATTTCAAAAATTGTTGAGTTATGACAAAACGAAGTGGATGAGTTGATTAAGTGACAAGAACAAACCGATTTGATTTGGGTGTGGATCCAGATCCGGCCTATCAGTGGAATACGAAACGTAAACTGTTCAGCCTGGCATAGGTGTGTGCTCTACCTAATGCTGTTCTGGTCTTTTGTGTGGAACCATCTGGCAGCTTGTATCCAGTCCGTATTCTTCTTCGTCAGTCTCTCTTTTTTTTCTGCTGATTCAGATTATCATATTTTGTAAAATCCTATTTTTACTTGTGGTCATTTATACTGATCTGGTTGTTCTTCTTAGGTCTTCTACAATTCTATTTCAGTCCTTCCAACTGCCTGCTCTTTCCTTCCAATATTGTTGTGTACTATAAATACTCTCTCCCTCGGGAGCATCCTGGAGGGAATGGTGGGCAAGGTGGGACAAATATGTTTTGTGCCGTGGCCGCTAATCCCGTCTCTCCAACAGAAGTTGGTAAACCACTTGCATTGTGCTGCGTGTACAGGTGAAAATTGTTAAGTCATCCTTTCAACCTCGCGGGGTGGGGGCACAAATTGAAGACACGAAGGTAGCACTTCCCCGGCACTGCATATGACCTGTGCTCCAAGTGGTCTTTTTACTGACGTCAGTCCTGCGTCGTCTTCTCATCCTGGACATCATAAATGGGGGGAATAAGCACATGAAGAAGCTCATGCTACTGCAAACATGACTTTCCATACCTTGGTCCAAATAAATCGTGTACTAGCTTTCCATCGGTGCCATTTTTAGCTCGCCTGTTCGAAGAACAGAGAGCTTTAGCGATACCCCCGGCGTGAGCGTGAAAATGGTAAAGTTTTTGGTGCAAGTTATTTTTTCCTTTCTCATCTTTTTATCCACCACACTATTTTTTTATACGCCATATATATATATATATATATATATATATATATATATATATATATATATATATGTATATGTATATATATATATATACACATCGGGGCGTATTATGTAATCCCAGTCGTCTCTGTCTGTCTGTCTGTGTCTGTCTGTCTGTCTGTCTGTCTGTCCGTCCGCACTCTAACTCCCAAAGTTTTCAACTTTCACGTTTCATATTTGGTACATAGGTAGAGACTGTGTAGAGGGTGTGTGGCGACATAAGTTTGTCATCTAAAGTGGTTGCCATGGCAACCAGGATGCTGTTTTCCATGTAGTTGCACAATTCTGTATATATCTTCTTGTCCGGGCGTATATTGTGCTCACTTGCGCTCTTGTTACTGATTACGATATACATATATATATATATATATATATATATATATATATATATATATATATATATATATATATATATATATATATATATATATATATATATATATATATTGCTTTAAAATTATTTGGATCAGACTTCACTGCAATGCTTTCTAAAAAATATTAATTATTAGACTAGTCTTTTAAAAACGATAAATGTATAAACAGGCGAGCATTGGGTGGCTTTGACACCAACTCTGGTTATTGTTTTATGACATCAGGAACCTTTTCAAAGAATGTATGACAGACAGATGCACTCTGCTCTTTTTATAATATCAACGTCCCCCTGCCCTCTGTATTTCAACTCTTTCAAGAGCCTCGACATGTGTATTAAAAACAACCCTTTAATTAGTTTGTGCTTATTTTATCAGTCATTTTGTCATCGATCACAGGTGGAGTTATGTTCAATCCACGGGGACTTTGTTGCAATTAATCAAAAGCAGTTTTTACATTTGTCATTGTTTCGACATTGGCCAAAATCACAATTTTACCTTTTTCCCTCCCTCTCCCTTTGTTGGTCCCCTCCCGGTTTCACCGGAGGGGACTATATACATTTGCTCTTCGTTTGTCCGTCCTTCCATCCCACCTGTGGTTTTTCAGTCTCCCCCCCCCACCCCCATGCCCTTTAACATATTCAACTAAAACTTGGTACATGGCTTTATTATGATAAGTTTCAGGACGTTTCATCAATTTTTCAGTTATGCCCTTTTTAGACTTAGAAAATATCACATTATATGTGGGTCAGTGTTCCGTTGCTCTCCTGACTCCACCCCACTGCTTTACACCCTATTCGCTGGACAGCTGGCCTGACTCCACCCCAATAAAATCATGCACTGCCATTGCATGAGCCAGCACAAATCGGCAGTCTCACAAACAACAGGCTTTTGGCCTTGTTGTTGGTCCATGGCCCAGTGCAATTGGAATGATCTCAGGTGTATAACCACAATGTACAGTATTTATTATATAGACACATAAGCCGTACGCAAGTTTTTGCTTAATGTGTATGTGCATCGGGTTATTTTATTATGAAATGGGCAAAGCCTTGAAACGAACGAAACACGGTGGGTTGGAAAGGTCCTTCTTCATGTTGGTTCCCGTCTTGGCTCGAGCGTGCATTAAAGCAAGTTAATTTTTTTAGATCCTCGTGGAGGATCTCTAAGTCTTACTCACGTTGTTGTTCTTCATCTTCTTCTTGTGGACTTTTTTGTTTCACAGCCTACAGTTTTCATCGAAACTTCCTGAAACTTGGCATATCTATGTAAAAATACCCTGCGCAGACAGTAACCATATCCGATTTTGAAAATTCCTCCGAGAAAAAAAAGTTATGACATTAAAATATCTCCGCTAATGGAAATCACCTAACAAATTATCTCCGGAACTAGGCAAGCTGTTTGAATTCTGTTTGCGGGAATCGAACAGGGCATTAGCAGAGATGAATTACCGTACATATTGTTGCGAATTCGCGCCCGCCGGCGTGCAGAGAGGCACGTGACTCGAATCGCGGTACGTCGCCCACCAGACGGACAATTCAGTCGTGACCCTCTCGGACCAACTCCAGGAGCTGGTCATGGGTGGGGGTTTAACCCCACCACGATCGTGCCAATTGCCCACCCGCGCAGGATAGGGTTGCTCGCCAAATTCGATCGACCTAAGTACCTGCGCAGATGGTCGACCGGGCGATCGTACCATGCTACAGGCCGACCCCGGACACGAACCGCTTCAGCGGTCCGTTCCGTGCTACTGTGATAACCGAGCAGTGTTATCGTCAGCCTTGCCGGTTCCGATTAATTACTGGGCGTATTAAGCCCACTACGAACCCTTCACGTGAAGCAGGATGGAGGGTCAATTAAAAGGAAGGAGACGAAGCGAAACGGGCACAGTTCAAGCACTTTATTTACATGACACACGGAAAGCACACATATACAGTCAATCAGTCAAAATGCACGTATAGCAATCAAAACAAAAGCAACGACAGCGCAGAGTTACTACCGACTACGCGCACACACGGCAACACTTATACAGTTCTACTTTACAGACGGCGCCAACACACATCCACACAAAAAAAATGACCGTTTTTACAGCCATTTTTCCGTGCTGTGCAGGGGTTTGGCTTTTTCTTGAGGCAATGTTTTATGGCCGGATGACACATCCATACAAAAACCCCGAAAAGAAAATGGTGACTTCCCTTTGGGGCCGTCGAGTCCCTCTCCCACATCCGTCGGCGTGGTCGCGCCTGGCCGTGACTCCGTGCCCTGGCGTGGTAGGCGAGTCCCCTCCGGCGTGCCTCGCGCCGGCACGTGTTGGCTGCTCGACGCCACGGACGGGGTTTCCGGCGCTATCCCAGCGCGGATAGAAAGGGGGGGGGGGAGGGAACGTAGTTGTTCGAGGTCGCGGTGTGTGGAATGGCAGACGCTCCGTCCCGCCAGCGGGGTCTCGGGACCGCCCCACAGAAGACCAGGCCAGCGGCCACCACGAAGAGAAGAGCGAGCCAGAAGAGGACGAAGAGAGCAAGAGCACCACAAAAGCGCTCCACCCGTGTCCGACTTTAATAGCCCGGGGCTCCGCCCTTCACTCCGCCCTGTTTTCGGCTCCGCCTCCCCTCGAGCTTCTTGGAGAAGCTTCTCGAAGGGGGCATGCCCTCACGCTTTCCCTCCACCCCGCTCCGTCCGGGGGCCGAGGGAGTCAGTTTTTGGCTTGGAGCCAGAGCATTATTCCCCCAAAAAGAGGCCCCCACTTTTTCTCACCTTTGACCTTTGACCTTTGACCTGCATCGCTCTTCCGCCACTCCAAAGCGCGGGGAAGTCAGACGGGAAAAACAGGCGGGAAAAATCCACGCGCCATCGTTGTGCCTTCTTCTTTCCCTCCTTGCGTTCTCGACGGTTTCCAACGCGGAAACCGTCATAGTGTGGACCGTGGAGGATGGCGTTCGTCAGCGGGGGTAGTGGCGAAGATGGTGGTGGTTGTTGTGAGGGTAATTGTAGCGCGGTTGGCGTTGTGGCGTAGTTGGTGGCGGTTGTTGTTTGCGTTCGTCAGCGGGGGTAGTGGCGAAGATGGTGGTGGTTGTTGTGAGGGTAATTGTAGTGTGGTTGGCATTGTGGCGTAGTTGGTGGCGGTTGTTGTTTGCGGGGAGGTTTGTCGTTTAAAATAACAATAGAAAAAGAAAAACGGATATCTCAAAGGATCGTAGCCCGAATGAATCGCATAAATTCCCTCGAGACGACTGGTTTGGGCTAACTCCACATGTATTTAAGAGATATCTTACCTACGGGACCTGAATGGTGGTTTGTGAATTTCCACAGCCATAACAATATGATACATCACTATGACGTCATATCAATTTTTATGACGTCATTCCTATTTTTTGACATTTTTTGTTTCACAACCCAGAGTTTTCATCGGATCTTCGTGAAACTTGCCATGTATATGCAGAAAGCCCACGTGCAGGCAGTAACCATTTCCGATTTTGGAAATTTTTCCTAGAAAAAAGTTGACGTCATATCGCCGCTAATGGAAATCGCCTATACCAGCGTTTCTCAACCTTTGTTGGCCCATGGGCCCCCCTACCGAGTCGCTTGACATTCGTGGTCCCCTGCCCTTCAATAAAAGATGCAGATTTCGTTTTATGAAATTTATTTACTCAGTCTTAAAAGATAAATCAAAGTAAGCATTTTTCTAAGCAATACAATCAATGAGACACTTGCTGTTGGGCTTGTCTGATGAGGCCTCTTATGTCTGGCTCTGTCTTGGACACAGCAAGGTGAATATCGTTCCCAACGTCAAGACGGTTTCTGGACTTCATTTTAATGGTCGCAAGGTCAGAAAATCCGAATTCGCAAAGATATGTTGTGGCGAATTGAATGAGCATTACGGATGCCTTCTTGCTGAGTGGTGGATACGCATCCTGAACAGACAACTAGAAGGTGGAGTGGTCTTCTTTGTTACTGAAGACCAGCTTCATTGCTTTTGAAACATTCAACTCTGCCAGCTCCTCTGCTTCGTCTTCAGTATGTTCAATTTTGGCGTTAAACGGGTCTTTGTGCCACGGAACATCCAACGGTGCATCGTCGAAATACGATTTGAACTCGGCGGAGAGATTGTCGAGATGTCTGGTGATGCAATCTTTGATGCCGACGGGAAGCTCAATCCTCTGCGTCTGCAGGTGCTCGTCCAAGAAAGGAAACGAGGCAGTGGACCCGGCCTTGATTCGTGCCTGCCAGACTTCCATTCCAGCAGACAGTCCGGCAAGCTTGTCTTGAACGTCACTGACTGTCACATCACGGCCTTGCAAGGACTGGTTCATTTCGTTGAGTCGGCCGAATATATCGGCCAGGTAGGTGAGCATCATGACGAACTCTTCATTGTCGAAGTGGACATGGAGGTTGTTTTCGTTGTCTCGCAGGAAGATTTCCACCTCAATCCGGAGTTCATACAGCCGAGAGAGGCATTTCCCCCTCGATAGCCAACGGACTTTGGTGTGGAACAGAAGTCCAACATGTTCCGCTCCCATTTCGTTGGCCAGGAGTTGGAAGAGCCGATGATTTTTGGCCTTAGCACGAATGAAGTTGATCACTTTGACCGCGACGTCCATGACTTCCAGCAAACGAGGCGGAAGAGTCTTTGACGCAAGAGCGTATCGGTGTAGCGAACAGTGGGAGGACGTCACATGGGGCCATTCGTTCTTCACAAGCGTGACGAACCCTCCTCTGACGCCGACCATCGCTGGAGCACCATCAGTACAAATGTGCTTGAAATTCTGCCAACCGAGTCCATTAGCTTCAAAAAAAAAAAGAGTCCACAATAGCTTTGATATATGCCGCTGTCGTTGTGGTTGGTAGGGTATTGCACAACAAGAACTCTTTCTTCATCTTTCCCTTTCTCTCGTAGCGAGCGAAGGCGATCAACTGGCTCTCCAGGGCGGTGTCGGTAGACTCGTCTAATTGAAGGCGAACCTGGAGCGTGCTTTGTTTGATTTCGGAGCAAACTTGACGGCACATATCAGCGGCCATGTCGTCAATCCGTCGTTGGATCGTGTCATTAGAGAGCGAAACTTGCTGCATCTTCTTTTTCGCCTCGGGTCCGATCATCAATTCCACCATTTTCTCTGTACATGGCCTGATAAGGTCCTCAGCAATAGTTTGCGGCTTCTTGCACTTCGCAATTCGGTATGCCACTTCGTCGCTGGATTGAAGAGCAGGTTTTTCTTCTGGCCGGAATCCAAATTTGGGAAGTGTCGCTTCACGGTCATATCGTGATCGTTTCACAGACAGAGCGTCGATATTATCTTCCTTCCTTCCGGGATGCATCTTGTCGCGATGGTTTGAAAGTTTGGAAGGATGTAGTGACGCATTTGACATCACGACCGAGCAGTGCAGACATTGCGCGCAGTCCACGCCATCTCGACTGACATTCGTGAATCCAAACTTGACATAGCTGTCATTCCATTTTCGAACCTTTCGACATCTGAGAAAAAATTGAAAGAAACAAAATTCTGACGTTTTTGTAAACATTGGTTTACTATGAATGTTCTGTGGGCTCCGCCTTCTCTTTTAAAATTGTGGTTAAACTCATCTACCCTTTTTACTTTGACACTATGACCGGAGACTCGTCACCTTAATTGTACATTACAAGCTTCTGCATTCTGAATCACAGTTTTTTGGCGTCCGCTCATGGCCCCCCGGTCGAAGGCCGATGGCCCCCTTGGGGGGCCACGGGCCCCCGGTTGAGAAACGCTGGCCTATACCATTATCTCCGAAACTAGGCAAGCTGTTTGAATTTTGTTTGTGGGAATCAAGCCTGGCATTAGCACAGATAATTTATTGCAAACCTGATGCATCACAATGACGTCATATTCGTTTTTTTGACGTCATCATTAAGAGGCCGAGGATCTTCGCTCATTTGAGCTTGTTTATCCAGTTTGTTATCCTATTTGTCTCTTGGTTTGTAGTCTACAAAATATTTCGGTGAATGAAGATTTTTTTTTTTTCCTTTTATTTTGCCAAATTGACCAAACACGTTGGGTTAATGGGGTTTCTTCTTCATCTTTTGAGTTCCTGTATCGGCTCGAGCGTGCATTAAACGCAAACAATTTTTATTGATTTATTTATTGGGACTGGTCGGGGACATGTATTGCAAAGCAATTCTCGCTCTTGTTTGTTTTATGTGGTTGTATAATATTGTTTTAGAGATGATTTTAAGGCCCTGTTCTTCATTGCCCCACCCACGAGCCACTGGCGGCCCCTGATGGCTGAAAGTGTGGCCCCTGACGTGAAAGCACCCCATCATCCGCCATAAATCCTATCAAATTGACCCAATGGTTTCAAATGAGTGTTCCTATGCGAAGTGTAAAAGTAACCACGACGTCAGTAGATGGCAGTATGCAAACAATTAGGCTTACAGCCCAGAAACCACAACAACAACAACAAAAAATTAAGGTAGTGGAGGTTGGGGCCTAATAGCAGCCATGTTGGGGTCCTGCAGGCAGTGTGGCGGCTCTCACACTGATGTCTTATCGGCAAAAGTGGCCCCCTTCGAAAACAATCATGACGATCACTGTTTTAAAGGCACCTTATAATGACTTTTATTTTTATTTTTTGCAGATGATGATGATGATGATGATGATGATGATGATGATGAAGAAGAGGAAGAAGAAGAGGGTGAGGAAAATGATGAGTTGGAAGAAAAAGAGGAAGAAAGTGATTTTGACAGCCAAGAAATTGCTGAGGAACCCAATGGTGAAAAGGAACCTGAGGGAATGGTGGGATTAGAAAGGGATGAAAGGAATGGCCAGGAGGTGCAAGATGACTTAGATTCTTCTGGGCAGAATACCACATCCAAAACAGAAAAAAGAAACCTGACTAGCAAAGAAGGTAATGACACTGAGGAGAAGCAGGAAGTAAAAGAAGGTGAAAATAAAGACTTTGAAGGGGAAGAAAAGCTCACAGTGGAAGAAACAGATGATAATTCGGGTACACGTATGAGACATCGAAAGCTTCCAACAAACGATGAGGATTTGCAATGAACTGTTCAGTTGTAGTTTTGTTGTTGTTGTTGTTGTTGTTGTTGTTGATCTATTAAAGGATTTCTTCCCCCTTCCCCCCACTCTGTGATCCATCTGCCATTTCTCATGGATAGCGAGCTCAGTGTTGCAGTGAAATGGCATTTTGAGCAATTCAGGTTTTCATCGTTCTCTTTGAACGAAGTCTCACTTTCACTGAACTCCTTCGAGTCGACAGTTTTAGGGGAATTTATTTTTATTTTTTTTCCAACTTGTGCATCTTCCGTGTTTATGGTGCGTTTTATTTTCATTTTTCATCTCTGTTTGCTTTGTTTTCAGTTGCAGGTGAGATTCGAACATTTGAAACTTGTGTATTTGATTTGTGTTCGTCTTGGAGTGTGTTGACGCTAAAGGAAGTGCAAGGTTGGAGTTTTTATTTTTATTTTTGGCCTTACACCCTCAATCCCTCAAGGTCGAGCCCATTATCATTTGGTTGTGCTCTTCAGCAATTTAGTTGGCTATTTGAACAAACATGAGATTATATTTGCTTTCACCTTCCTATGCAATACCGTGATGCAAACGTGTTCATCTTGTGTGATGTTTTGTTTCCCATGATATTTCATTTCTTTCCCATTTCACAGCCTGACCACCTCAGCCAGTAGCCATTCTACATCCATTTTGATCATTCTGCATCTATTTTTTTTGCATATGTGGTATATAAATAATGTACTCGTCTTTCACTGCTTATTCCGAGTGTATATGGTAAGGTACTTTAGTGGTGAATGATGGTGTTGATGATTATATAGTGACGAATATTGAAAGTTGTGCACATTTTCTGAAAGCCTGAATGCCTGGGGGAGTGGGTGGTGTCGGGGGTGATGTTGATGAATATCTAAGTATTTGAATGCGATTGCCTTTGTCATGATGGAATTTCATGCATATGTTTGGTGGCACCATGATGTGTATTGGCGACTCCATCATAACCGATTTAAACCGCTTGGCATGTGTACGTAGCTTCTTCTCCTCTTTTTTTTATTTTTATTTTTATTTTTTTGTTAAATCATAGGACATTATTGTTTGTGTTAAAGTACGACTGCTACCACATTGTAACGAAGGATCGTGACAGATGGATGTACAAATGCATATTGTCAGTATTAATTTAATGTTTTTTGATGTTATGGATTGTTACCAAATAATTGCAGATTTACACAGTTTTATATGTATTCTTCTGATCTACTGTTCGGGCGTGCATTCGATGGGTGTGCAGGTCGTGAATAGTGTCTTCACCGGAAGTGTTCTGTATTCGGGCAATTTTTCAATGTTTTTGTACAACTTTTTAAAATTAATCTCACAGAATTGTGGAATGCAATGATAAAGTGCAACATTTATTTTATTTTATTTTATTATTTTATTTTTTTTCTCGATATTCTGGGACGCTTGCACCTTGAGCGGCCATGTTGGTTTTTGTACTGTTGACGTAACCAGAGGCATTTCTGTCTGGATGGAATTTATCCAGAAAAATTTATGTTGAAAACAATTTCCTTTGAGTTTTGAAATTTATTTCACTGTTTTGTTTGCATCTAATGGCTTCTGCTCATGTGGCTTTTTTTTTTTCTCTCACTCGAATTTAAGAACTTTCTGGAAATGTGAAATAAATGTCAACTGGTTTATAATGATTTTATCGATATTTTCAACAAAATTAAAAAAAAATGACAGTTACAAACAGAACGAAGAGCAACACGAACAATACATTGTACCCATGAGAGAACGTCATCTGGCTATCTCGGAACACGATGTCTGGGTGCAAAAAACAGATCTGCTTCATCTCGAGGGCAGTAAGCTTATTTGCAATTATAAATAGTCATGGATTCCATTACAACTGACATCAGCTTTTGTATTCTCAAATTGTCTCGTCCCTTAGCAACCCCTTGAATTTGGTTCTGGCCAGTGGCCACTCTACTTTAGATGTGTTGCTGCTTCTGTCCCAAAAAATTCGAGCCCCCGAGTCATTAAAAAGGTTGAGGCTGTGTTACTGGAGATGCCTCAAGTATGCAATTGAGTAGCAGCAGGCTGTACTTGCCAGGTTTTCTGGCTGTGACATCCAAGGCTACGTTCCCTTCCTCGTGAGATGACTTCCTCCACTTGCAGTCAGTATGTAGTTTCGAACATGTTTCTTTCATCTCCTCTCGAGTGAGGCTCGAGTGCCGCAAAGCAGCATCTTTGGCTCAAACCCGTTCCTTGTACACAGAAATTATCTATCTGATGCTATGGAGAACCTCTTACTCTTTGATGCTTCCAGATGATGCTGTACAATTCCACGTTTCACCAACAGACGAGCAACAGCTGCTTTCCTGTGCTGAGTTGAAGAGGATCAGATGCTCGTATAACACTTCAAACATGCTGCCAAATCCAGGCAAACCTCTCATTCTCGTACACTCCAGAAGCATTATGGAACCATTGAGCTATCTTTTTCTGTGGTCAACACATGGTCTGCCCAATCGGTCATGACCTTTCTTGGGTAAACCACTTGTCAAAGCTGGCCTCCACAGTCAGCCATACATAGATTCTGCATTTTACATCATGTTATTCCCTGCCTTGGTAAATCTGAATTTCACATGGCATAAATCTTTCATCCATTCTTTGTATATAATACTAGCTGGAGTACCTGGTGTTGCCCGGGGAAAAAAAAGGAAGAAGAAAGGGGTAAACTGTGGTGCTAAATATATATATATATATATATATATATATATATATATATATATATATATATATATATATATATATATATATATATATATATATCACATTTAATTTGGACACATTTTACATTTCTTTGTCGTTGTCAGCGTTCCTCATCGGTGCTCCAGTGCCTCGGGGTAGACCACATTGCGTGTCTGACTGTTGGGTGCCAGAATGCTGAGCTTCACTGCGCTGCCGGTCCGAGAGGTAGCCACATACAGCTGGTCGTGGGAGAAGCACGGGACAGAGAGGTCGACACCGATTGTCTTGTACGTGTGACCTTGAGCCTTGTTGATCGTCATCGCAAAGCATGGCTTGCAGGGAAACTGGAGTCGGCGAAACTGGAAGGGCAGCTCGGAGTTTGGAATGAGCGGGATCCTCGGCAGAAAGACGACTTCTCCTTTGTGTGGTCCACAGGAGATGACATTGGCATGCAGATGGGTTATGATGCAGCGTGTGTCATTGGTGGTCTTGGGTGGCTCCATGTTTCGCAGGATCATAATGGGCACACCGAGTTTCAGCTTGAAGGGATGTGGTGTCATTCCTGACAGCTCGAGAGACTTGAGCAGCTCAACAGGGTAAGTGACTGCCTCCTCGTCGCAGATGGCACTGTCCACAGACTTGTAGATCCTCTCATCGCCGGGGAACTCTCCCATGAGCCAGTTGTTGAGCTGGTTGACATTGGTGTTCAGCGGATAGAGAATTGTACGCTCAGCCAGTCACTCAGACCTGACTCCATTTGTGGTCATGCAAGGGTAGACTTCAGCCTTGAGCTCCTTCAGTGTGGAAACGACCTTGCTCAGTCCAGGAGGAATTGCGATTGTGTCTGGTTCGGCCGCAAATGGGATCTGTCCATTACCAATTTCTCGGAGAAGTTGGTGGCCCCTTCATCGCCAGACAGGTGAGCTCGTATGTTGGTGGTCAGGTGCTTGACTGTCACATGGCGCCACAGGTGGGACGTCTTTAGGCTGACGTTGACAATGTTGGATCTGGTGCCTCACTTGACCACTGTAAGGATCTGCCGGAAGTCTCCACAGTTCAGTGTGGGGATGCCTCCCATGGGTTGCTGGATTCCTGTGATTTCTTGCAGTGTACGGTCTACAGCTTCGTGGGCTGACTTGTGAGTCATCGGGGCCTCATCCACAATGATGGCAGCAGCATTCTTCATGACCTTGGCCAATGCTGTTCCACGCTTGATGCTGCATGTTGGCTGCTCTTTGAGGTGCGTGTCGAGTGGGATCTTGAAGGTGCTGTGCAGCGTTCGTCCTCCCTGGAGCAGTGTTGCCGCAATTCCACTGGATGCAGTAGCAAGAGCAATCTTGCCTCCTGAGAGAAACTTTTTTTCAGTATCGTGTTGATGACTAAGCTCTTGCCTGTGCTTCGAGGAAGATGATGTTGCTGCTCCTGTTGCCATTGATGATGCTACCTTGCTGCACCAGTTCAAGGATTGCATTGTAGACCTGACGCTGGTCATCTGTCAGGTGCTGTTGGAGGTCAGCCTGGACAGCCAACTGCTCTTAGTTGTCGTCCACTTCCCTGAAGTATTCTCTCTCGAGCTTATCTTCTGTGCTCCTCTCCGGTTTTGGTAGGTCATACGAACTGAGATGACGGCCGCCCAGTATGATCACCTTGTCCTCCAGGGAGCAAAGTGCAAGGTTGTAGACCTCCACGTTGTCGTCAGCATGAGGATTGCCAACATTGTAACGCTGCTGGAACAGGTAGTCTTCAAAGAGGAGATCACGGAACTGATCCCAGAATGTGCACGGATTGCTCGGGAAACAGGTGGAGGATGACTGCCATGAGACTCCTGAGGTTTGGGGCAGACTGGCTGATTCCTGTCTCCTACATAGCAAGGTGGAGGTGCTGGTCATTTTCCAGGAGTCCCCTTGCGAGACAGGCTTCACGGAAAGACAATTCCTGGCCATCCACGGTTCTCAGAGCAGTGAAGGAAGAGGGGCCACAGACTTCAGTCAGGAGAAGTCGAATGTAGTAACAGTCACCCTGCCTCGGACTGATGCTGTAGATGTAGCCAATTGCCGGAGCCTTCCAGATTGCATGTGGACCTTAGACCACCTCTCCTCACTTGCGGCCGGCCCACTTCTTGCGTGACTTGTCCCACGTGTCGTACTCGGGCGCCTCGTGGTATTTGAGTGTCTTGGCTAAATCGTCATGACTGCAGAGGTCAAAGAAGACAGCGTAGTGGCAGGCGGTGGTCGCTGTGCCCTCTCGATGGCATTGTCCACATTTAAGTAGACTCGCTGGCCATTCTCGAGGTGGACGGCTTGGCCAATGACTGGAGGGAGATGCTCGGAAATTGGGTGCTGCAGGATCCTCCAGACTGCCTCGCTGCTGACGATGTAGCGTGCATTCTGGAACTGAGATACCTCATCCACTTGACGGTTTCTGGCCTCCTCATTGGCTCGCTGCAGTTCAAACACTGCCTGATCGGTCCCCTTGGTGACATACTTTGTGATATACTTGATGCTGGAGCAATTGAATTGGTGGAGGAGGAACGGGTTGAAGGGTACCACCCACTGGTTGGTGACTACCTGTACCACCCATTTTCCCTGCTGGCGCATCTTTATCTCACCGGTGTGACCACCATCTTCTGGCTTGAGATGGCGATACTTGGGGTAGCTGTCATTTCCTTGCTCAGTGTTCTGCAGGAATGGCTTTGGGAAACCCTTTGAGCACTTGCGGTCCTTCATGCAAGGGCTGTTCTGGTTGAGGTTTCCGCATGGACCATGGATCATGTGTGCCATGACCATCTTGTGCAGCAATGGATCTTGCTCCTTGTCGGGAATCTCAGCACTGATGACCAGGTCAATGTCTTCGGGCTTCACCTTGTCCTCTGAAGCGACCAACAGGAGGATGTGGGCATGAGGAAGACCATGCTTCTGGTACTCTGGTGTACAGGAAGGCTCTCATCTTCCCAAAAGCTCCCTTCTTTTGTAG
Source organism: Eptatretus burgeri (assembly GCF_056783735.1). Classification (NCBI taxonomy): domain Eukaryota; kingdom Metazoa; phylum Chordata; class Myxini; order Myxiniformes; family Myxinidae; genus Eptatretus; species Eptatretus burgeri. The sequence goes on along the minus strand of NC_140967.1, from coordinate 25,922,330 downwards.
CTCCATGAGCTTCTTGTTCTTTTGGTGAAAGACACGGGCAATGATGTCTGGGCGATCATGAGGCTCTTGTCCTGGCAGGAGGTTTTCCTGGACCTCCGTCCATTTGGGATTCATGGTCATAGTCTGTGGGCTTATCCAAAAAAAGCAAAATTTTGGGTAGATTCTTGGCACCCATGTTTAAACGCATCTATAAATGTCACCGATTCAGAAAATTCTATTAGCTTTTAGGCCCCCCATTTTGAATTTCAAAATGGCTGCCGTTTTTACCCTATATGTATGATTTTTTGGTATTTAATGTTATTTTGAACATATAATTCAAAGTGTGTGCAAATAGAGTTTGGGTACCAAATGCATTGTAGTTGAGACAACTGTTCATCTGAACTCTGTTTGCATGGACATCAACAGGTTTGATGTTAATGTCAAGAAATCTTGGTATGAATGTGACACTTATTACTGGTATCTGACGAATATTTTCTGCTTGCAATATGATGCATATCCACTGTGAACCAAATAACTTACTGCTTTATTTCAGAATACCAAAAATGCACAGTGGACATCCCATCCTATAAAATACTTAAGGCATTGAAATTTATGGCAACTCGTTAATTTCACTTATGGTTATGATTCCAGATTAACCATGGCGTCCTGTGGAGAACCAACTTGTAAGAAGCGTGCAACTGAACCTTCCATTGACTTTTGAATCTGCTTGTTGTGTCAAGGAGACAAGTTCACCGAAATTAAAGGCGTTCATCAGCTGGAGCATCTGCGACTACCAGAACTGGAATCATACCAATCATTGTTGGACTGTATAAGCAAGAGGGCTCAATATCAAAACCCTGAGTATGTTTGTTTACATCAACAACTGAGTGGCATATCTGTAAAAGAACTGAACAACCACCATGCAGTGTGGCACAAATCATGTCATGGTAAAGCAACACACAAGCAACACATTGAGAGAGACAAAGCTCGATATGACAAAGCAGTTTTATCTCAAGAATCAAGTGTATTGTCATACAGCAAAGTCTGTGGTCGCCATCCCGCATCACAAACATCTAACACCCCAAAGCAAGCAACTCCTGCATCTACCAGCACACTAACAAGATCTCGTTACCCTCCATTCCAAAAGGAACACTGTTTCTTCTGTCAGAACGAGAAGATTTGTGGTGGTAAGACAGAACGCCTTATTACCTGTCGAAGTGTCGATATTGGAGTGTCAATCCAAAACATAGTTGATGTTTGCGGGAATGAACAATGGAAAGTAAACCTGGCAAACATAACTGATGGTGACTTTCTTTCAAGGGACATTAAATATCACAAAAATTGCCATACCATTAACTGGCGCAAGTACATACAAGCCAAAGAAAGAGTCAGCAACAGAGAACATCAGGCAGAAAATTCAGTGGAATTTATTTATGCAGAGATCGAGTTCAGTGCTGAATTGCAGGAATCTATAGATCAAGGAAGCATCCTTACTTTGAGTGAAGTAGCAACAGGATACAACCAAATTATGCACAATCATGGCATTCCAAACCCACAGATTACACGTGCAGTGCTACTCACCAAAATAGAACAACAAATATCAAACTTCACAATTACTGAAGAAAACCTGCAGTCATTCATTCTAAGGAAACCGTTCGGTCAGCAATAGATACCGTTGTGGAGGAACGTGATGTTTTAGCTATCAGACGAGACATGAAGACCATCTTTCATTGCTCAAAACTTATCAGGCAATTTATCTTGCAAGCCTGTGAATCTAACCCGTGGACCTTTAATGGCTCATTGACAATTGTGAAGAACAGTGTGTACCTGCAGAACTAGTTGCTATGATGAGGTGGACATTACAAGGAACTCGAGCTGCAACAACAGACACACGTGCCAAAGAGCTCAGCAACACATGTCGCACTCTTTCACATTCCATAGTGCAAGCATGCAAAGCAAAGAGGCAAATGTCTCTGACACCAAAATCAAATACACCTGATTTCCGGTGCAGGCTGTGATATGACAGGACATATCCAAGGGAAGGGAAAGAAGGGGTGCTTTACAACTTTCCTTAAGGCAAGCCCCACCATTCTGAGAGCACGAGCTGACCTTGGCGAAGGGGATGAGCCATCTGAAGAAGTTCTTTGTGCTTGTGAAGAGTTTCTTTGCTCTTTTTTTCTTCCCAGTTGGAGTCCACTTTGGGCAAACAAAGATGCTGAGATGGTTTTCCATTCAAGCAACTCACAGATGAACAAGGAGTTGACAAACTGCCACCGACTCAGGGAGCATGGATTGAACATATACGCCGTGCCCGTGTCCAGTGTAATATCTGGCGCCAGGATATGGTATTGAACCCAACTTTTCTTGACCCTTTGACCTTGGGGTGGCGAAACCAAGACAAAATGCTACTGATTGTTCTTTCTCAGGTTGCACCAGCTCCAGTCTCAGTGCTGCAGCTCGTCAGGTGTAACTGTGAGAAATCAGTGTTCAAGAAGGTGCTCATGCAGAGGAAACAGTGTGGTCTGTACCGAACTTTGCAAATATCGTGGGGAAGGCGACAGCTGTACGAACATAACACCACCAATGATTGGTGAAGATCTGGAAGCTGATTGAAGCAATGACAATTATAAATGTTTAATCAGTAACATTGACACTCCTGATTCATACATGTAGCATTTTCATACCTTTGAAAAAAAACTTATCCATCTTCTAATTGTATAACCACCCAAATAAATTTATATTGAATTCCATGCTCTATATTATTTCTGTTAAATGTTTTGGATGATTGGCAAAGAGTGATCCAATCATAAATATGTTGTTATTATTGGAATCCTCCTGTGCCAAAACATATGATTAGACACCAAAAACATCTTCTTTTGTCTATTGGTTCAAAAGTAATGGCATTTTACATGGAAAAACCCCGAAATCAGGCGGCCATCTTGAATTTTTCCCAATATTTAGAGTATTTATAGTGCTCTTAGTTTGCTTCTAATGAATCTTTGTCCCCATTATATGAGTTTAGATAAAATAAAAATAATATTGTATGACATTTGAATGAATAGTTATGGTTAATTTGCGATATTATTTTTAAAAGACGATTTTTGGTGGTGGCCATTTTGAAATTCAAAATGGAGGCCTTAAATGTTAATGGAAAAACTGGCACCCTTTTTTTTCTAAACCAGTTAAGTTTCTAGATGTGTTTAGACATTGGTAACACGAATTTACCCCCAAAAAAGACAAATCCAGAAAATGTTACATAAGCCCACGGACTATCATCGTGATGAAGTCAGGCCTTCCCATGCGACACACATAGGCCATGGCATCACTGTTTCTCATGCATCCACTTTGGCCCACTGGTGTAGGTTGCTGGAAGGACCCCCCTTTGTCCAACATTGCGAGGGTCACCTTCGCTGGCCATGAGGCTGTCATGGAGGTTGTCGTAGTTATCAACAAGCAAGTTCTTTTTCTCCTGGTGGATAAAGCCCAGTTGCTCTGTCTCGATCTTGCAGTCGACATCGACCAGAAACTGCTGAAAGAGTCGTTGCATCTGCAGTATGTGGTTGCCCTCTCTCACCATGATGTGGAAGCTGCAGTACTGCATCTGTGTGAGTTTTCGTCCATCCTGTCCAGTAGCAGTCCTGGCCACCATATGGATGCTATAGCCATCTGTTCCATGTGGGAACACTATGGGATACTGGAGTGCATCATAAGATGCATGCAACTCACTGATCCTTTTCAGTGCCCCATCGTGAAGTCTAAGGACAATGTCTCTGGGTTCTGTTGGCTCATTGTCCATTAGGGTGGTGACTTATGGTGCAGACTGGGTGTTGTAGCGGCATGTGTGCTCTCCTTGCAGTCACTTGTTCTCTCTGACGATGATCTGGCGCTCTTCAGAGTTGCCTCCTTCTGCAAGTACATCTCTTGCAGTCTTGAGCTCATGGACCAGATGGTTATTCTCGTGAAACCACTTTGTGAGCATCTCAAGGATGTTGTAGTGCTGCAGAATGGTGCCACATAACAGACCAATTGTGCATTTTGGGTGAAAAACATGAAAATTAGCACAGATGTAGCTTTTAATGTGCTGAACATTTCTAGATATGGGGCCATTTCAGTTTCTTTCCAAGATGGCCGCTAAATCAAATGGCCACCACTGAGTAAAAAAACTGCTTTCTACTTGTTTGTAATATTCAAATGTACTAATTTCATATTTTTCATGCTCTTTAACCGTGACATTGCATAGTTAATTTCTATACTGATGTTTGCATATTTCAACAATGCAACAATTTTAAAAATGGCGCAGAAATCCCAGATGGCCACCATGCTGAAGCAGTTTTGGAGATCTACCTCCATATCTTGCACAGTGTTATCATGAGACTCAACTTTGTCTTTCACATGACTGAGCCACCTATAAAGCAACAAGAAATAAGCATATAGGCACAAACAGTGTGACAGTTCAGTGTTCATATTCACAAATAATCAAGTAGTATTCGAAATATAAATAAATATAAGTATTGGCAGATGCACAATAAGCGAGGTCCTACTACTAGAACATATTGAACTCACCTGGCATTGTCCTGCAGTGCTGCATACATTCCTTCATATGAAGCAGGCGGGAGAACCGAAACTTCTGGTACTGTTGGTTCTTTTGTATTTAGGGAAGCCAGTGGTATGCTGGTGTATTCCTCTGGCAATTCCGATAAGGTCTTCTCTTTAGACTCACTTTGCCGGAGGATCTCTGTGTGTCTCTCTACTCCATGGACATCGTTGTTCGGGTGCTGAAAGAGAGATATTCCTGTGCCATGATATGCCCCTTGAGTGGTCGTGGAAGTTGGATTGTGGTCTATGTTATCAACTGGACTTGTGGTGAATAGACCATGGCGTAAGTTTGCAGGACAAACGACATGTTCTGCTTCATATCTTGCACAAACTTCATGACCCAAATCCTTTGAAATGGTAAGTCCTCTGTCATATGATACGGAGAGCCCAAGGTCATACATTCTGGCAATTAACTCACACTTTCTTGTCCTGGCATGGATGAGGAGTCCGACGTAAATAGCCAGGGGTGTCTCACGATCCACGCTGTGGTAGTGAGAGGTGGATCCTTCACGACGTCGAATTATGACATTTTGGCGAATAACCTGTGAGACAGTTAGTATCGCCTGGGTATCAGTGGCATTGCTTGATTGCTGCACTATGTCTGATCCACCCATTATCATCCCAACAAGGGTTATCAGAGACTTAGAAACTGATTGGTGCTGACACTCCTTGGAGAATTTCTCCATAAATACAGACCTTTCAAGCTTCAGAATGTCCTTACGAACGATTTCAGCTGCCTTTGCCAACACGATGGCCTCCTCGTCAAAGTCACTTTCAAATGCCCTCTTTAGTGCCAGTCCGATGTCATCCTGAAAAGCAAGAAGAACGTTCCCGCCTTGCTTGTGGGCTTGTAAGTCTGGTATGTTGGCTAATATTCATTCTTTTAGTCTGGTCGAGCGTTCTCGAATAGATGTGTCTGCTCCCAGGTCATTTAGTCTTGAAGTGTACATCTGATTTAAGTCTGCTAGTTTGAACACCGGTGCTACGTCATTCTCCATGCTTTCTGCACGACAGTCTTCAATATACGAAAGCAGCTCCGCCAGGACAATGCCGTGCAGTTGTTTATCAGAAGAACTTTCTCCGCTGTCAGAGCAATTCACCGACTCTGCTTTCTTGTAGAGTGTTTTAAACAATTGCTGTGGTACATTGCATCGTGGGACATCATATCTCCAGCGCTCAATTTGGCAACTAACATATGGTCTCGCACAATTTCTGCACATCGCCGAACATTTCTGTCTCGTTTCTCCGTCGATGCCTTTTGGAGTTTATCTGATTTTTCACCACAAAAGAAGCAAGTGGCTTGCGATGTTCTGGCTGCACCACCACTGCTGTAGCGAGTGACTTTCTTTTTTGGCGAGTCACTGTTTGTTTCACACTCATCTCTTTTCCTGTTTTTTACCCGTTGAAGTTTGGTATTGTTGTACTTATCCTTGCATTTTTTTTTGTGCCATTGAGCTGCATTCGACTTTAGAGTTGAAGCAACTCCTGTTCCATTGTCTAACCTTGAAAAGTTTATATAATCTGGAAGACTGAAGCTCTTTGAATCTTATCAAATTACCTGCAAGATTATCATAAAGTGTACCAATGTCAATATCAGACCTCTTTGAATCAGCTGGGCATCACAGTGGTTCTTTTGATGTCTCGACACAAAATGCATTTTGTCCAATCTATCGGCGATGATGATTTGGATGTTGAAGGAGTTTCTGGACATTGTCTGGGGTCTAAAATCTTGAAGGATTTAGCCATTGTTGGTATTTTGATTACTGCACAACCACCACCACCACAGCTTCTACAACTAACAACAGCATGCACTGTGATATGGAGATACTGGTGTGAAAGAAGAAAATGAAGGATGAATGAATGTGTGTGATATACACAGATTAACTGGAAGAATGTTAACTGTGATGCATGGTACAATTACCACATTACACGTTCATATGTTTGTCACCATTTTATCATTTGGCAGCCATTTTGAATTTGAAAGCCATCTTGGTTAAGAAATGAAGAACATGTGAAACGTAAGGTAAAAGTACGTGACATTTTGCATTTCTGGTCAATTTTCCTACAAATCATAGGAAATGTATTCATTTATATGGTTGTATCGGTAATTTCGCCCATGGCGGCGGCCATTTTGAAAATGACCGCCATCTTGGAAAAAATTCAGTTGGCCCCATATCTAACATTGTTCAGTCGGTAAAAACACTACAACTGTGCACGGTTTCATGCTTATCACCAAAAGTGCACAATACTTCCACCATTCTGCAGCACTATTGTGGTTTGAGGCTGCTGTGGTTCCGAGCAGCCAGCTCCTTGGCATGTGAGTCCAGGAAGTAGACCTGAAGGAACTTTTCCTGGCCCTCTCCAGGCGGGAGCAAGCTGCCAATGCGGTGGAACGCTTGACCTTTGATCCGGAAGCTCGGGTTCCAGCCCTGGACTGCTATTATACGTCCGAATGTTGTCAAGGAAGTGCTTGCTGAGGGGACCTTCACCTGAGAGAAGTTCCTTCAGCAAGGGAGGAAGGGCAGGAGAGGGCTCAAGGACGACCTTGCCATCGCTGCAGCACACACCCTTGGTCTCTCCGTTGAACTTGTAAGCAGAGCAGTGGGTGCGGACTTGGTCCATTTGGCTGATGTCTGCATGAGTTGTTGGGTCAGCCGGGTCATATGTGAATGACACCCTGTTGGCATTGTTGTGCTCTTGTGCCTGGGCCAGTGCTCGTGCTTCTGCAGTGCGGAGACGCATTGCCTCAAGTCTTGCATCACACTCTTCCTCAGTCTCATTTGCTCTCCGCTGTTGTTGCCGATGAACCTGTTCACTGAGCCTGGCTGATCGCTCCTCTTCAGTCTCATTTTGTCGCTACTGCTGTTGCCGTTGTGCCTTTTTCATTTAGCCTGGCACCTTGCTCCTCTTCAGTCTCCTGTTGTCTCATAGTGTGTTTTTACTTAGCTGCAGCTGCCTTGGGATGAATGGAGCTCTTCCTTTTTTGGGGCATCTAAAATCAGAAAGTCAAATTTTGATCAGAAACTTTGTAAACGTTCACTGGTCTGTCCATCCACTGGTCCAACTTTGTCTTATTTTGATCAAGTTGTGATTAAAAAAAGTCGAGACATGGAAAATCAATCAATTTCGGCAGAAAAATTGAAACTACCAAAAAAAAAACGACTTTTTTTTCTTCGTTTTTGAAAAAAAAACATCTAAGGTGTGCTCTCGTACCTCTGAGACGTGCTGATTCTGAATATGCCTTTAGTTTTGGTCTGATGCGTAGTTCTTGAGTTATAAGAGGACAAACAAATGCACTACTACTTTATATTATATATATATATATATATAGTAAATTATTTCAGGTGCAACCAATCACCTTCAAAATCACACTAAGTGAATTGGCCTCCACCTGTGTTAAATTGTAGTGATTCTGATTTATTTCAGAATAAAATCAGCTATTCCTCTGCTGGGTACTGCATTTCACAGCAAAGACACAACCATGAGCAACAACGAGCTTTCAAAAGACCTCTGGGATAAAGTACAAAGGCACAGATCAGGGGATGGGTATAAAAAATATTTCAAAGGCCTTCAATATCCCTTGGAGCACAGTCAAGACAATCAACAAGAAGTGGAAGGCGTATGGTACCACCAAGACCCTGCCTTGATCAGGCTGCTCCTCCAAACTGGATGACCAAGCAAGGAGGAGATTAATCAGAGAGGCCACCAACAGGGCAATGGTAACTTTGAAAGAGCTCCATGCCTTTTGGCAAAGATTGGTCACTGTCCATGTGACAATATCCCAAACACTCACAAGCCTGGCCTGTGCAAGAAGTGGCAAGAAGAAAGCCATTACTCAAAAAAGCCCCATTTGAAGTATGCAAAATACCACTCCGGAGATTCTGAAGCTATGTGGCAAACATTTTTGGGGTCTGAAGAAACCAATATGGAACTTTTGTTCCTAATTGCAAAATGATACGTTTGACACAAACCCAACACAGCACATCACCCAAAGAACACCATCCCTCCTGTGAAGCATGGTGGTGGCAGCATCATGTTACGGGGGTGTTTCTCATCAGCAGGGACTGGAGAACTTTTCAGGATGGAAGGGAAAATGGATGCAGCAAAATACAGAAACATCCAAGAGGAAAGTCTGCTGCCCTCTGCAAGAAAGCTTAAATTGGGACGGTTCACCTTTTCAGCATGACAAAAACACAGCCGCTACACTGGAGTGGTTCAGGAACACAAAGATAAATGTCCTTGAGTGGCCGAGTCAGAACCCTGACCTAAATCCAATCGAAAATCTGTGGTATGACTTGAACGTCGCTGTCCATCAACGCTACCCACACAACTTAACTGAGATTAAACAGTTTGGTCCAGAAGAATGGGCAAATATTGCCCAATGAAGGTGTGCAAAGTTCATAGAGACATCCCAACGCTCAGCTGTAATTGCTGTCAAAGGTAAAAAGTATTACTTCCACCAAGTATTAACTCGGGGGGGGGGGGGGGGTGGACATTTATCCAACCAAGATATTCTAGCTTCGTATTTTTATTAAATTTTTTTGAAATTTTAGAAGTTGTTTTTCAATTGGAAGTTGTGGGTTATGACGTGTAAATAAAGGTGGGAAAAGTCTGATTTCATGCAATTCAATTCCAGGCAACAAAATGTGAAAATTTTGAAACGGGGGTGTAGACTTTCTATCGGCACTCTGCACATTGAAACTCTAAATCCAGGCTCATGGCTCACCTTGCTTCTTTATTACTATTTTATCATGTTTGTGTAACCACTTTGCTCAGCACGTTCAATCTGACTCTTCAAGTTGGCAGTATATTGCCACTTCAGGTCATCCTCCATCCCGACCCATGATTTTTTTTGTTTTTTTTACCCCTCATTTACACTTTTACTTGAAGGTAGCTGCTTTCAGCAAAGAGATGGAGAGGATTTTCCACAGAATCGGTGAGAACACTGATGAAGATTTGGAATAAGATGTGGTCCAGAACACTGCCTTGTGGTACTCCAGCCTTGACAGGGAAAGGAGATGAAAGGGTTCCATTGAGAGTCACACAATGGCTAAGAGAGGAGAGGAAGTCAGTAATCCAAGAGTGGAGTTTGCCTTGGATTCCATCATCAGACAGTTTTGAGAGCAAGGCGGGATGCCAGACTGCAACAAATGCTCGAGATGTGTCCAGAGAGACGGCCCTGATCTCACGTCTGATACTGAGGCCCTACACCATTGTTGGGAGAGTAGAAGCAGCATGTCCAAGGGAGAGTGGCCAGGTCTGAATCTGAATTGATGATCTGAGATGAGACTTGGAGAAAAGTAATGATTTTATGTGAACTATGATGATTGATTCCATGACCTTGCTGATGATTGGAAGTATAATAAGCGAATTGGTCTGTAGTTTAGGGATCCATTTTTTTTTTATTGTAATGCTGTGATGTTGGCTGATTTCCAAGCAGATGGTAAATGACAGGGTTGGAATGTCAGAAAGAGGAAGTAACAGGGCAACAGCAGGTCTTTGGGACCCGTGAGCTTATGCCGTCCAGTCCAGTTGCAGTCAGTCGAGGGTTGCCAGAAACTTTTCCACATTTTGAAGTGCAAAAGACAAAATTCAGGAGCAGTTGGGTACAACTGGGAATGGTGGGTACAGAGAGGGGAAGGGGTTCGGGACACGATATTCTGAAGCAAACACAGAATTGAGGTATTTGGCCTTCTCACGAGCGCAGTTGGCTGTGGTGCCATTTGAATTGAGGGAAAGGATGGAAGGGGAGCATACGCCAGACTTGACAAGGTGCCACCAGATTTTATAGTAGGGAGAAAAGTTTGAAAGTTTATTATTGAAATTGGACAGATGTTTTCTGGCTCTCCTGAGGGTAAAACATACACCTGTTGGGGGCTTTGTGGAATGATCTGACGTTGTCTTCAGTTGGATTTGCCTTCCAGGAGGAGAATGCAAGTAGTTTTAAAGCGACTGCCTCATCACAGGATTCAGAGTACCAAGAGCAGGAGGATGGGTAAGATAATTGAAGATGAGATGGGATAAAGCTACGCATAATAGAGAGCAGGTTTCTGTGGAAGAATTCCAAGGTTGAATTAATATTTGAAGTGATGGATTATAGACCAGTCCTGAATTGTGATTGCTGCTTGCAGTCCCTGCCAGACTCGCCGGCACAGAGGCTGTTTTCTGAGAATGGCCAAAGACATGTTGACCTTCACAAGCGCATGATCAGAAGAGCTAATTGGGGCAGAGGATGAGCAAGATACATTGGTGGGGAAGTTGGTCATCACCAAATCCAGGAGGGAAGATTTGCCACTGGGAGAAATCTCGGTGGGAAGGTTCACAGATCGAGTCAGAAGTCTTTTGCTGAAGTGTCATGGTTGCTGAGAGAGGTACTAACATGCAGCCAATTAGCATAGTGACAATTGAAGTTTACCACATATGAGGAGGAGAGAGTTGGGACGAGTGATATTAAAAGTTGGACAATATCTTCTGAGCGAGAGAGATGTAGATGGAGACATCACTGTTGGGAGGACGAGACAACACACAAACCTGAGGTGAGAACAGAGAGGAAGTCGCAAGCAGAGGTACCATACTCCTGGGGTTTGAGAGGTGTAAGAGCAGTACATGCAGAGTGACAAATTGAGTTTTTGATGTAAAGCGCGACTCCGCCGCCAGGACGGGGGTTCAGGTCGATTAAACCGGAGGGGACTACAGCCAGGGAGAGACACTAAGGAGTCAGGGACGTCCTGTGGGAGGAAGGATTCAGTTAAGCAGATTATGTCAGGTTTATCGCGGTGGCTTGGATTGAGAGATCTGTCAGGTTGGAACAGAGGCCTTCCAATATTGGTACACTGACGAAGAGAAATTAGATGGGTACGCAATTTTTCAGGAAATTTTCTGAAGCTTACAATTGCTAATCGACATTACACACTTCGAGCAAGTTGCCCGTGCCCGCACGCGAACCTAACCGCGGGAGGGATGATGTCAGAAAAAATGCAAATGGCGTCTTCTGTCATTGAGCCGGCAAGCTTGGAGCAACAATTCACATTTATTGCCACATGTGATGCAATTTAAATGCTCTAATGGCGGCGACGTGCTCCATTTGAAACTCCCGTATTTGTAGCGTTTTCATGCCTTGGGTCCATAATAAAAATTTGTATTGTCAAAGCCTGTGACCCATGGCAATTTAATAGTAGGAGGATTATCTTCTACATAGCAAAAAGGTTTCATGGGGTAGTGTTCCCCATCTGAATCTTTCCACAACTATTTGAGATATCCTATTCACAAATAAACAGACAAACGGGTGAAAACGTAAACCCCATTAAAATTTAGCTTTCAAACATCCAAAATTTTGGAACACTGACCAAACAAAATGTAGTCTCAAAGCTGCCTGACAGGGTGGTTGTTGTCATTGTGATGTATTTTAAAAAGGGTTACGTCATATCGAGGTCGCAAATTCTTCAGATTTGTATTCCGTGCACTGAAACTGTCACTTGTGGTGACAAACGTCCTCCAAGGGATGTCACTAAATCTGCTTGGCCAGCTCTTTGCTCAACCTACCATGCCCCAACTGCCCCCAAAGTTAACTTCTGAGATGCGGTGTGGCATGTCCACGACATAATCAAACTTCATTCAGTTGTGTCGCTATTCTCAAGCCCAGGTATCATATTATAGTCCGGGTCAGGATATGAATACACGATGAAATTTAACATTTCAGAGGACAAACATCTTTGTGATCTTAATTTATATAATAATATGCTTGTTCTTCCATCTGTCTGTGTTTATAATATCCCATTCCACCCATTGTTGAAACAGTTCACCTGACTCCCCCCCCCCCGCAATTTCCACTTGGAAAAATAATCACACAGTTGCATGTTGGGGCTGACCGCGATGCCAAGTCAAAGACCTCTTTGGAGCTATCAAATTCACATTCGCTATGCCCTCCCTATAAGTTTTCCCTTCATGGTAAAACGACCAAAGCAACGGTTAAACAGGTGCTGAGAGGCATCATGGGCCTTTTGTAGATAGGCTTTAGCAATCGAAGCAGTGGTCTATTGCTTTATACACAACTCAAATAACTCTCTGACGTTCTCCCTAAAAGGGCTTAAACCCTGTGTCATTATGATGGTCATAATTTATTTGTCTGTTGCAACAGGTCCATGCCCATTATAAAGGTCTTTGTCTGAGCGGGGAGGGGATTGACGCTGATGCTTTTGGATTTGGAGGGGAGGATGAGGACTTGGGGTTTGGAGGTGAAGGTTGAGGACTTGGGGGTTTGGAGGTGAAGGTTGAGGACTTGGGGGTTTGGAGGTGAAGGTTGAGGAATTGGGGTTTGGAGGTGAAGGTTGAGGACTTGGGGTTTGGAGGTGAAGGTTGAGGACTTGGGGGTTTGGAGGTGAAGGTTGATGACTTGGGGGTTTGGAGGTGAAGGTTGAGGACTTGGGGGTTTGGAGGTGAAGGTTGAGGACTTGGGGGTTTGGAGGTGAAGGTTGAGGACTTGGGGGTTTGGAGGTGAAGGTTGAGGACTTGGGGGTTTGGAGGTGAAGGTTGAGGACTTGGGGGTTTGGAGGTGAAGGTTGAGGACTTGGGGTTTGGAGGTGAAGGTTGAGGACTTGGGGTTTGGAGGGGAGGATGAGGACTTGGGGTTTGTGTGGTGGGGAGTTGAGGACATTAAGTCACATTTTACATTGGTCCGTGGGTCCCTGCTCATCTACATAATAGCATGCTTGTTAATTCGTCCGTCCATCTGTCTTTGTGTAACATTCCATTCCACCCATTTTTTGAACAGATTGCTGACTCCACACACAAATTTAATGTAAAAATTTTTTTATTACCATACGGCCGCCATGTTGTTACTGACTGCTATGTGAAGCCAAAGACATCTTCGGAGTTATCATATTCACAATCACCATGTCCTGCTTTCAAGTTTTTCCTTTCGCGTCAAACGAACAAAGTGACAACAGTTCAAAGGATTTTGAGCCGATAGGCATCACGGGCCTTGTGAAGAAAGGCTTCAGCGATCGAGGCAGCTGTCTCTTGGCTACATCATCGTCGTCATCATCGTTCTATGGCCGTTTGCCTGTGTAAGCCGTGGTTCACCTAATGGCTGCTTTCCAGGCTGCACAATCCCTTGCTCGCCCTCTTGTTAGGCCTTCAACTCGAAGATCGTCTCTCAGCAACACATCTCATGTTTTCCTCGGACTGCCTCTGGTTCTCCTTCCATTCACATTCATATTTATACACCTCTTCACGCAACTACCTCCCCATAACCTCACCGATGCTTTCTATACCGAACCTATCTCTTAATTCCACATTTGATTTCCTATCCTTCAGTGTCACATCACACATCCACCTCACCATTCTCATTTCATTTCGTTCACACCTCCATTCATCCTCCTTTTTTGATCACCCCAATGTTTCGCTGCCATATAACATCACGCTTCTAACGCAAGCTACATCGAGTTTTCTCTTTAATCAGAGACACAGAGAGACACAGGTGCCTTTTGATGTCAATAGGGGTCACAAATCCCTGAACTTCCTCCATCCACGCATCGCCCAAATAACTGTGTGGCGTTCTCCAAGGCAGGTTCTCTTTTGCCATGGATGTTGCGCAGGTCCATGCTATCATTTCTGACGATTTTTCTTCAACGACGACTCGACCAGGAACCATAAAATCCATGTCATTATAAAAAGGTCTTTGTTAAGGACTTCCAGGAATATCAGGACATTGTGAAAGAAAACATCTGTCATTATTTACCTACTTTCAATGATGTGTATCAGTGCATCAGGAAGATGATCATTGGTTTCAGGTCTCATGGTCACTTGGGATTTGCAATTCCATGGGTTTCCGCATCTCTCGCAGGATTGTGAATTGGACAGGTGACCATGACGGGCCGTGACATGTTGGAGCTGTTTCGATCGCAGTTTCTGTGAAGTAGGTTATGGCATGATTGGGGAGGGGAGAGGGTTAAGTATTCCACTCTTTTGATGCGTGAATGCCCATTTGCTTTTATTTGTGGGAGGAGGGGAGAATAGAGTTGGGGTTCGGAGGGAGTGGGAGAGCAAATATAGGACAGAACTGGGCGGGGGGGAGTTGAGGCTTTGGGGTGGGAGAGGGGTGAGGACATTCTTTGGGAGGGGGGTTGAGGGGTTGTTGTGGGGAGGGGTTTGAAGGCTTGGAGTGGGGAAGGGATTGATGCCTTAGGGTTGGGAAGTGGAGGTTGAGGACTTGGGGTTAGTGAGGATTGGGGGTGGGAGAGCGGTGAGGACATTCTTTGGGAGGGGGTTGAGGAGTTGTGGTGGGGAGGGGGTTTGAAAGCTTGGAGTGGGGAAGGAATTGATGCCTTTGGGTTGGGAGGTGGAGGTTGAAGACTTGGGGTTTGTGAGGATTGGGGGTGGGAGAGGGGTGAGGACATTCTTTGTGAGGGGGTTGAGGAGTTGTGGTGGGGAGGGGTTTGAAAGCTTGGAGTGGGGAAGGGATTGATGCCTTAGGGTTGGGAAGTGGAGGTTGAGGACTTGGGGTTTGTGAGGATTGGGGGTGGGAGTGGGGTGAGGACATTCTTTGGGAGCGGGGTTGAGGAGTTGTGGTGGGGAGGGGGTTTGAAAGCTTGGAGTGGGGAAGGAATTGATGCCTTTGGGTTGGGAGGTGGAGGTTGAAGACTTGGGGTTTGTGAGGATTGGGGGTGGGAGAGGGGTGAGGACATTCTTTGGGAGGGGGGTTGAGGGGTTGTGGTGGGGAGGGGGTTTGAAAGCTTGGAGTGGGGAAGGGATTGATGCCTTAGGGTTGGGAAGTGGAGGTTGAGGACTTGGGGTTTGTGAGGATTGGGGGTGGGAGAGGGGTGAGGACATTCTTTGGGAGGGGGGTTGAGGGGTTGTGGTGGGGAGGGGGTTTGAAAGCTTGGAGTGGGGAAGGAATTGATGCCTTAGGGTTGGGAGGTGGAGGTTGAGGACTTGGGGTTTGTGAGAACTTGAAGTCACATTTAACATTGCGTGGGCCCTCAGATCCCTGCTTATTCGTAATAATGTCATATTTCTCAACAGGAGAATGTTGATCCTGGCTATGTTTGATGAGATTTCAAGAATTTTCAATGGGAACAGCTAGGTTCATGTTTTGATGTACACTGTACTTAGTTTGGTGGAGAGGGTTCGGACTTCTGGGTCAAGGCAACACGTGAAGGTATCGTTAACATTACCAATGACTGCTCAGTCTTTGCTCTTTTCTCTATTTATGTGGCATCTCTACTTGACAGTTATTCTTGTGCCTTTTGATTCACAGATGCTCTCTCAGTTAGTTTTGAAAAAGTTTCTGCATGCCCTTTGATGGAAGAATTTAAAGCTCCCAGATCAAAGTTTAACTCGAATTTATAAGTCAGCCATCGCTGATAAACTGCAACCTTATGTCTCGTTGTATCAAAGCCTTGCCTCCATTTTATGGTCCTTGTCACGAACTAACAATGGCATCGCAGGTCCTGACGTGTTTGGAAGATTTTGAGAAGCGAGCAAAGGAGATTTTGCCGAAAACTGTCTTCGATTACTACCGTTCAGGGGCTGATGGGGAGCAGACCCTGCGCGACAACCTGGCTGCTTATTCCAGGTACGAATCCCTTCGGGTTAATTCGTTCTTTCTCCTCTTGTCTACTTGATGGTTATCAGCTGTGTATGAATATTACTGAAAAAAAAGTTGGTCTCATTCATTACCTCCACCACCGAAGGTGGACGGAGGTTGTTTTCACCCTTGTTTGTCTGTTTTTGAACAAAATTTCTCAAAAAGTTGTGGACGGATTCGAATGAAAGTGGGTTGGACGGGTTGGTTATGTAACAGGGAAGAATTTATTCGATTTTTGGTGAAGATCCGAATCCAGATCTGAGAATTTTTAAAAGTGATTCTTCGCCATTGAGCGATTTGGACTAAAACGATAAATAACATGATATCTCAAAAAGTTTCGGACAGATTCGAACGAAACTTGGTGGATGATTTGTTTAGGTGACGAGAACAAGCCGATTAAATTTTAGTTCAGGTCCGAATCCAGATCGGGCCTATTGGTGGGATGCAAAACGCAAACTCGTCAGTCTGGTGGAGGTGTGTACTCTACCAAGGGCCCTTTTAGTTCCAAAGATGGATATTCATCTCGGGCTCGAGGCCATGTACAACTCTTGTAATCTCAAACCCACATTATGCCGGTGTTGCGACATATGCGATGTTAACTCGTATCTTGCTTTATGTCGACTTTTCCAGAAAACATCTTCTGTCTGATAGTCTTGCTCTTGATATAATGTTATGGTTTTGGAAACTTACCCCAGGGGGAGAGCAAACATGGACAC
Source organism: Eptatretus burgeri (assembly GCF_056783735.1). Classification (NCBI taxonomy): domain Eukaryota; kingdom Metazoa; phylum Chordata; class Myxini; order Myxiniformes; family Myxinidae; genus Eptatretus; species Eptatretus burgeri. Next base: position 25,905,452 of record NC_140967.1, on the reverse strand, counting down.
GTACGTGACCCGAGGATTAGGTATTTCATTCATCTTGGTATAGATAGTCCTCGGTCCCTTATCGAGGGGATGTTCGGGGGGCATGTGTTGGCTCGGTTGTATTTTCCCAGTGTAATGTCTCCCACCTCCCCCTCTGCTACTTTCATTCATTCCTCCTTCACACCATCGGTCCATCTTACCCCCCCCCACCCCCTCCCACTGCCTTTTTTAGGTCATCTCTTCGAGCATGACCTAATAATATGGGTGTCGATGTCCTTCGGTCCGTCCGTCCGTTCACAATGAAGTTGAAGCGGGAGATCTGGTCATTAGTGATCCTGATAGAGATCGATGAGACGTACACGATGGTATGACTTTCAAGGTCACCGAAGGTCAAGGTGAAGGTCACAAGGCCTTTGAAGTTGCGAAAATGATGATTTTCAAATTCTATCTCCTCCTACATTTCTCAAGCGATCTTGAATTTGATTGTAGCATATGAATCTATGGGACAATATCTAAATTTGGTCGGACCGGATTTTCGATATTCGCTTTCGTTTTCGTGTCACGTGACTTCAAAGTTGGAAAAAAATGCGAAAATGACGATTTTCAAGATCTATCTCCTACATTTCTCAAGCGATCTTGAATTTGATTGTGGCATATGAATGTATGGGACAATATCTAAATTTGGTCGGGACGGATTTTCGAATTTCGCTTTCGTTTTTGCGTCACGTGACTTCAAAGTTTTGCAAAAACCGCCCTACCTTCAGGAGGCTATATATTCTCTACTGGGCATGGTAAAAGTTAGTGAATGGTGTCATTGCATACCAGCTGACCTTGTATATTTATACATTTTTTGCCGAAGGTGCAAAAGTTTCAAAACCCGAAATGTAAACGTCGGCATTTGTTTTCAAAATATAATTTGGTGCGCGCGCGCCAAAATGCCAAGTCATCTTTAACCAAACTGCGCAGTTCGATTTGCACAGTAGAACTGCGCAGTCGTCTTCGGTCATAACTGAACATTGAGAACTTGTGGTATTATAGAGATGACCGTCACCCCCACACGGGGGTAATTTTCAATCCACCAATTATCTCCCCAACACCAAACATCAATTCAATCTTCCCTCCTTCACCCCATTGGTCCGTTCAAACCTTCTGCTCCTTTAAATCTTCCCTCATTTACCCCTTCGGCCTGTTTCAATGGTCCACCAATAATCCCCTTCACCAAACATCATTTTGACAATCCCTCCTTCACCCCATCAGTCTTTCCTTCGGCCCCACAGCCGTTCGGTCGTCCCTCGGTCCAGCAGAATCTCTCTCCGTTTTCCCTCCATTTGCTTAATTGGGCACATTCGATCCTTCTGTGGTCGTTAATTCATCGGGCCGATCGGATTACCTTCACCGCATGGGACTGTGCATTTTCACATGCATGTTCATGACGGTCTTCATGGAAATGGCGGCCCTCGCATGTGAAACAGTACAAAGGACGTTTTGCATGCACTGAGAGTGGCGGAGGGCTCTAGTTGTGGCCTTGGGTGCGTGAAGGGAGGGATGGGGGCTGCGTTGAAAGTTCCCTCAGAATGACGTGACATTTTCCACAAGCGATGTTGTGGACCTCTCCATCAGGAGAGAGAGAGAGAGAGAGAGAGAGAGAGAGAGAGAGAGAGAGAGAGAGAGAGAGAGAGACACAGAGAGAGAGAGAGACACAGAGAGAGAGAGACACACAGAGAGAGAGAGACACACAGAGAGAGAGAGAGACTGACTGACTGACTGACTGACTGACTGACTGACTGACTGACTGACTGACTGACTGACTGACTGACACATGAGCCTGGTCGAAAAGTGCTCATGAACAGAAGGTGAGAGAAGCAGAAGCAAGCGGAGGGACAGGCTTGCGCAAGCCAGGATGAAAAGAGTTCATGAGCAGAAGGCTCAGACACTCAGGAGGCTCGAGGGAGAAAAGGAAAAAAAAAGCTCATGAAAGGAAGGGAAAAAGCTCTTGAGAGAAAGGAAAAGAGAGATGCAGAAGACTGAGAAGGCTCAAGAGTGGAGGAAAAAAGCATGCGACGGTGAAGGACGAAAGGTTTCACGAGCAGTCGGTGTCAAGCTTCTGTGGGGAAAAGAAAACTTATTCGAAAAACGACGTCCTGCCCTCTCGATCCTGTCAGCCATGAAGGATGACAGGAGCCTGAGGAATAAGAATCTGAGACAGAGGAGGGCGAGTCGCATATCGAGCTGGCATATCTGGGACGCTGGAGAGGACTTGCCTACTGGGTCTGGGCAGCTCAGGGACGTGGCTGCGTGTCCCATCGTGTCACATTGCCACTACCCATCTTCACCATCCATCTTCCTCTGCATTCTCTTGTCTATTTGGGTTGTTTGAGGTGAGTGAGAAAAGAAAAGACTCTGCTTTTTTTGTTCTCCATACTTTACTTTTATTTTCAAGTTCTTGTTTTATTCTTCTTCCCTGAGTGAATGATGGCCGAGTCTTTTGTGCAAGTAAGATTGAATAAGAATACGTGTTATGGTTAAATCTGCTCTGATGTGCCTTTTTTTTTTTCTTTCTTGCCTGTAAATACTTGCTTTTAAATGATTGCTTGTGTGTTTGAAATTCATAATTGTTTGTTGTTATTTCCAATCTGTCTCGGTTGTCTTTTCCTTTTTAGTCCGACACAGTGCACAAGTATAGTTATACCGGAAGTTGGACCCTACCTGATTTTCTTTGTTAGCCAGCGCACACTCACTGTACTGCTCAGCAGTAATCCGAGTGCGTGCTAAGGGCATTAGACCCCAATTGACTTGGCCGTCCACATGAGGAAGTGTAACCCTGTCAGGATTGGCAGTGCCAATCGGCATTCATGGTTGCTTGGCAACCCGCTGGTGCGCGGAGTTATCTGTGCCCGGCGGCCTCAGGACCGGGTGTTCGGGAGGGACCAGAGTGTTTCCCCTCGTGACAAGCCCCAAACCCCAGATCCGTAACAATTTGGTGTCGGGAGCGGGATTTTTCGAACTCCCTGACTCCGTAACATCGGGAGTCAGGATTGCGCAAGTTCAAAATTGTGACGGAGCGTGATTAGGGTGCAATTTTAGTTGAAAAGAATCCAAAATGTAATCGGTTAATATTTGTGTGACAGATAATCTATACTTGTGCCAAGCTTGGTTGAAATCTCTTCAGTGGTTGACAAGTTATTGTGATACCAAAATGATTTTCAATTAATAGTAGAGTGGATAACAGAAAGTATCTTTCAAATAGTGATATTGTATAAGCATGAAACTTGGCATGGATATTCTCACTGGGCCATTCTTTAATTCCAATTGATCAATCAACTGAAATTTTAAAATGGTGGCCATTTTTTTTCCAAGAGGAAGATGGCTGTCCATTTATTTACTTATGTCCATTTTCGATACATAAATGATAAAGGACGGTAGTTTATGATCAGCTCAAACCATTTTTGTTTATGTTACACCCATCAAATGTTCCTGAACATCCCAGATGGCTGCCATTTTCTCAATATGGCCACCATTATCTCCTTGAATGTCTATTTTCAACACTAAAATAGACTTGGTACCATGCAATAATGTATGAGTATACTGCATACAAAATTTACTACACTGTATCTACAATGTAGATTGACAACACTGAATTTGTACTGTATCTACAACACTGAATTTGTGTTTGTACTTGCTACTCTTGGCACATGGTGCTATGCAGGAGAGACCACAACGAAAGCATTTGCACCTCCGACTGCATTCTTTCTTGCAGCCATACTTGCTGAGCTCCTGGCAACTTGATAGGTGGAATGGTAGTCCAGCATATCTGCCAGGTGTCATCTTGCTTGGTCCATCCCCAGTTAGCAAGACTGGGTGTCTGGCTGTGGGCAGTCGTCTAACCCCAGATGATTCCTGCCTGGTAGGCAGCAAACTTTGCATGTTGCTTGAGGGAAGACTGAGTGGTGGGATTGAGTCGTATTGTTGCGGAAATGGGCCCGTAGTGGGTTATTAAATATAGGATTAGCCCAGATCCCCCCCTTAAATGCATGTTTAGCCAGGTTGTTTGGTAATCGGACGTTATATGTTTGTCGGGAGGTGCAGCACGCTGTCCATTGTTTATACAGTGGTGGTGTACCGAGGAGCGCCTTCTTTTTCCTTCCCCCCCCCCCCTCTGGGCAGGCGCCATGAGTCAGTCAACAAGACGTGTCAGAAACCCATTGGTGGAGAGCTGCAGCAAACTCGAACGATGGACCAATCACGTGTCCCCAGAGGTGGTCTGAAAGGCCCACCCCGAAAGGCAAGGAAGGAACTGCTTTGTGAGTCTGCGATCTGCGTTATGAGGAGTGGCTTGGCTGGCTGTTCCTCCTCGGCCATGGATCCAGCCTGCCGATGATCCACAGGTTCATCCTCAGTCCAGCCACGGGGCCTCTGACTGTCCTTACTCCCTGGACAGATCGACACGTCTTTTCATCCCATCGACCCACCTGTAGAGTCCAACACCCAGATTTGGCCTGGTCTGGTGTGCAGGCCAGGCCTGGATTCGCATACTGGACCTTGTGAGAAACGAGCTGGAACACACCGGATCTTTAGCTCTTGTGCCGTCGACCTTACAGGGGCTGGACGCGCCGACGCTGGTGCATGAGCGGTGCCGACAAAAGGACGTCGTCACCACCATCTTGCCACGCGGCATGCGTGAGCTGTGCCGATAGGAGTACGAGCGCCATCTTGCCATGCTGCATGCTCGAGCTGGGTGCTCGAATCCGACGCCATCGGCTTGTCACGAGCCGCATTCGTGCCTTACACACTTTTCCTCTCATCCATGAGGCACCACCAAGTACTCCGTGTCTTGTATGCGTGTTGTTCAGGCCTAAGGTTTATTTTGTTCAGGCTCCCTTCAAAAGCTGTATCCGTAGCTCCCTAGTTAAGAGCGGGTTATAGATGAATGATAATGATCGTGAATGCTTTTCTTGTGTCGTGCTCCCCGATGTGTCCCCAATAAATCTGGCTGATTTATACGAGATTTGCCGCCTTGAATTTATTCGTGCCGCGCTGAAGAACAATCGCTCGATTTGTATTTAAAACCAAACTGGTTATGGACTGTGGCAGATTTCACTCTGTCTCTGACAAACCCAGTCTGTAACCAGGGTCTATATCCCCAACTTGTACGGCCCAGGGGTACTTTGGTATCGTGATCTGATGCGCGTGACCCGAGACCTGTGCCAAACTAGCCGGCGTTATAACCCCTGAGACGGCGGTGCTATTAAGTGCCGTCGAATCTTCAACATCTGGTGTTCAGGAGTCGGATGAGAATCCCTCCACCTCCATAAATTTGCAGGACACCAATTCAACCCCAAATTTGTCATTTGCACCCCAAACATTGGTTACGAGAGGCGCGGGGAAAAAAAAACAAAAAAACAAATGTCGCTCGCAAATTCCAAATTAGGTTTGATTTTATTTTGAGCGGATTGGGTATAAAACTTCGAAATTATAAAGGAAACTGGAGTCGCAAAATGGCGACGCGGCTCCACCTCAGCGCGACACGAAGCGGTAGAGGGTTAGTATGAACCGCGTAACAAGCCGTACAGCACGAAGAAAACTCTCCCACCCACCGGTTCAAACCACGTCACGGCATGCGCCATGGCAAACGAAGCAGGATGACGACGCGTACATTAACGGGCTTCGTGCACGATTGGCGGATACCTTGGCACAGGTGGAGTGTGATGAGAATTATATTGAGGAGTTACAAATTAAATTGGACGAGGAACTACGGCAGGCAGACGAGGTTCGGGAAAATTATGTGCAAAGGGAATCACAACAATTGGCTGATTCACAGGAACAAATTCTGTGGCTGCAAAATGACTTAGCCCACACAGGCGAGGAACGACATGGAGAAATGAGTAAAGTAGAGTGGTTTACCCTTAGGTTGGAACAGGAGAAGAGCGAACTGAACAAAAGAATAGAGGAAGAGCAAATTAGTAACTCCTGGGATAGGAAGAACTTGGAAAAAGAATGGAAAATATAGCTCTAAAAGGAAAAATGTGAACACTATTTGGAATTGGAACAACTGAAGGAAGAGGTAAGATCAGGCAATCAGATAAGAGAAATCTGAGAACAGAAGATAAAAAGAGGAGAGAAATATCTGGAGCAAAGGAAGGAAGAATTGTTGGAAAAGTCAAGACAGTTGTGGAAATCGGAGTGCGGGGGAAATGAACTGGCACGTCAACTAGAAATTAGCAAGGAATACGGAAAGAGAATGGACGACATGAGTAAGGAAGAATGTGAAAGAGGTGCTGAGATGAGAAAGGAATTGTGGGAAACAGCTTCTGAGTTACAGAAACACCAAAACAGAGAGAGGGAATTACAAAACGAGCTGAGGATGTTAAGTGAGGAAAGAGAGAACGGAGAATGAAACGTTAAGGAACAACGAATGAAGCACGAAAGGGAAATCGATCAATTGAAAGAAACGGCGAGGTTGGAGAATGACGAACATGAGAGACGGCGGGATAGGAAACAAAAAGAACATGAATTTGAAATTAACCAACTCAAGGAGAGAGCAAGGTTGGAGTACGCGGAGAAGGAAAAACTCCGGAAAGATAACGAACAACGAAAAAGGCTCAGAGAGGAAGAACGACTCGAATGGAAAAGAAAATGGAGCCAGGAAGTAGGACAGCACAATAATGTGGGATGTGTGACATCACCACAGGGAGGAATGTTAGTGGTGCGGGACTTGATTGACATCACTCGTCGGATGACACCGCAATTAGAGCAAACCCTGGTGATGGAGACATTGAGGGAGCAGACAGGGTTGTTGATGAATGAAACACATTTTGAGCAGGTCCAGCATGTGGAGCTGACAGCCCCAGAGGAGTGTGGCAAACCGATGATGAGCAACCTGCTGGAGAGACGTGACCGGACAGAGGTGACTCTGTAACGAAGCGGGTACGTGGGTACATGCATCCATGGTGCGGACGATGAGCTTAAGTTAGGAATTGGATTTTGTGTTAATGAGGAGATATGTTAATGTCTGATGGGGTGCACGAATGCGTGACCCCTGAATGTGTGTGGAATGCCTGTGAATGAATGCAGTGAGTCCACAGTCCAGACTACAGCACCGGTGTGTGCTGCCAAGGCTGAAACGTATGTGTGTGGGTAATCATGTGGAGGTTAATAATGTAACCCTGGAATGCGAGGCAGTTAGTCAGTACACAGGCAAGGCTGAATGGGTGGAAGGTCAACACATAACCTTGGAATGTGTGCAGCCTGCTGCGTGTGGGAGTCCTGAGCGTGGAATGAGTGGTGACGAAGGAAATAGTTTTGAGGTGCAAGGGAAATAGAAATGCCACCAGGACAGAACTTGACACAGGGGACGAAAACCATAATGCACAGCCCCGCATGGGTTATTCCAAAGTTAGAGGTGCTGCATCCAGGAGCAGGCTTTAGAAATTGGATTTTAATTTCTCTCTCAGCCTCACAGGAACTTCGGGGTTGAGCGCAGATGAGTAGCAAGCGGCACTGGCATGTCACTTACTCCCCGTACCCATCTTAGAACAGGAAGGGGCCAGCAGCGACACCGCCATGTGTCACTTGGTCTTTAAACCTTTCTGATGAAGCGAGGGGTTCGACGAGCTGAGTGGGGTTTATCTGTCTTCAGGGAGTTGGAAGTGGGGGAGGCCGCTCCCCCGATTGGGGTTTACCTGACTTCCGCAAACCCTGGAGAAGAGGAGGGGGTGGACCACAACCCCAATTGAGCCATGGCGGGAAGGCGGCGGGGTCATGTACTGGGTACTGAGGGATTCATTCCCTCACTCCCCTTACAATGAGCCAAAGAAGCAGGCCATATTGGGATGTAAAAATTTTGATTGTAAATTATATCGAGAGCGATTGCAAATTGAGAGCTGATAGAAGGGATGAGTGGCACGAGTGGATTTGGGTGATTATTAAAAAATATGTATATATAGTGGAGACATTACAGGCAGAGCGTTAAACACACCTGAAACAAGTTGATGACAAAGAGTGGCTTGTTTGAGGGAAGACTGAAATGCCTGGTTGGAATCATGCAGAAGTTCCGTGGGGCTGGTGAAGAGATTTTGATGTTTTGTTTAAGTTGTTGGAAATACACGATTAGGGCAGTATGGAGGAGGCCAGGGGACGACGGACGTAGTGACAAATTGATTGGGGTTTGATGAAAAAGTGTACCAGTTAAATTTGATGACCAAGTGGGATGTGAAGGACTGGTGTGTTTTTGTGTTAACATAAAAGTGAAAGGTGTTGGATGGTGTTGTGGACTGGGTGTGTGGCATTGGAATGAATGACCAAAGTGTTTGGGTGAATGGCATGGTTGTGCGAATGAGTAGAGTGAGTACGAACAACGTACCCTGTCGGTAGGAGTCTCCTAACCAAGTTAGTGTAGGTTAGGGGGACTTAGAGGATTTGACATGGATTCTGGCTGCTGTTCCATCGTGTAGGCAAAGGTATAGGGGTACTGGCTGGGAGTGTGACATGGTATTGGAAGTTGGTGAGTCGGGAGAGAGGGCACCAGGGCTTTGGGGGCTCCTGGCAGGTGAAGGCTGCTAGAGATGCCAGGAAAGCACCGTAGGGTTTTAGTGCCAGGATAGCACAGTATGGGGGCTAGAGAGCCACCCCTTAGTTAGGAGCGCCAGAAGCACGCTCAGGTGAACCCCGCGGTCACTGGGTGTCCCCCACCCCCGATTGGAAGCAGGCAAAGAGGCCTAGTAGTTGTCACACTCCCTGGCCAGCCAGTATGCCTGGCACCAGCAAATGAAAAAAGACAAATAAGGGCCTTGCCCAGGTTTAAAAGAATGGAACATTGTGCCAGGTTAAGAAAAATTGGTTATTAGGATCATTCTAGCCATGGTAGGGTTGGTTTCATTGTTTGGAGCTAAGAGTTAATGGTTAGGTTCAATGAACTCTCCTCCACACCATTCATGTGCGACACCTGGTACGAGTAGTGTTGAAGGGAAAATTTGTTAACAAGGGCCAGGCTCGGTCACCCTCTCCAAGTGCCAGAGAGGCCACCAGTGTGTCATGAGCACACACCCACGAAGATAACATTTGATTAAGAAACACACTATCCTGTCTGCTAAAAAAAAATAATTAAGAAGACCATACCAAAACAAGTCGGGCAAGGAAGGTTTGGGGTACACTCCATCTCACCTGGTCTGAGGTCATCACACCCACTTGCACCCTCAAGAACGCCTCCAAACTGCATTTGCTTACCATCAATATCACCGTGCCACCATTGCTGTGCCACCTGCTGTCCAATGCAGGGCTTGTTGCCTGCTGCTGGTCGTGAGTAGGCCATTGCGGCCGAGAAATCATTTTGTGGGCCGTTGCGGCCGAAGATTCATGCCATTTTGTGGGCTGTTGCGGCCCAAGATTCATGCCATTTTGTGGGCTCAGTGGGCCGAAGAACTCTCTGCGAGATTAGGCCACTGGGCCGACTGAACTCACCTGGTGAGAGGCCAATAGGGCCACGAAGTGAGGAAACCCTCAGGGGTGAATAGACAATACTGCCGGGAGGGGGCATGAAGGAGCGAACACGTGAAAGAACTTTGAACCTTTGAATGTTCTGCTCCTATTATATGCAAATATTGGTGTTAAAAGTAAAATTGAATGTCCTCCCGTGCAAATCCATAATTAGAATGTTAAGTAGTGTGCATCGAGTGTGAATGTGTTTGTTAGATTAGTGACCCGACACACGAGGATAGGGACATGCCAATCTTACTGTGACACTTTGGATTTTGGAGTTAAGTGCTTCCAATATTGTGGGTTAGAGTAAATGGGAGATCTGTGCTGTACGTTAGACAGGGCCATTACCGTGGGCTGCCCCAAATGGAGGCTCGGGAGAGTCTCGGGAGAAAGGTGGGGTAGTGTTGCGGAAATGGGCCCTTAGTGGGTTATTAAATATTGGATTAGCCCAGATCCCCCCTTAAATGCATGTTTAGCCAGGTTGTTCGGTAATCGGACGTCACATGTGTGTCGGGAGGTGTAGCAGGCTGTCCAGTGTTCATACAATGGTGGTGTACCAAGGGGCACCTCCATTTTCCTTCCCCCCTCTGGGCGCCCCCCGGCGCCCTGAGTCAGTCGACAAGACGTGTCAGCAACCCATTGGCAGAGAGCTGCAGCAAACTCGAACGATGGACCAATCACGTGTCCCCAGAGGTGGTCCGAAAGGCCCACCCCGAAAGGCAAGGAAGGAACTGCTTTGTGAGTCTGTGATCTGCGTTATGAGGAGTGGCTTGGTCGGCTGTTCCTCCTCGGCCATGGATCCAGCCTTCAGGTGATCCACAGGTTCATCCTGAGTCCAGCCACAGGGCCTCTGACTGGAGGCCCCACAAGGCCTCCTGGTTCTCTTTTGTCTCCACCTCCTGCTGGGTGGAATTCTCCTCCAGGCCATCCAGCCCATGGGCTGGATAAATCCCCAATAAAAATAAATGTACAATCCTTTCTTCTGGGCTCCACTGCCCACTACACCACCATGGCTGGCACACACTGGCAAGATAAATAGTAAATGACTTTCACACATGTGACACGTGTGCCTGTTTTGTGAAGTCCACAACTCGCCCTGCCCACAAACAAGAGGTGTTTACGCCTTCAAAATTAATGTCTTCCCTGTCTAAGTTACATACGCTGCCTTGTCATCACTTGCTTTGCTGTAAATAGAGCCGTGCCGGCATGCTTCATGTATCACTTGTGATTTAGCTTTAAAATATATGCAAGTTTGGATTACACCCACCTGCAAGTTGGACATCAATTGATTTCAAGACCCTTTGGGTTTTATGACACTACAGTCTGAAGTAATTAGCCCACATGTCTGCATTTTGTGAAGAGTGTACATGGAAAACCGTTTACTGGAGGAAATTTAAACTTAAGCACATTTTACATGAACTTTGATATAGTGCATTTTGAGCATACATCCAAAATTTTTAGATCCTCTTGGAGGATCTCTGAGTCTTACTCACGTTGTTCTTCATCTTCTTCTTGTGGACTTTTTTGTTTCACAGCCTACAGTTTTCTTTGAAACCTCCTGAAACTTGGCATATATATGTAAAAATACCCTGCGCAGACAGTAACCATCTCCGATTTTGAAAATTCCTCCTAGAAAAAAGTTATGACATCAAAATATCTCTGCTAATTGAAATCGCTTAAAAATTATCTCCTAAACTCGGCAAGCTTTTTGAATTCTGGTTGTGGGAATCGAACAGGGCATTAGCAGAGATTAATTACTGCACATATGATGCATCACTATGACGTCATATCAATTTTTAGCTTGCCTGTTCGAAGAACAGAGAGCTATAGCGATACCCCCGGCGTGAGCGTCAGCGTGAGCGTGAAAATGTTGAAGTTTTGGTGCAAGTTATTTAGAAGCTTGCCATTCATTTAATATGTGTACTGGGATGCTGATATTTGGCATGGAGGTTTCTTTGGGGTATATTATTGATGTAGTGAAGTTGAAGTTAAACAATAATTTCAAATGTTTTAAATTTTTGACCTCTTTTGAACTTAACTTTTTTGTAGCACATCAACGTTAAAGTTTTTGGTGCAAGTTATTTTTTTAGAAGCTTGCCATTCATTAATATGTGTACTAGGATGCTGATATTTGGCATGGAGGTTCCTTTGTGGTATATTATTGATGTAGTGAAGTTGAAGTTAAAAAATAACTTCAAATCTTTTAAATTTTTGACCTGTTTTGAACTTAACTTTTTTGTAGCACATCAACGTTAAAGTTTTTCGTGCAAGTTATTTAGAAGCTTGCCATTCATTAATATGTGAACTAGGATGCTGATATTTACCATGGAGGTTCCTTTGGGGTATATTATTGAGGTCGTGAAGTTGAAGTTAAAAAATAATTTCAAATGTTTAAAATTTTTGACCTGTTTTGAACTTAACGTTTTTGGAGCACATCAACGTTTAAGTTTTTGGTGAAAGTTATTTTTTTAGAAGCTTGCCATTCATTTAATATGTGTACGAGAATGCTGATATTTGGCATGGAAGTTCCTTTGGGGTATATTATTGGTGTAGTGAAGTTGAAATTAACAAATGATTAAAAAAATTTTTTTTTATTTCAACCGAAGATGGTGTCAAAGCCATCCAATGCTCGCCTGTTTATACTAGACGCTTGCCATTCATTTAATATGTGTACTAGTTTACTGATTACAATATACAAAAATATATATTGCTTTAAAATTATTTGGATCAAACTTCACTGCAATGCTTTATAAAAATATTATGAGACTACTCATTTAAAAACGATAAATGTAAAACAGGCGAGCATTGGGTGGCTTTGACACCAACTCTCTGGTTATGACGTCATTCCTATTTTTTGACATTTTTTGTTTCACAACCCAGAGTTTATCGGATCTTCGTGAAACTTGCCATGCATATGCAGAAATCCCACGTGCAGGCAGTAACCATCTCCGATTTTGGAAATTCTTCCTAGAAAAAAAGTTGACGTCATAATATCGCCGCTAATGGAAGTCGCCGATATCATTATCTCCGAAACTAGGCAAGCTGTTTGAATTTTGTTTGCGGGAATCAAGCCGGGCATGAGCACAGATAATTTATGGCAAACCTGATACATCACAATGACGTCATATTCGTTTTTATGACGTCATCATTAAGAGGACGAGGATCTTAGCTCATTTGAGCTTGTTGAAAGTATAATTTGCTTATGTGGCAAGTGATCCACATTTTGCGGATTTGACCCGTTTAAGTAATGTTAAAACGCGTATTGGATGGAAAGAATGAACAATTTCAAAAATGCAATGTTTAGCTTCCATTCCACTCGCATGGATTCACACACAGATTGACAGATCTGTAGCGATCTCTATCTGATATGTAAGGTACCGCTCTCGTCTGACTCGATTGGCTGGGTGACGTCATAAACTTTGATTCCTTTAATCCTCATCTGTACACATTGTCACTTCTGCTCGTCTCCCATTTGTCATCACCCCAAATCAATCCGAAGGCCTCTTTGCTTTCCATTTTGCTCTTCGACTTCTTACTGTGATATTTATCAATACTTTAGAGTATTTTGTATGGAAGGATTCGATTCGGATTGTTTTCATTCATATACAGGGTGTCCACAAATTACCGTTCCAAATTAAAACCGTAATAATGAAAATAATTAATGAAATGTGACACCATGACGCGGTTTGATTCTCGTGAACGAACGAACATTTCGCAAAGTTTTATTGTCAAGATCATCATATCGCGTTCATCACCATTTATCATCACTTGGTCTCAGTAAACCAGGCAGCACTGCTCTTTATTGTGGGGACGCTACTTGCAGTAAATGTGACGTCACACATCACAGGGAACAACTGCAAACACAAAAAACAATAAAAAGAACTTTGAGAAATGTTCTTTGTTTGAGAAATGTTATGTATGTTTGTATGTTGTCTTACTTGGAACTTCCTTATCATGACTGATTAGTCAACATATTGAATAGCGTTTTTATCACGATTGGTTAACCCTCTGTGTGTTGCATTGTTTATGGCAACATGGTTCCCTGCTGCTTAATTTATTTTTTTCATATGGCTGTGAATTTCAAGTGGTATTTTCAAAAAATACAGCTTTTGGATGTCAAGTTCGACGAATAACCA
>NC_140967.1:25884363-25886863 GCF_056783735.1 Eptatretus burgeri | reverse complement strand
TGATTTGAGTAGGGGACAAGAACAAGCCGATTAGAATTTGGTTACTTGGATGATTTGAGTCGGGGACAAGAACAAGACGATTAAAATTTGGTTACTTGGTGGATGATTTGGGTTGGTGACAAGAACACACCGATTAGATTTTCGTTACTTGGATGATTTGAGTAGGGGACAAGAACAAGCCGATTAGAATTTGGTTACTTGGATGTTTTGAGTCAGGAACAAGAACAAGACGATTAAAATTTGGTTACTTGGTGGATGATTTGGGTCGGTGACAAGAACAAGCCGATTAGATTTTGGTTACTTGGATGATTTGAGTAGGGGACAAGAACAAGACGATTAAAATTTGGTTACTTGGTGGATGATTTGGGTCAGTGACAAGAACATGCTGATTAGATTTTGGTTACTTGGATGATTTGAGTAGGGGACAAGAACAAGCCGATTAGAATTTGGTTACTTGGTGGATGATTTGGGTCGGTGACAAGAACATGCTGATTAGATTTTGGTTACTTGGATGATTTGAGTAGGGGACAAGAACAAGCCGATTAGAATTTGGTTACTTGGTGGATGATTTGGGTTGGTGACAAAAACAATCCGATTCGATATTTTGGTTAAGATCTGGATGCAAATGCGGCCCATCAGTGGGATACAAAGTATAAACTGTTCAGCCTATGGTATGCACTTGACCGAGTGCTGTTCTCGTTGTGTTGTACCAATTTAGTTGTCTTAATTTTTGGCCATTTAGTTGTGGGACCTTTTCCTGACATTTCATTTTGAGTCCATTTCACCATGGGTATGACATGAGGTTTAATATGATGGAGCATTTAGTCTGAAGCATGTTGGAATTGGGTTTGGCCTTCAAGGGCCCACACCAACTCACTTTCTTTGTGAGGATTGAGAGCTGTGTCGACATAAGCTGCTGAGCGACTCATATTTGAACATGACTTTCAACACACTGGCATGGCACAAGCTTTGACACAGTCTCTCCACAAGATTGGCAATCAAACTATTTAATACATTTCTCTGGACAGCCACTGGAAGATGCATCGTCCCTCCTTGACTTCACTATCTGCATGACCTTTTGTGGGAGGATAAAATCCCCAAACTGGAATCAAAGGCTCGTTGCCATCTGGATAGTCTCTGTATTATCTGTCTTATCCATTTATTTGTTCCTCTTGTTTTAACTTTTGTCCGTGTTTTATTCCTCTGATTAATGTATATTCAGTCATTGGGTTGACAAGGTTAGTATTAAATTTGTTATTTGAAAGCTATTTCACCATTGTAATCTCAAGGCAAGAGGTAGTTCATTAGGACTGTCACTCTCCCACCATTGACGACTTGGTGGGCTTTCTATTTTATGCAAGCTTACATATGGCCTTGCTGCTCCTGCTCTCTCATACCAGATCCTCCCCTAAAGCCACCCCATGTCACATGTGTTCGTCAAGAAAACCTCATCTGCTCACCCTCCCAAAGTCCATGCTCATTGCCCACTTGCATCCATTCGTCCCCTTATTCTACTGAATGTAGAATCTCCTCTCTTTGCCTGTTGTTTCTTCCTTACTTCATTCCTTCAAATGTGCTGCCCATCACTACCTCATGTGCAAAGCCATCCATATCCACAATCTCTCCTAAACACGTTGATTTTCTATCCCATCCATGCCCCTATTATTCCTCTTTTTCTCCTTGTGCATGCCCATTCCCCTCCCCCAACCTTTGGTAGTCCAAACATGTTACCCTTTGTCATGTAGCTCCTCCCTCATATGGAAAAAAGGGAGGAGCTACATGACAAAGGGTAACATGTGCTGGGACACAATTTGTTCTGATAACAATAAGCATGTGATTTTGAAATCCTTCTCGTTTCATGATTCCTCTTGGCAGCCATATTACCAGGAAAAACGTGATCTACTTTTCACGTCTTAAAACAAAAAGATGATGAAGACGGAGGAGAAACATGAAAAAATAATAAATGAACGTTTGTGGTTATTTTTTTTTACCAACTGAAAGCCCTTCTTTATCTCACCCAGCCATGTGCACAAGATAAATGCAACATCACAACTTCTTGACCTCCACACTCTCCACCACATGTGTACTTACAGTGACTTGTCGGAGATGATCCTGATTTCTCTGTGTGACTTCACCGACAAAGTTCCAAATTTAAAGTCTTAACCATTAAAAAAATGTTATTTTAAAAGTTCTGCAAATGTGCCAGTTGCACATTTTATGCAACGGTCAATTAATTTTATTCTTGATAATTATTTTGTGTCCTGTACTGGCTTTAATTTGTGAATAAATGCTTTGAACTAGCCCAAGATCTTCTTTTATTGAGCTTTTAAAGCCATGTTACACAAGCACTTCCAGTATAGCTCAAGTCTAAGTTTACTAAAGTTTTCATGAAGTTAAAACTTTACTCTGAAAAATTCTGAAACAAAGATGAGCATGAAGTTACAACAACAAATGGTCAGGTTTTGATGACTGTGAGTTACTATGATGATGTAGATAACTA
>NC_140967.1:25869363-25879363 GCF_056783735.1 Eptatretus burgeri | reverse complement strand
TTCTCGTTCTCGTTCTCCTTTTGTTCTCGTTCTCGTTCTCGTTCTCGTTCTCCTCTTCGTTCCGTTCCGACTCCTTCTCGTTCTGACTCCTCGTTCTCGTTCTCCTTTTCGTTCCGTTCCGACTCCTTCTCGTTCTGACTCCTTCTCGTTCTCGTTCTCCTTTCGTTCTCGTTCTCCTTCGTTCCGACTCCTTCTCGTTCTCGTTTGCGACTCTCCTCTGACTGACGAACACCGTCCTTTTATCCCCCCGTAACTTCGCCTTTGACCCCCTCCCTTTGACCTTTCACCTCGCTCCCCATTGGCCCGAGAAAAAGTGGGCGTGAAGGCTTTTTGATCCACAAATTTGCATATATCGATCGCCCTGGGGGCGGGGCCAATTCGCCCCTCGCTCACCGATTGGACGGCAAAAAGTGGGCGTGTGTCGTTTTTGATCCGTTTTTGAAGCACAAAATCCGTGATTTTGTACACGCGGTTCGACGCGCGCTCTGCACGAATCCAACACCGGTACCCACAGCGGGGCAAGAACGGTGGCGATGCTACGGTGGCGAGGTGTGACGGGAAGGTCGTGGCGGTTGTGGTGAAGCGGTGGTTGTGGTCGGTGGTTGATGTTGTGGTTGTGATCATGGCGGTTGGTCCAAAATAAAGATAGTGAAAGAAAAACGGCTATCCTGAAGAGTCGCAGCTCGCATAAATGACATGTATTCCCACTAGACAACGGGTTTGGGCCTAACTACACATGCACTTACCGAGATACCTCACCTAAGGGACCTGAATGGTGGTTTGCGAATCTGGTAACCACAACAATATATATATATATATATATATATATATATATATATATATGTATATATGTGTGTGTATATATATATATATATATATATATATATATATATATATATATATATATATATATATATATATATATATATATATATATATATATATATATATATATATATATATACTGAAACGCAAAAAAAACTTACCACTTGTTTGAAATGTCATAAAATTGTAACAGTTCAAAATAAAACAAACCAACAATTGCTAATTGAAACATTGGCATTTTATTGATGACATGTCAAGTTTTTGACCAAGATACACCATCTCATAAGTTTGTTCTACAGTGCAGAACAGCACAGGGTGCAATGTCAGTCCCCTTCCAATAGCGTGTGTGGCCACCATTGTTTTGGATGCAGGCAGTGCATCGTCGGCACATACTGCCTACCAGTCTTTGGATGGATTTCTGCTGTATTCTGCCCCACTCAGTCCTCAATGTCTGAAGCCATCTGACTTAGGACCATCTGCCTGTCCTGCTTTGCAGTGGTGACTCTTGGCCTCCCTGATCGAGGTCTGTCATCTGCAGAGTTGTGGAGGGTGTCTCTGTCCACCAGGGCCGATATCGTCTGGTGTGAACAGCCAAGGCGACGTGCCACCTCACGGTGGCTCAATCCGCCTTGCAGTATGCCCAAGGCACACTGCCGTTGATCCCTTGACAATCGTGGCATGTTGATCGAAATGCCCATTTTGCACTGGCCTTTTTAAAGCCAATATCAAGACATCACGTGCAGCTCAGTAACATCATCCCGTACCCCTTGGCTAATCACTGACAGTCAAATCGGCTGTTCAACAGCTGTGCTATGAAGTGACCATTGAAGGTTCAAGTGACCATCCGTGACCGTTTTGTCTGACAGTGAGGACACTATTGTCCACTAATAAGTTCACACATTTACTACACGCAGTGTTATTGTTGATATTTGAAGGTTTAAAAGGTGGGAAGTTTCTTTTCCGTTTCAGTATGTATGTATATATATATATATATATATATATATATATATATATATATATATATATATATATATATGTATGTATATATATATATCGACAGTAAACATTTATTTACGTACACATATCTACACATGTGGGATGCGGATTCACCAGCGCTGTTTGGTCTTGCTCCTGTATGGCCTCTCCCTGGTCCAACTCCCTACAACCGAAATTGGAGAAAACGTCACACAGTGAGCGTCGCCAATCAAGAATTGTTCGAGCACATCATGGCTTCAGAACTTTAGTTCCCATCCGAATTTGCAAGCACATCAAAACCATCTTCATCAATGAAAAGAGTCACGGAAGCGAGAAACAGCTCAGCAATGGAAAGCGCAGTGAGCGGAAAACAGCAACACAGCACTTAGTGCTACAGATCAGTTATAAAAAGAAATTATCGATTCAAAAAATAGTGCAAGTTGTACATGGAGATATGGATTTTTTTCGGGATGTTTGACAAAATAACAAATAATAAAAAAGGAAGCAGGCGGGGTCGATCAACTGGTGTTTTTTATTTGGCCTCAACTATTTTTTTTCTTCTGTTTTTTTGCATACATTGTCGAGGCTCGTATGATAGCTAGCGCACAACGTACAGCAAGGGGGGCATGAGAGAAGAGGAGCGGGAGAGGGGAGAACAAAACAGTGGGGAACAGAGACATCAGGAGATCTGTGGAAGGGAGAGGGATGGGGCGGGGAACACAGGGTATACAAGATAGACATAACAGGTACTTTCAGGAAGGAAAACAGGGAATTTGAAGGAAGTGGGTTTGGGGTGGATTAATGGGGGTAGAAAAGATCAAGTTTTTGGATGGGGGGAAGATAAAAGGTGGTGGTAAACAGCTGTTTTGAAGGCCTGGGGGGGGGGAGAATGGGATTGAAGAGAGTGAGGGAGTTTATTCCAAAGGCTGGGAAAAAAGAGGAATGAAAGAGTGAAGGTGAGCAGTGATTCGTGAATTTGTTAGTTTTACCAGAATGGGGTTGCTGGCAAACCTTGAGCGCCCTGCGGAAATATGGTGGGGACATATCGCAGACAGAGCGGGGGGGGGGGGGGTGAGACCAGAGAGGAGACGGAAGAAGACAGAAAGACCACCGCCGGAGATACCAGTGATCCTAAATGCCTTGGTTTCCACAGCGTGAAGCCGAGAAAGGTGAGAGGCAGGAGCACCAGCCCAGAGTAGAGAGCAGTACTCCATGAGGCTGCAGATGAAAGCTTTATATGTGATCAGGAGCTCAGGTGGGCCAAGGAAGGACTTTGCATGATGGAGGATTCTCAATCGGTGATTGGCTTTGGAGGCCATGCTGGAAATGTAGCTTTCCCAGGAAAGATCGTGACAGATTGTGAGACCCAGAAGCTTGAATGAAAGGACTTCTTCTAGAGGATTGTTGAGAAAGTAGATGGGGGGGGGGGTCTAAACGGTTCTTTCGGAGAGACATAGTGAGTGTGAGATTTGTCTGGATTGAAAGACATGGTCCACATGTTGGACCAGTTTGTGATATTGTCAAGGCCTAGAGAGAGGGAAGAGGCTGCTGCCTGTCTGTCTGTCAGAAGAATGAGGAATGTCACGGGAGATAATGGAGTCCTCAACAAAGAGATAAAGAGGATTTCCAATGGAGCCAATGGAGAAGCATGGTAATTTTGTGTGCCGATGGACATCGAAGTCGATACACCAGGAAAAATCACGGAACCTTTTTTGTCCAAGTCTGCCTCTGTCTTGGCTTTCGGCTTTGCTGTTGGTGTCTCTCCCCCCCTCCCTCCCACTCTGCTGTTCCTTTTGTCCTGTTGTGTCATGATCCGTTCAGTGCACTTTTTTCACTTTCTCACCTGTACTTCTCTTCCACGAGTCTTGACTATGTATGCAAACAAAACTTTAAAAAATGACGTTGTTCATTTGACATTAATTTAATTGATGAGATCATGCATTTCATTGAACATGTATTATTTATTTGATTGAAATTTAATTTTTTCACCACCTTTACACCAGCCTTTGCAACTTCAAGGAAGACGACACCATCCATGGAGTGGGGCCGACACAAAATGACTCTGCTTTCGCTCTGTTTGTGAAGCAGTCACTGAATCCCAGTCTCGCATGGGAGCACGTACACTGGCTGCGTAGCATAACTAGTTTGCCCATCATTCTCAAAGGCATTCTCACAGGTGAAGCTCAAAAAACATTCTGGTTTTGTTTTGCTATTTCTTTTTCACAATTGCATATGAGGGACTTTCAAAAGGTTCTAGAAACAAAATGCTCGCAACAGATATTTCTTTTCAATATACTGCATGCACATAAGCCTGGTGTTGGCGCAGTGGTTAGGGCAGCGGCTTGGGATCCAAGAGGTCCTGAGTTCAAACCCCGTTGGGCCACTGAATTAATACACCAGGGGGTTGACTCAGCCTGTCATCCTTCCGAGGTCGGCGAAATGAGTACCAGTATACTGGGCCAGTGTATACCCCGGTTAAAATAGGTGTACCATATCCCTGTGTCGTAAGAGGCGACCAGGGTTGCGTCAGGAAGGGCATCCGGCGTAAAACATGTGCCAAATCACGATGCGGATCATCCATATGATCCGCTGTGGCGACCCCTCATGGGAGCAGCCGAAAGAAGAAGAAGAAGATACTGCATGCACATCTATAATAATAAATGTCAGTGTGGATCTGTCTGTCGGTCTGTCCTATCCGTCTCCTCCATAACTCCAAAACCAATAAACCTAGCATCCCCAAACTTTGCATGCATACTAAGAGAACTCGAAGGTTGTACAGAAGTAAAATTGGGTGTTTGGAGGAAGTTCAACACCCCTTTTGAAGATAATTAATGGCCTTATTTAATTATCCTTTATCAAGGCTCATCCTTGGTCACCTCGCTGTCTCTCACTGGGGTCTTAAGTTGCCAAATTTTTTTTGCCTGCTCAACAATGCCTTGACTTGAAACAGTATGCAATGGTCTCTTCACGATGAAGTTTTTTTTTTTTTTTTTTTTTTTTTTTTCATTTTCCTCACTCGTATTGAATACTTGATCATCATACCTACGACTCGCTGGATATATTGCACTGCTTATAAATGCCCGGAGACGCCAGTGTTTGTGGCTTTATTTCATTTCCGCACGTGCCATAATCTTCAGAATCTTTTAATATCAGCCGAATTTCAAAATTGAAACTTTTAAATTGACTTCAGCAGCAGTTCGGATTTTTTTTTTTTTTTTTTTTTTTTTGTATACCTTGGTCGAGGCTCGTATGAGAGCTAACACACAACTCACAGCAAGGAGGCATGAGACAAGAGGGGCGGGAGTGGAAGGGACAAAACATTGGGGAACAGACACAGGTGAACTGTGGAAGGGAGAGGGATGGGGATGGGACGGGGAACATGGCGAGGGGAAGATGGACATTAAAGGGACTTTCAGGAAGGAAAGCAGGAGAATTGAAGGAAGTGGGCTTGGGTGGATTATCGGGGGTAGAAAAGATCGAGGATTTGGATGGGGGAAGATAAGAGGTGGTGGTGAACAGCTGTTTTGAAAGCCTGAAGGGAAGAATGGGAAAGAATAGAGTGAGGAAGTTTATTCCAAAGGCGGGAAAAAAGAGGAATGAAAGAGTGAAGATGAGCAGTGATTCGTGATTTTGGTAGTTTTACCAGAACGGGGTTGTTGGCGGCCCTTGAGCGCCCTGTGGAAATGTGGTTGGGACAAATCGCACAGAGAGCAGCGGGGGCAAGGCTGGAGAGGAGTCGGTAGAAGACAGAAAGACCACCGACCAACCTGCGGTGATTGAGTGAGAGGCCCAAAGACTCAGCTTCATTGCGGGAGATGCCAATGATCTTAAAAGCCCTGGTTTCGACAGCGTGAAGTCGAGAAAGGTGGGAGGCAGGAGCACCAGCCCAGAGGGGAGAGCAGTACTCCATCAGGCTACGGACAAAAGCTTTGTAAGTGGTCAGGAGCTCAAGAGGGCCGAGGAAGGACTTTGCACGACGGAGGATTCCCAGTCGGCGACTGGCTTTTGAGGCAAGGTTGGAAATGTGACTTTCCCAGGAAAGGTCATGGCAGATAGTGAGACCCAGAAGCTTGAAAGAAAAGACTTCTTCCAGAGGATTGTTGAGAAAGTGGATGGGGGGTTTTGTAAACGGTCCTTTCGAAGAGACATAGTGAGAGTGTGAGATTTGTCTGGATTGAAAGACATGTTCCACGTGTTGGACCAGTTTGTGATTTTATCCAGATCTGCAGTGAGCGAAGAAGCTGCTGCTTGCCGGTCTGAGGGATGACAGATGGTACGGCAGAGGGTTGAGTCATCGGCAAAGAGAAATAGAGGATTTTCCAGAGAGTCCGAGAGATCATTGATGAAAACCAGAAAAGAACAGGGCCCAGAACGCTACCTTGAGGAACTCCAGCCTGCACAGGAAGAGGGGATGAAAGAACTCCATTTAGGGCCACACGTTGACTGCGACAGGAGAGGAAGTCTGCGAGCCATGAGTGGAGATGGCCTTGAATACCATGGGCAGAGAGTTTGGTGAGTAGGGCAGGGTGCCAGACTGTGTCAAAAGCACGTGATATGTCCAGGGATACGGCTCGGATTTCCTGTCTGGCATTGAGGACCTCCATCCATTGATGGGAGAGCAGTAGCAGCATATCTAGGGTAGAGTGACCTGGTCTGAAACCAAATTGATGATTGGAAATCAAGCCATTGGAGAAGAGGAAGGATTTCATGTCTGAAGCGATGATGGATTCCATAACCTTGCTGATGATTGGGAGAAGGCTGATTGGTCTATAGTTACAGGGATCTGTTTTTGCACCTTTTTTATGCAGGGCAGTGATGTTAGCAGATTTCCAAGCAGATGGCAGATGACCTTGGGAAAATGAGAGGGTGAATAGAACAGAGAGAGGGTGAGCAAGAGCAGAAGAGCAGGCTTTGAGGACACGTGGGCTGATGCCGTCTGGACCGGTTGCAGAATCTGACTCGAGGTTTGAAAGCAAGCTCTCCACCTTGTCAGGAGAAAAGGATACAGAGTCCAGGGACAGTTGGGTGCGACTGGGTAAAGTGGGTAGAGATAGTGATGGGTTTGGGACACAAGATTTAGCTGCAAACACCGAGTTTAGACATTCAGCTTTATCACGTGTGGAATCAGCAGTGCGGCCATTTGAGGTAAGGGAGGGGATGGAGGGGGAACATACACCAGAAACAGATTTGATTAAACGCCACCAGGATTTTGAGGAGGGAGAGAGGTTTGAGAGTTCAGACTTGAGATGAGAAAGATGTTGTTTTCTGGCTCTCCTGAGGGTAGCTACACACTTGTTCCGAGCTTTGTGGAAAGAACTGAGATTGCCCTCAGTTGGGTTTGCTTTCCATGAGGCAAAGGCAAGTTGTTTCAGGACAACTGCCTCGCCACAAGCTTCAGTAAACCAAGGGCGGGAGGAAGGGTAAGACAACTGAACACGAGAGGGGATAAATCTGTGCATGAGGGAGAGCAAGTTTCTTTGGAAGAATTCCCAGGATGAGTTGATGTTTGAGAAAGTAGTGATAGGAGACCAGTCTGTAAGTTTGATGGTTGCTCGGAGACCCGGCCAGTCGGCTTGAGTGAAATGCCAGACTCGACGGCGGTGAGGTGGTTCTCTGATAACAGCCAGAGAGATGTCCACTTTAATAAGGACGTGGTCAGAAGAACCAATTGGAGCGAAGGAAGAGCAGCAGATATTGTCAGGGAAATTTGTCAAAATCAGATCCAGAAGAGATGGAGTACCATTGGTTGAGATCCGGGTCAGGAAGTTGACCGATTGAGTCAGTCCCAATGAGTCACAGAAAGCTTTTGCTGATGTCCCATGGCAGGTGAGAGAGGTACCCACACCTAGCCAACTGGCGTGATGACAATTGAAGTCGCCACATAAGAGGAAGAGAGAGTTTGGATGAGAAGATAGAAGATGGTCCATGTTTTCGGAGAGTGAGGTGTAGATGGAGTCATCACTGTTCGGTGGACGGTACAGTACACATATAAACATGAGGTGGGAGTGGAGGGGAAGCCGAAGCCAGAGGTATTCCTGGGGGTGTGGGGGAGTGAGAGCAGTGCAGGGAGAGTGAGGAATAGAGTCTTTGATGAAGAGAGCAACACCTCCACCAGGACGAGGCTCAGGTCTGTCATACCGTAAGAGGGAGTAACCAGGGAGAGATACTTGGGAGTCAGACACGTCTTGGGAGAGGAAAGTTTCTGTTAGGCAGATAATGTCTGGTTTGTCAGTGGCAACCTGCATGGAAAGATCTGAAAGGTTTGAGCGAAGGCCCCGGATATTTGAGGTCCACACTTTTAATGAAGAGGTAGGGGAGGAGGCTTTTGGTGCAGGAGGTGGAGGGGGCGGGGAGGGTCGGACGAGGGACGAGGGGGAGGTAAGGAGGGTTGCTGAAGGAGTGTGGGGTATTGCAGAATAGCGAGGGGAGGGGGCCGAATGAGGAGGAGAAAAGGCTCTGTGGTGCTGTGAGAGAGGGGGGTCAAGAGACAAGGAAGATGGCTGTTGAGGATTTGAGGAGGTGGAGTGAAGAGATGGAGGTGAGAGGGCAGTGGAGGGAGGCAGGTTGGTGGATGAGAGGGGGGCAACTTAGAGAAGGAAGAGTGAGGGGGATGAAAGGTGGGAGAAAGGTGAGGGGGAATTTTTGAAAGAGGTGAGAGGGAGGCTTGGAGGGAGAAGAGTGGGATGGTTGCTTTGAGAGTGAGAGTGAGGGGTGAGGGGGGTGAGTTGGCACTGAAGTTGGAAAAAAAGAATGGTTGATGGAAAGCGAGCATCCATGGCAAACTGTGGTTTTTAAAAGTTTTAGGTCAGAGATACGATTTAACACAATTCTTGATGGATGCAATGAAGGCGAATTCAGAGCATGGAGAGAAGAAGCGCTGTAATAGTTGGATTTTTTAGGCAAGGAATGAAGGAGAGGTCGAAATGAGAGCAGTCTGTTAAAATAGCAGAAGTCTTGACGTATCTCATACTCTCACTATCTCTCTCCAAAAGGATCATCGAGCAACCCCCAATCTACTTTCTTAATAATCCTCTTGAGAAAGTTCAGTCATTCAAACTTCTGCATCTCACTATCGGCCATGAATTTTCTTGGGCAAAACCACGTTTTAAAGTTAGCCTCCAAGGCCAGCCACCGACTGGGCATCCTCCATCATACAAAGTCCTTCCTTGGCACACCTGAACTCCAAGATCAAGGTCGAGAACGAAACCACGATTGAGGTTTTTCTTCCTTTTTGTTGCCAATATACAGGCTGTATCTTGGATCCGTCTGGGACTTTTGGAATGAAATTTTACATCAATGATGGGAATAAAAAGTATGTGGGATTAGCTTAATTAATTTGGCCTCGACCTAATTTTTAAGGACATGACCCAATTGTAGATTTAATTTTTTTTTTTTTTTGCCAGACCTCGACTAAGGTTGGTCCAATTGGAACGAAATTGTCCTCTCTCGACAGCTTAGATCAAGTCGTATTTACGTATGGTTAATTGACATCATACCCCTCCAGGTGAAAGGTCAAGGTCAAATGGCGGTCTGAAAAAAATAGTTTTCTGTCGTTGCTCAATTTTGCCAATGGGGAAATCTCAAAGACCGTTTGGTCTTCCAAGATGTCCTTGCATGATAGTGGTGGACCTGCACTGACGTTGTGCACCTGTGATTTGATTTGTGTATTTGACCTACTTTTTTCAGATTGTGACCTAATTTACATTTTTGATCATAACTTGAATAATTTTCCTCCGATTTTCCTGATGAGTTTTATGGATAGATTGTAGATGGGAACACGGTTTCTTAATTTACACTTTATCCTTAAATGTTGAAGGTCAAGATCGTATGGCGGTCCAAACCAAATTTGTCATCATTGGATCGTGGTGAGCCAAGGGTAAGTCACGGGCGATTGCCATTGTTAAGCTGTGGGAGGCTTACCCTTGACAATCGCTTTGTGATCACAGATATCTAAATGTGCTTGTTAATCTTCCCATACCTGAAAATATGTTTGCCACCACAAGGTTAACATACTACTTTCAATCCAATCTTGATGGCTCGTACGCAAGATGGAATGCAACTGAAACCATACTTTACTTTACTGGCTAAATTTGACCACAACCTTCATCACCCGTGATGTACCGAAGTTTTTTCATGACATAAAAAAATCTGGGTCTCAGGGGATGTATGGGGGGGCAGGGGGGCAGAGGGTGGGGTGGCT
>NC_140967.1:25791863-25856863 GCF_056783735.1 Eptatretus burgeri | reverse complement strand
CTACTCCCAACCCCTACGTTCCCTTCCCGGAGGGGAACAAGGGAGAGCTAGCATCCTGTGTCAAGGCCCAACGAAGCCTCAGGATGGCCTCCCCAGACTTCAGCGATCTAACCCAAAGTGGGTCCAGCGGCCCACAGCAAGAGCGAACGGATGGATGGTGCGGAGGGGTACATCTCCTAATCTACCCTAACCATTATCTCTTAAACTACCCCGGGGCTTTCAACAAGCGCCTCGCGCTTAAACTATTGGTTCTAACAACCCAGATTCCCGTCGCCTGTGTTGGTGTCCTCACAATTTCGGGCCTCGCCCCCCAATTTTCTTCCCGTGCCCTCACACGGTCTCATGGCTGGGACGCGTGGCTCCCCTTGGCAGGCACTTCCCTCTGCCGATTCTCCAGCTATGGCACCCCCGGGCACTACACTGCCTCCGAGCCTAC
This sequence comes from Eptatretus burgeri, assembly GCF_056783735.1. Taxonomy (NCBI): domain Eukaryota; kingdom Metazoa; phylum Chordata; class Myxini; order Myxiniformes; family Myxinidae; genus Eptatretus; species Eptatretus burgeri. The sequence continues at coordinate 25,856,427 of NC_140967.1, read as the reverse complement.
CAGCTCCCTAAACATCGGGGAGTGCCCTCCCTGGCGACTCCCCTGAAATGCTCACGTGGCAGGCTGGCTTCCCGGGCCCCTTTCCGAGGGTCACCCGTGCCCACAACACTGCCCACGCGGCTAACAGCGCCCTTGGCCCCCGCATCATGCGGGCGCACCCATGCCCACTACGCTATCCCGGCCCCCCCATGGGCCCTTGGCCTACGATGGCCAACTCGCCTGGTGCCCGGGGTACCCACTCAGCGATACTCAACTTTCGCAGCCACGCTCCCAACCCATCAACAGGGCTCCTGCACCCCTCCAAATGGGTATCGAGCCTCCACTCCCACCAACAGCAAAACGACTTCCATTTTGTCAATTTAACTAACCCAGCTAATTCACTTTAAACTGACCCCGGGGTCCCTTGGGCGGGAGTCACGCCTCCCCCCCAATCACTCATCGCACCATGCATTCCCCATTCGCTCCATTCACACAGACCCACTGGCCTCACTCACTTATCATGTACTCACCTCACAACTCTTCAACACACACACCGCAGAACTCTGCCATCCTTCTAACTACCTCCCCTAACTACCTCGTGCTCCCATGTTGTCCCTTAAACTACAGCACGTTCCATTTAACACTACGTAGCTAAACTATGTCCCTTCCACACATCCAAAGTCTGTCTCTGTCTTCAAATCCTTATTTGCAGGGGGGACTTTATCCCTCCCTACTGGGCTACTGAACTCATTGCAAGGCTCTGCGAGCCTTGCACCTCTGCGGAAGCGGCTGTTCCAGCACCGACTCCTCCGGCAAGACATATCCACGAGGGAATGAGGTCGCCCTTGTAAGGTCTCAGGCGGTCCGCGTGGACAATCCCGGGAAGGGCCCGTGGCCTCATTTTAATTTTTAGGACCACGTCACTGATTTGCGCCTGGACGACCCCCGGGCCCTGCCAAGGTGAGGTGAGCTTTGGGCATCTGCCCTTCCTCTGCCGGGGGTTAAAGAACCAAATCTTCGCCCCCGGTGGGTATTTGCTCACCTGGCTCCAGTGGTCGTACCTGCGCTTCATCTTTATGCCCGCCTGTTGGAGCTGGTGTCATGCGAAGGCATGGACCTTCTCCATGCCTTCCTCCAACCGACGGGCATAGCCCTCCCCCGGGGGCCCATCAAGCCGCTCAGGCGTCGGACCACACAATAAATCGACGGGGCTTCTCAGCTCCCGTCCATACATCAACAGCGCCAGACTACACACGGTAGACCCGTGCTGGGACGCGTGATAGGCCATCAGGAGGTACGGGAGATGTTCGTCCCAGTCCTCCTGGTTAGTGGCGGTGAAGAGGGCCAACTGTTGGACCAGGGTCCTGTTGAACCTCTCCACCATGCCATCAGACTGTGGTCTCAGGGGCGTTGTCCGTGTCTTTCGAATTTCCAGGAGCCTGCACACCGCTTTTCGTAATTCGCTCTCAAAATTTCGTCCCTGATCCTTGTGCAGCTCGTGCGGAATTCCATACCGGCATATAAATCCTTCTACGAAGGCCTTTGCCACGACCCCTGCTTCCTGGTTGGGGAGGGAAAAGGCCTCCGGCCATTTGGTGAAATAGTCCATAATTACGAGGATGTACTTATTACCCTGGCGAGTGGGGGGCAGTGGTCCCAAAATGTCCAAGGCCACTAGCTCAAGGGGGGCCCCAACCTGATGTAGTTGGAGTGGGGCCCTCATCCTCTGTGGCGGTCCCTTTTTCGCAGTACAGGCGTCTCATGCTCGACACCAGTTCTGTACATCGCGCCCCATGTTAACCCAAAAGAACCGCCGGCGGACCCGAGGTTTTGTTTTGGTCCTGCCCAAATGGCCGCCGGCGCGGGTACCGTGCACCTGTTTCAAAATTTGGGTCTTAAACCCATCAGGGACTATCACCAGCCAAGAAGCTTGTTCGGATGGAATCTCCACCCACTTGCTATATATGATGTTGTCCCTCATTTCTAGGGTCTTCCACTGAGCCCAGTATGCTTTTGTTTCCGCTCCGAATGGGGCGATCTCCTCTCCACTGGGCCTCCTGTTTTCCTGGACCCATTTGTACACTGGCCCTATCACGGGGTCTTCCCGCTGGGCCATGCTCCATGCCAATCCCCCAAATTCCTCTCCCGCGGTTCGTGGCAAAGTTGGGCCTTCCACCCGGGCTGCACGGACTGGGAGTTTCGGGGAGGTGTCTGCCAATTGGTCCCTCTCCTCATGTCTCGTGCAATATCTGCAGTTTTCTCCCAGACAGGGCGTCGAGAGAGCACATCGGCATTCCCATGAGCCTTCCCGGCTCTATGGACCACACTGAAATCGTACTGCTGCAACTTTTCCAACCACCTTGCAATCTGGCCTTCTGGTTCTTTGAACTGTAAGAGCCATTGCAAGGAGGAATGGTCAGTTCGAACCAAAAATTTCCTCCCGTACAAGTACGGGTGGAAATGGCTCACCGCAGACAGCATAGCCAAATAAAAAGCTCCTTGCGAGTTACGCAATAATTTCGTTCAGGCCAACTCATGGCCCGACTGTAATACGTGATCACTCTTTCCACGCCCCCCTGTGTCTGGGACAAGACTGCTCCCAATCCTTCCTGGCTTGCATCCGTGTCCAGGGTATACATCCCGTCATCGGTGGGGTACGCTAACACGGGTGTGGATGTCAAATGCCCCTTTAATTTGAGGAAGGCCTCCTGGCACTCCCCTGTCCAATTAAATCTCAACCCCTTCTTCCTCAACCGGTGAAGGTGCCTGGCTATCTCCGCAAAGTTTGCCACGAAGCGCCGGTAGTAGGAGCAAAGTCCCAAAAAGCCCCGTACCTGTTTGACAGTTGTAGGTACGGGCCACTCCTCTACCGCTGTAATTTTTCCGGGGTCGGTCTTCACCCTCTCGCAGTCTATCACGTGTCTGAGATAGGCCACCTCTGTCGCGAACAAAGTGCATTTCTCCGGGCTCAACTTTAGCCCTGCCTGCCTGAGGTGCCCAAACACCTGGTCCAAATTGGCTATCTCCTGGGTGAATGTTTTAGCGTGTACCAGGACGTCATCCAGATACACCAGGGATGACTGCCACGGCATGCCGCCTAGTACACGCTCCATCAGTCTCTCAAAGGTGGCGGGGGCGTTACACAAACCGAACGGCATCACAGTGAACTGATACAGTCCCTTCCCTGTGGAAAATGCCGTTTTCTCCTTCCCCGTCTTATCCATCTCCACCTGCCAATACCCACTCTTGAGGTCCAAAGTTGAGAACCATTTAGAGCCTGCAACGGCGTTGAGGGTATCGTCAATTCTAGGCAGGGGATCGGAGTCTTTAAGTGTCACGTTGTTCAGCTGGCGATAGTCCATGCAGAAACTCGTGGTCCCATCCTTCTTTTTGACCAACACAACCGGTGACATCCAAGGACTTCCCGAGGGCTCAATGACACCTGCATTGAGCATCTTTTCAACTTGTTCATCAGCTTCCTCTCTTTTGCTCCATGGGAGCCTTCGAGCAGGCTGACGGACAGGCCGGGCCCCTTCGGTGTGGATCTGATGTTGCACCAGGCCCGTACGTCCAATATCCTCGGGTGACAAGGAGAAGATCCCCATGCATCGGTCGACCAGTTTGTATAAGGCCTCCCGCTGGGCATCCTCCAAATCTACATTACTCCGATTTACCATCTCGCAAATGGGACCGGGCCAATTCCTAATCAAGTCTGGAGACTCCCTCTGGGGCCGGTCCGGCTCAACGTTATTGTCCCTCAGCTCTGCGACCTCTTTTACTGGGGTGCAATCTGCCACCTTCATGCCCTTCCTGATAGTGTGTGGTTCCGTGCTAACATTTATCGCCCGTCGGTACTTACCAGGGTGCGGCCCACGACTAAACCCGGGGTTGAGGGCCCTGCAGGTAGTTCCGCCAGGCCGCAGGAGCCCTGCCACGTTGGGTGTGCTCGCCACCGGGCCGGGACCACCACCTCGGCACCCGGGGGAATGACCACGGAGTCAGGAGCCTCCAGCTCCACCCTCTCATCCGTGCTCACGCCCCCTAACGGCAACTCCTCACCACCCAACTGCATGACCCCCCGGCCCAAGTCGATCTTACAACCAACGGCTGTTAGCACATCCAACCCTATTAGACATGGGTCGCACACCTTCACCACCCAAACCTCTATCCTTGTTTTCACGGTGCCCAATTTAAACGACACGAAACCATGTCCTATGATGGGGGCCGTTGCCCCGGTAGCTAGCTGCAAACTATGGTTTTGCAGACGGTGGATCTCATCCCAACCATCTACACTCGAATCAAGGACCACAGGGCTGATGATCGTGGCGCTTGCTCCTGTGTCCACAACGGCGTCTACCCCTACGCCGGCAACTTTACACCGAATTGTTAAGCTACCATTGCCAATTTGGCCACAATTGATGAGCTGTCGGAATTCTGAGGGCTCTTCTCCGTCCGAGTCTGCCGAACATGGCCCTACATGTTTGGCACTTCTTAGTTTCCCGGCGACTGGTGGGGGGGGGGGGTGATGGTTGGGCCTGGCTATCCCTATTGACCCGGGGCGGAGTTGGTGGTCTGGGGGGCCGTGGCCCTTCCCTTCGCAGGGGCCTTTCCCTGCGCGGGGCGTTGCACTGCCGCTGCAGGTGGTCTCTTGCGCCACAATTCTAACACCTTCTCTGGTAAGGTGTTTGCCTCTGGTACGCCGAATTATACTCCCTCCATTCCGAATTGGGGTACCCCCCGATGGCCCATCTCCCGCCCTTCCCGGGCCCGACCGCCTCTCCACAGGTCTCCCGAACCAGCGGTCGAACATGCCCTGCACCATTTTTTCCATTTGTGCTTGGTCGCCCAGGGTCGCCCGGGCTCCCAGCGCACTGTCGTTCACGGGGCCCACCTGTCGGACTGCCACCGCATGCCGCCCAGCCCCTCCCAATGACGTTCTGGCTGCCTCCCAGCAGGCGGCAGTATCAGCCGCCTTCTGGAGGTTGTCCAGGCGCCATACGGTCAGCAATGCTCCGAAATCGGTGCCCCCTATCGCTCGGAGAAAATGGTCCAGGGCAATCTCCTCCCGGTACTCCGGCGGTATGTTGGTGTGCGCGATCCCCACCAAGCAGCGAATGTCGTGTGCCAATTCTCCCAGTGGTTCCTGGGAGTGTAGTTTGTGCCCGTTGAGCTGAGCTTTAACAAGCTCGCTCTGCAGGTCCATGCCAAATCGTTTTTTTAGGGCCGAATGGAGATCCTCCAGGGTCACCCCCTCACTGGGTACCGTGGTCAGGACTTCCAAGGCCACACCACGCAGGGCTGCCATGAGTTGTGCCACACCCTGCACCTCGTTCCAGCCATTGCTTCTGGCAACACACTGGAACTGGGCCATGTACGCCCTCAAGTCCGTCTTGCCATCGTACGGGGGTAGTGGCACCCTTGGTCCTTTTGAGGTCCCTCCTCCAGTTCCCCAGGGACTCCTGGAGGGGTGTACCTCCCCAGTCTCAACGGTCCCTCACTCCCGCAGGGTCCGAGCCATTTGCCCGGGGGCTCTACCACCCCCTGTCCGTGTCTGTCCGTGCCCCGCGTCGTCCCGCTTACTCCCCCAAGCCATTGGACTCGCACTCTGCACACCCACCGGAACAGTCATACTGGGTACCCCCCTTAGGCCAAAAGACCCCGCGGCCTCTACCCTCCCCAAGCTTGGCATGCTCACCCCCGCATCGGGCAAGCCTTCTCCTCTGCCCTGTGACACCAGCCCCACCTGGGCACGTTCCGCCTCGAGGGAGTATATCCTCTCCCCCTGTTCCCGAAGGAGGTCACCCTGCCTCTCACACCGGGTCTCCACACATTCCGTCAGTCTCCTCTCCATTTCCTCTATTTTCCCCTTTATTACTTCATTCAATTCCTCCCCTAGCATCCCTAACAATAGTTCCCCGACTTTCTCTCTTATTTGCTCCACTTCCCCTTGTACCTGTGTCACCACCTTATTTGTCTTGGATATTTCCTCCCCCGTTGTCCAAAACTGCTCTTCCGTCTCGCCCTTGTGTTCTTCTATCCGTTTCCCCAGTTCCTCTGTCTTTTCTCCGGCTTTCCGCTCCATTTCATTAATTACTTCTTCATGTCTCTTTCTACATTCCTCTTCCACCTCCTTTAATCCTTTCTGGGTCTCCGCTTTTACCTCCTTTCGCAGGTCTTCAACTCTCTTCGTCATGTCTTTATGTCTTTCCTCACAGTCCTTCTTCACGACTCCCAATCCGTCCTTTATTCTCCCTTGTTCTCTTTTTAATTCCTCTATCGCCGTCGTGTCCTTCCCTATTTCCTCCTTTATTTGGTCTTGTCCCTTTTTTTATTTCTCCCAGTCCTTTTCCCACCTTGCCTATCTTTCCCACCACCATCTTTATTTCGTTTACCCTCTCTTGTTTACTTTCTTCCATTGCGACTCCCACTCCTTTTACTTTCTCTTTTAACCCGGTCACCTCCGCTCGTATCGTGTCGACTTCCTTTTTCATTTCGTTTTTTAGTTCGTCCAAGCTTCCTTTCAGGCTCATTCCCGTGTTCTGCGTCTCACCCCGCATCTCTTTCATTTCTTCCTTCACTTGTTGCGCATTTGCTTTCATTTCGTTCGTGCTTGTCTCCATTTTTTTTATCCATTTCGTTCATTTGTTGCGTATTTCCATCCATTTTCGTTTTCATTTAGTTTATGGCTTGCAAAATCATTTCGAGTGCACTCGGCTGAACCGATTCGGCATGGATCGGGGGGTTTTGGCGGAGGTGGGGGGGGGGAGGGGAGGTGTGATACGCCGCGGCCGCTGCTGCTGCCGCGCCCATTTCGGGCTCTGGGTTCGGTTGGGGGGGGAAATTGTTCCTGCACAACCAACATTTCCTGCTCGGGGTCTCCATCCTGGGCCATGGATTCTAACAATTCTACATCCATTTCTACTACCCCCGGCTCCCGCTCGCCTTGAGACTCCATCCTATTTCTCGTAAGGGGTTAATTTGGCCTGCTCGTAATTTGGAGGGAATCGGGGGTCGCTCCTCTCACCCCTAACCGATTCCCATGAATTTAGCTTGGAGGCGGGAGGGATTCGAATTCGTGCCCGCCGGCGTGCGGACGGCCACGTGACTCGAATCGTGGCACGTAGCCCACCGGACGGACAATTCAGTCGTGACCCTCTCGGACTAACGCCGGGAGTTAGACCTCACCATGATCATGCCAATTGCCCACCCGCGCAGGATAGGGTCGCTCGCCAAATTCGATCGACCTAAGTACCTGTGCAAATGGTCGACCGGGCGATCGTACCACACCACAGGCCGACTCCGGACACGAACCGCTTAAGCGGTCCGTTCCGTGCTACAGTGATAACCGAGCGGTGTTATCGTCGGCCTCGACGGTTCCGATTAATTATCGGGCGTATTAAGCCCACTACGAACCCTTTACGTGAAGCAGGATGGAGGGTCAATAAAGAAAAGACGAAGCAAAATGGGAAAACAGTTCACACAATGCACATTTATTACGTGACACACAGAAAGCACACATATACAGCCAAACAGTCAAAATGCACATGTAGCAGTTAAAACAAAAGAAACAATGACGCAGAGTTACTACCGAATACGCATACACACGGCAACACTTATACAGTTCTACTTTGCAGACGGCGCCAACACACATTTACTTAAAAGCAAAGGAAAGAGGCCACCCTCATAGACAAGGGGGCAGACGGGCCTGTCGGCCAATATGTGCGCGTGACCTGAAGGAGCGGCCAGGCCCGCGAGACCGGGGGGGGGGTCCTACTCATGACGCGTTGGCAGACGAGCCGCAGATGTGGCCGCGTGGCTGTGCCCCGACTCCATGCTCCTTGGCGGGTTTCGTTGGCATGACTTTTGGAGTGGGGTGGGAATGGGGCCCCCTTTTTGCACTATCTCAGCGCGGGGGAAAGGGGGAATTGTTGATGCCCTGGGGGAGGAGAATGGCTGGCTGGCTTGGGTCCTGCGACGAGCGATCTCACACCGCGACCTCGTCGCCGACCGCCGTCCTTCTCGCCTCGGACCCGAGCTCCTTTGCCTCTTCCCGCAACTCTCCTCAGCCGACTGCAGAACCCAACTCGCTGCCACACCGATGACTAGACTCACTCTGCCCTGCTGAGACACACTGCTACTGCCACACTCTGCCACGATTCGCCTTGCACTCGCCGTTTTATAGGCCGGCAGGAGAAAACAATATGCAAATATCCGGATCAGGATGACCTCGGGGGTGGAGCCACGCTCTCCAATTGGACGGAGGAAAAGTTGGCGTGAACCTCCCCTGATCCTAGAATTTGCATATATCGATTTCACACAGACGCGCCTGGAGGCGGGGCCAAGCTGCTCCGCGCTTGCTAATTGGACGGATCAGAAGTGGGCATGTAGCGTTCCTGATCCGAATTCTCCCTCGGAAAGGCCGCCGTTTGCACTCGCGGCTCGGTGCGTATCGCTGAACGAGCCCAAGACAGCCCGACGCTCAGTGTTCACAGGTGGTGCGGGAATGGCCGTAGGAGAGAGGTGAGGGTGGTGGAAGGTTTATCCATGGTGGTTTGATGGTTATGGTGCCGTTTGGGAATGACGGTGATGCGATGTTTGCGGGATTGAGTTGTGAAGGTAAAGGTCGTGGCTGTTGGCGTTGTTGTTGTTGTCTGAGGGTTGGAGCGTGGTTGTAGTTGGTGACGATGGCTGGTGTGGTGGTTAAGGTGGTTGTGTGATTGTGGTTGAGACGTGGTTGGTTCAAAATAAAGATAGAACAGAAAAACGGCTATCTCAAAGCGTCGCAGCCCGAATGAATCACATAAATTCCCTTGAGACAACGGATTTGGGGCTAACTACACATGTACTTAGAGATATCTCACCTATGGGCCCTTCATGGTGTAATGCGAATTTCCACAGCCGTAACACGATATAAGATATTAAAATGGATCAAATTTATTTTAAACTTTCAATAAATAAATTATTTTAAAATCATGGTAACTATTTACTTCTGTCGTGTCTCTGAAGAAGGGCACTTGGTAGAGTGCATACCTCCACCCCACAATGCCTGATCCATGAGAACATATTGGGCATTTTTGAAATATCATGCTATATATCATTTTCATTTTCTGGTGTTGGCGTAATGGTTAGGGTAGTGGGCTTGGGATCCCAGGATCCTGAGTTGAAATCCCACTCGGCTGTTGAATTAATACCAGGTGGGGTTGACTGCCTGTCGTCATTCCGAGGTCAGCAAAATGAGTGCCAGCTTGCTGGTATCCTGTGTCGGAGTGGCGACCCGTCCAGGATTGTGCTCAATAGCCAAGGAGACTGCTTTGACAGCACCAACGCTCTGCACAGAGTATGGTCCCAATAGATGGATGGATATCATTTTTGAGCCCTATCTCTCAATGGTGAAGAATCACTGAAGAAATTCTAGTAGTTGGATCTGGATTCTGATATTCACCAATATCTAATCAGTTTGTCCTTGTCACATACGCAAACTACCCACAAAATTTCATCCGGATCTATCCATAACATTCTGAGATATCCTGCACACAGACAGCCAAAGAGACAAACAAACAAACAAGAAGAAGACGTCATGCAGAGCACGATACTTGCAAAATCCATAAAACAAATTTGACCTCAAAAAATAATGAATGGTTGAATTCAATGAACAAATATGCAACTCCTCTTCAAATTTCAAGTCAATGAGATGAAAATTGACAATTTTAGAAATTCGGCCTATGTTGACCTCAAAAATAAGTGGTGGTTGAATTCAGTGACCTGTTATGCAAATCCTCTTCAAATTTCAAGTCAATTATATGAAAATTGAGGATTTTAGAAACACCACCTTAGTTTTTCACTTGAGGCCTATGTTGACCTTTTGTTTTATGTTGACCTCAAAAATAATTGGCTGGTTGAAATCAGTGACCTGAAATATAATTCCTCTTCAAATTTCAAGTCAATTGGATGAAATTTGAAGATTTTAGAAATGCCACCTTCGTTGTTGACCTTGGGCCTATGTTGGTTGACCTTTTGGACGATGTTGACCTCAAAAATAATTGGCTGGTTGAATTTATTCACCTGATATGAAAATCCTCTTCAAATTTCAAGTCAATCAGATGAAAATTGACAATTTTAGACATTCTGCCTATGTTGACCTTTTGGCCTATGTGGATCTCAAAAAGAATTGGTGGTTGAATTCATTGACCTGATATGAAAATCCGCTTCAAATTTCAAGTCAATCGGATGAAAATTGAGGATTTTAGAAATACCACTTTAGTTGACCTTGGGCCTATGTTGACCTTTTGGTCTATGTTGACTTTAAAAATATTTCGTTGATTGAATTCAGTGATCCGAAATAAAAATCCTCTTCAAATTTCAAGTCAATCGGATGAAATTTGAGGGATTTATCAATCCAACCTGTTGTTGTCCTTTGGCCTTTGTTGACCTTTTGGTCCATGCTGACCTCAAAAATAATTGTCTGGTTGAATTCAGTGATCTGAAAGAAAAATCCTCTTCAAATGTCAAGTCAATTGTATGAAATTTGAGGGATGTCGAAATCTTGCCTAAGTTGTTGACATTTGGCCTATGTTCACCTTTTGGTCCATGCTGACCTCAAAAATAATTAGCTAGTTGAATTCAGTGACGTGAAATATATATCCTCTTCAAATTTCAAGTCAATCGGATGAAATTTAAGGGATTTATAAATCCAACCTGTTGTTGACCTTTGGCCTTTGACCTTTTGGTCCATGCTGACCTCAAAAATAATTGTCTGGTTGAATTCAGTGATCTGAAAGAAAAATCCTCTTCAAATGTCAAGTCAATCGTATGAAATTTGAGGGATGTTGAAATCTTGCCTAAGTTGACATTTGGCCTATGTTCACCTTTTGGTCCATGCTGACCTCAAAAATAATTAGCTAGTTGAATTCAGTGACGTGAAATATATATCCTCTTCAAATTTCAAGTCAATCGGATGAAATTTAAGGGATTTATAAATCCAACCTGTTGTTGACCTTTGGCCTTTGTTGATCTTTTGGTCCATGCTGACCTCAAAAATAATTGGCTAGTTGAATTCAGTGACCTGAAATAAAAAAAAAATCCTCTTCAAATGCCAAGTCAATTGGATGAAAATTGAGGGTTTTAGAAATTTCACCGAAGTTGTTGACCTTTGGCTGAGGTTGACCTTTTTACCTTTTGACCTCAATTACAACAGGCTTCTTCCCTATGACAAACTCTACCATGTGGTGAAGATCGGTTTAAAATTGTGACCTGTAGGCGAAAAACAAACAAACAAACAGACAGAGAGACAGACAAACAGACAGAATAGTCAGGGATCCAGACCCATGATTTTAAGATGGACCAGACACCACTTCCTATACTTTGCAGGCCTCGTTTTTTCTTTAGTTTGGTGTCTCAGGATGAAGAATCAAGAGGCCTGCTCGGGCATCTCGATTGCGAACACATCACAAATTGTATTTGAACATAGGTACCCACCAAAAAATGAGTGCGATTTTCGGTATCACTAATTTTTCAGAAAATGTTTCATAATTTCCTCAAATGTCAAGTTAGACAGTTAATTTCAACTCCTAGTCAGGACTTTGGCATGATCTTTCATATGCTGAGTCCAAATGTGTCAAGTTTTGCTAATTAGAGGTTGAAAAAAAAAAGATTTTTCAGTCCAAATTGCCTGCAAAATTTGCTAAATCAGCAATAAATATTGTTTTCATTTGCCTTAAAATCAAATAAACAACTAATATTATTATTATGTTGTCAAAGGGACTTAGTAGATGCAATAGGGACCACTCGTCGTCATTATAATAATAATAATACCGAATATAAATACATGTACATGTGTTCATACACATACATATACATGTATATACAATGAACATTATTTTGCAGATAACGGTAAACCACACTTTTTCTTGCTCGAATGGTGGTTTGGATGTGCACGCAACATGAGCAACATGTTTCTAACACATATGTATTACAGATTATGATCGTTTAGACCAGGGGCTCCCAACCTGTGGTACGCGTACCACAGGTGGAACATTTGGACTTTCTCGGTGGTACGCGGCGTGGTACGCGGCAGCGTGTTTTTTTTATTTATTTTTTTAAACGCAGTTTTTATTTTACTTCTCTCTCATGCAGCTTGTGCACGATAATTAAATTTATATCGAAAGCGGCTGTACACTGACAGCTGTTTGTTATCGGCCATTGTGCACAAGTCTTATTATTCGTTTTGTCTCTATCCAATATCCAAGAAATACCGATGATCTCTCAAGTACCTATGCTTCAGTACCATTAGCTAAATCCAGAAAAGCTTCTTGTACAGGGATTCAGCCCTTCCATACCAAAGACAGTGGTTTGACCTTGCAAGATCAACAGCGTAGTCGTTCTATGAGTGGTGTAAGCCTGACACACGAAGAACATGCAACTAATTTATTATCAGACCACACAGTTTCTTGGCAGTTGATACAAAACGACTGTTTACAAACTGTTGACCATGACAGCGTCATCTCATGGAATGCCTTTCATGCCCTTTTGGTGGAGGAGAGCACATCACAGACATTGATTGGGTACGGGCCATTCTTACCAGAATCTCCAACAAAACCTGATGTCGTTGAAGCTTAAGTTGAATACTGTATCACAGTCACACAAGCACTAGGCCAACACCATTGTGTACTGACGTGCGACCAAGCCATATACGAAATAAACCTCGGACTTCAAAAGAAGAAGCCAGATAATTATAAACCTCTGATAATACGTATGGGGGGCTTCCATATAGCTAGCAACTTCCTCAGAGCTCTTGGCAAACTCTTTAAGTCCTCTGGTATTGAAACTCTCGTTGTGGAAACCAAGGTGTTTCTCGGTGGAACCATGAATAAGCTCATGGCTGGCAAGGACTACTACAAGATGGTACGATGTCATACTCTGGTAAAGCCGACTATGCTGGAGCTGTACTGGGAAGCTTTGGAATCATGGACTCTGGACGAACCTGGTGTTGATCTTGATGTGATGGCCTCACTCAACGCAGCTATTCGTAAGCTCGCAGAAGCAGTAGCCCATGAAGACACCACAGCCGCATTACAGGTACAAGCCGAGATGATCGCAGTTGCAGATGATGTTCAAAAGTTGTTGTAGGATTTTGAAAATACACTGTGCAACTCGCCTACAGCCAAGCTTTGGATTATGTACATCAACATGGTACTCCTCCTCAAACGGTATATAGCAGCAGAACGAAAAGGGTGCTGGGAGGACCATCTCACTGAGGTCGAAAATATGCAACCTTACTTTGTTTCGGCTGGTCACATTTTTTTTTCAAAAATCTTTATTATATTAAATTTAAATGTATTCACTATTTTAGGGTAGGTAATTGGCTAGCAAATACATATATATATATATATATATATATAAATTAATATTAATTGACCCTACTGTATCTACTAGAAGTTATTTTGAGAGCACAAAATCAAGTTTAAGATGAATGAAAACATATTTACTGCTGATTCAGCTATTTTTGGGGGTAAATTTGCACTGAAACGTAATTTTTTTTCAACCTCTAATTGGCGAAATTCGACACATGTGACCTCAGCATATGAAAGACCATGCCAGCGTCCTTACTAGGGGTTGAAATCAACTGTGTAACTTGATATTTGAAGAACTTATGAAACGTTTTTTGAAAAATTAATGATACCGAAAATCGCACCCATTTTTTGGTGGGTACGTATGTTCAAATACAATTTGTGAGATGTTCGCAATCGAGATGACCGAGCAGGCCTCTTGATTATTAATCCTAAGACACTAAACTAAAGAAAAAATGAGGCCTGCAAAGTATAGGAAGCGGTGTCCGGTAACTCCTAAAATAGCGGCCTTTCTGAGTTTGGATCCCTGACTAGAATAACAAAATCGACCAACCAAAATACTTGAAAAATCTTCGATTTTGCAAGTAACAAACAGACAGACAGGTGTGAAAGCATAACCATGTTCATCTTCGGTGGTAGAGGTAAAAATTGGAGATCATTTCAAACAGGGAGCTTACTGTTTTTCAGGATGTTACAAAGGACACAAACAACAAGCACGAATAACTAATGTAACATGTTCGATAGGGTGATGTTGTAGACACTGGGTAAAACAGCAACAAAACGTGGAATTAATGTACTGTACATGCCTTTAAACCTCTTTAAGCTTTCATTTCAATTCAATAATATACTTGAACATTGTGGAACACAAATCGCACTCATAATACTTCCGAGAACCATGATGTACAGTATATCGATATACTGTGTAGCATGATATGGCATGTGAAAGGGTGCAGAGTCGGGGTGAAGAGGAGGTTACCGATATGGCTATCTCCGATGCCGATTGACGCTGCATTGCATTCCATGATGATCAATAAAGCCTCCATCTCCGAAACCGCGACTCAACCTCGTCTTACTTCAGTGTATAAGGATGGTGTATAAGACTGCTTCAGTCACTGTAAACTTCCGCAATTTATTTAACAATCTTTATCATTGGGTGTTCGCTAGACTACCCTTAGTCTCAGGTTTTCCGTCTGTCTGTATGTCCGTCTGTTTGTTTGTATGTAATGGACAGCTCTGGAAGCTAGAGGAATCAACCGATTTTGATGAAACTTGACTGGTAGGTTCATACCAAGATCTAGTTGTATGCTTTTGAGCACTGTTGCTATGGACACCACCGTTGCCTAGCAACGGGACTTTGAAATTTTTGAAAAAAATCCGAAAAATATTTATATATATTTTTTCAAAAATCAGCTTCCTTGCTTTTATGCGCACTATAATCAACCTCTTTGTCAAAAAATTTCAGCCCGATCCGTCAAAAACTGTATGACTAGTATGCAATTATATAGCGACCACCCATGTTGCCTATCGGCTTGTCATTATTCTATTGAAATTAAAGTATACATATTTACTTGAACACTTATGTGCGGGGTATCATGTTCTTTGAACCCTCTAGTTATCTCTATAATTCGGTCCTTTTGTTAGGAATGTGCAGAACATTTTGTGTTTCACTATTTTGAGATCACCTTTGATAATACACTAATGATGTGAGTATTTAAGTATAAATTGTCCATAATGACACTGATGTGTGCTTTTCAACCATTCCTCCGTGCCTCCAGATTGCAAGTTTTTGGTTTTTTTTTTTTTATAAATATGGTGATTGAAGAATAATTTTAAAAAGTACCGCACATACAAGTTTTGGTTGTTCTTTTTGTTGCATTGTTAATCATTATGTTAACCACAATAACAACTGAACCATTATCAATTTCGAACAAACCCCTTTGGATTCAATAGTTTCCCATATGATGATTCAAAAACAGATTCCAAATTAATCACCAGGGGGAAAAAACACGTGACCTGTGGTGTGACAGCAATTTATTGGGAGCAACCTCTATAAATAATCAGGCTTGGAACGAATACGGGAATATTCATGAAGTGGGTTCCACTGGTAACTAAATAAATAGTGCAACCAATTATATAAATTAATTATTGGACTAGTTTGTGATTTTGAATACAGAGTTCAAAATCTCGGCGATTGTTGTGGTCTGCAGAGTTCAGACCCACTGAGTGTTGGATAGTGGACAAACAAACAAAATGATGCAGCGGCCATTTCTCAAGTGAACAAAGTCAGCACATATAACCATATGGTTTTTTTGGGGGGGGGGGTGGGGGTTTAGGCCCCATTTCAGACTAAATCTGAAACGGGGGCTGATGGATTGGGTCTCGTCCGTCCATGTGTCCGTCCATCCGTGTGTCCATCCGCAGCCATATCTCGGACATGTGTGGTCGGATTTTGTTCAAACGTGGCAAGACAATTCATGATGGAATACATATGCACATCATTTTGTTTCGCGATTCGATTGGCGGCCATTTTAGTTGTAAAAACCCGATGTTGAACGTGTCCTCAACCATTTCTTGGCCATTCATTTACCGATCTTGTTAACAAAATGTCTAAGGCTCATAATTAAGCTGCCACTCACTCACACTCACATACACACTCACTTACTCATTCACTCACTCACTCACTCTCTCACACTCACATCCACGCACACACACACACACACACACACACACACACACACACACACACACACACACACACACACACACACACACACACACACACACACACACACACACACACACGGACAAATTGATGACACAAACACTTAACACAGCCACTGAGCTTGAAGGAAGTGCCGTCACTTCCCAGCGTACTCTGGGTTCCAGTGACATCATAATAATGGCACTGCTTTTCTCACCGCTTTTCTCACCGCTTTTCTCACCGCTTTTCTCACCGCATTCAACGCAGCATTTCTTCAGGAGGAATTCCCTCCTCCCCATAGATGCCAACCATTGGGGATTGTCCGTGCTCTATCCTTTAGGCAAGGAAGCAGCGCGTACCATTTATTTTAACTCTTTGGTATGACTTGGCCGGGGTTTGAAGCACCGACCGCCCAGACTCAGAGTGGATGCTCGAACCATTACACCACCAAGTCTGGTTCACAAAACGAGATAATATTTAAAGTACACCACTTCCTCGTTGAATCGTGCTGCAGCTGACATGTGGACAAGCAGTGAAGGAAGATGACATCACTTTATGTTCTTCAGGTGACTTCTGGGTCATGAATCTGCATATTTGCGCTAGTTGCAAGCAGAATATTTAAACGTATTTCCACTATTAATAATCATACTTAACTGGCATTTTTGTTTTATTATCAAAGCAGGAAAATACAATCATCATACTACAAAACAAAACGTTTTGCCAGAATTCCTTTCACTGCAATCAATAAGAGCTGCCCACCTCTGCCCCAATTATTTTTCCCTTCCCCCCCCCAACATACCTCTTATGTAATTGCTTCCCACAGCTGGATGCCTTGCCAGAGGTGGTAGCAGCAGTGTCTGGCAGAATTGAGGTGTACATTGATGGTGGAGTGCAGCGTGGAACTGATGTCTTGAAGGCGCTTGCACTCGGTGCTCAGGCTGTCTTCATCGGGCGACCTGTGCTTTGGGGGCTCGCAGTAAACGTGAGTACCTACATGGAGTGGAAAGATGATATGATGACTGCAGATATCTATTTGACACTTTGTATATTTCAGTTAGCCTCATCAGTGGAAGGGAAAAATGAACTGGTTCGTTTACAGGAGAGTAAATGTTCAGTCGAGTCCCGTTATGATGAACGCGATGCAAGGGGATTCTTACTTGCCAGTCCTGTTAAGTTGAATGTGATAAAATGAACATCATTCAACTGAATATCATTTAATTTTTCAGCCTTTGACTTTTTTTTTTGTCCCACTGAATAGCAATTGCATCACTTCCTGCATTTGTCAGTCCATCGCTCATTTTTCTTCAAAGCAGCTCCAGCACAATCAATCGCAACACTCTACGCATTTCTATCGCACTCATGTGTCTTCATGCTGACATTTAAATCTCTGCTGGCTCGTGATCCATATTCGACATCATTTTCATCTTTTCGAGGACGGTGTAGAAGTTTTCACCGAATGTAGTCGATGATTTGCCTGTTTGGCATTACTTGCTGCAATGATGAATGTAGTTCTGGCTTAGCCTCGGTAGAAGCATTCGGAACTCACCAGGTGGTTTCAAATCAAAAAGTTCAGTTCTGGAATACTGATGTCATATAATTTGGTGATTGTAATTTTGGAGTGGTCCTGTCCAGGTAACTATGTGAGGCATGAGCGAGGATGGCTGGGTACCAGCGACTCTGCCGACGCCCGTGGGAGATGATTGAAGCACAATGGCCAATTGTGCCTCTCTTCCAAGTGATAGTGTACGTGTACCACTCACCCACTTTACAATCTTAGCACAGGTGTGTGCGGAAAAAAACACCACTCCACAAGTTGAGGAATAATTTGTTCTTATGTATGGCAGCTACCCGGAAGCCAAGCTATCATTTCTTGGAAGTGCGGCTGTGTCGCTGATACTGTGCCCCTCTACCAGTGCAATGGTACTCATTTTGCTAACCTCAGAAGGATGACAGGCTGAACCAACCCCACCTGGTGTTAATTCAGTAGCCAACGGTGCTCAAACTCAGGATCCTAGGATACAAAGCCAGTCACCCTACCCGCAAAGCCAACACCAGGCTTTTGGAGGAACAATGGTTGCAGGCTTTCTCCCAAAAGGTAAAACAAACAAAAAGGAGAGAAGTGTTCCAAGGGGTTTCCTATCATGAAGTCTTTGAAGCCCATAAAGAAAGACCAAAATGAACATGGCTGCTTAAGGTGTGAATGAAAAAATAATATGGCTTTCAATGACTCGTGTGTGTAATGTCAGCATGATCTGACCACACGAACACACACACACACGAACACACACACACACACACACACACACACACACACACACACACACACACACACACACACACACACACACACACACAGATTGTAGAATCTCTCAAGATGTAGTGTCTGTTTGGAATTCTGTAGGGCAGTGCTTCTCAACCTATCTGATGTGGCGGACCAGCAGGTTTTTTTTTCCAATGTGCCAGGAATCGGTACCGTATTTGTGCCATATTATTATTTGTTTATGATCCGAGAAAATATTGTTTGAACATCCGTAGTAATATTAACGAGCCGAAACCCCGACACAGACGGATTCCGTTCCATGAGCCCAATATGACAACCAGTGGTGGCTCTTGTAAGAGCCGGATCCCAGTCGATGTACTCCATGGCCTTACCTAATGAGGCCTACAGAACGTCCTTGTACACGACATTTTTGGTGTACACTACTCCTTATGAAGACGTCCCCTGATTTGTGCATGTTCCTCCTTTGATGTACAAACACCGTGTCAAAACTTCTCAGGTCACAGTACCGAGAAAAATGTGACGCAGCCGCTAGGAGGAGCACAAAATTGGTCCTTCAGTATTAATCTATAGATACAATGTTTCTTGTTACATTTTTTTGTGTCAAATTCACATTCTGAGGTAGTGAGCATGTGCAGAAGAGGGTTTTACATTGCACACACTATTTTCGAGGAGTGGAATTGCACCTCTCAGTGGTGACGGTCTGTCGACGACAGACGTAATGACGTCAGCAAATGACCGATGATGTCATGATGTCTTGACGCCTCTCAGCGGTGACGTCACACATCGCCATGTAAACGAATGTAAAAGGAAAAGTGTTTATTCTGCTTCAGAGTTGAAGTTTGACTATTGCCACGATGTGCGATGCACTCTTACAGGTACGAAGTTTCTTTCAGTCCAGGTCACAGTACCGAGAAAAACATGACGCGACCGCTAGGAGGAGCACAAAATTGGTCTTTCAGTATTAATATATAGATTTATACTGGAAAAATATTAAAATATAATGAATATAATAAAAGTTGACACATTTTTTCATATATATGTTTTGTATTATATATATATATATATATATATATATATATATATATATATATATATATATATATATATATATATATATATATATATATATATATATATATATATATATATATATATAGACTTCTCTCTCTCGTATTTTGAATTTGTCGGCTTCAATATATTATTTTTCAAGATTTTATACATTTTCATTTTATACATTACGTGTTATATATTATGATAATGTGAAACTGGAAACTCACCGCAGACCAGCAGGCAACAACTCGCGTACCGGCACTGGTCCGCGTACCACCACTTTGAGTAGCGCTGGACTATAGGGTATTATGTTATGATCTACAGAATTCTAAATAATTTCTAGAGAATGCTTTGATTCGACAAGAAGTGCAACATAGTTTTCTGCACTTAGAATCTACATGTAATATTTTTAGGAGGGTCTTTTCCTGTTCATTCATTGCTTTGTTTTTATTGGCCAATTGTGGGCCAACTGCCCCCCCCCTGGCAGTACATTGCCTTTTTACCCTCTGACACCTCTCTTCCATTAGCCATAATTTTATTTACAAAAATATCGATCCCTAATGTTCTTATTTGCTGTTTAGGAATTTACTTCACTTCTGTTACATGCATGAGGTGTACCAACCCTCGCTCATCTGCCATGTACATGGAGGGATGGGGTGTGGGCGGTTGGGGAGGGGGGTGGGTGTTGTGGAGTGAGTGGTGACCCTGGATAACCGAGCGGTGATTGGCCATATTCAAAGTTCCACATTGGAAATGGAAGCCCTCATTTTTTTTCCAACTGTTGCCTCCTGTTTTCCATCCAATTGGAGTGATAGTACGACGAGGAAGTGCCTCAATCATAATAGTTGCAAAGTGTTTAATAATCAAACAATAGTGACAACAAAACAAACAGCACAGCAATATTATTAAATTATGACACTCAGGCACAAATCCCACTTGTGATCCCTGACAAAGCAAACACACTGAACGTGTATCTCACCTTTAACATTGTGAATGCCACAGGCCTAGTGAGAACAGAGGATGGATAGTGTTTGCAAATGATAAAATAAACTTGAGCATGGCAGATAAATAAATAACAAGCCGGGAGGCGACGATGGTTTGTGGGCATTATTGAGGAAGCCCTACCGTAAAAACCTGTCTCTTCCGTCAAAATTGACCAAATTAAATCGGATTTTTTATATGTTGTACTTATGAACATTATGCACAGCTTCGAGGAAATGAAATTGCAAGAAAAAAAATCGAGAAAAAACAAACTTCAAGTGGGTGTGGTTCTGCCCACAAGGGGCGTGCGACGCCCCTCATACAAAAAGACACAACTAGACCATGATATCTAGCTTTTGTCCAAGTTTCATCAAGATCTCATCAAACGTCATGGAGCTATGCTCTGGAGAGAGTCACAAACAAACAGACAGACAGACAGACAGACACGACGAAGATAGTGGTCACTGCTGGCACCCACAAACCAAAAATAACAGGAGATAACGAAGGGGGTGCCTCGATTGCTGGTGCATCGAGCAGAGGTGTGTCAAGCCTGTCTCTGCAACACTCAATGGTAAACTGAGAGCCTTGTCTTTTTCTCTTCAATGCTTTCTCAACGTTTTCAGTCTCGATACGCTCAACTCTGCCAAAATTGATAGATAGTACAGGATATGTCTGAAATCCTTTCATTTTCTTATATGGCATAACTCGTATGGAGAAACATCATTGTTTTATTCTGAAATATTCTCATTTGCAGGGTGAGAATGGCGTACGTCAGGTTCTGGAGCTGCTCCAGGACGAGTTGAGTCTTGCAATGGCATTTTCAGGTACGTAACCACACCTCTGTGCTCATCTTTTTGCATATGTTGCACCTGGCTTGTGACTGCATCCATTTCTCGTGATATGATGATGATGATGATGATGATGATGCCTTCGAGCAGGACATTCTTGTCAACAATCTATAATTGTAGAAGGAAACCAAGTTGTTTCCCCACAATCTCACTCGAGGATTTCAGAATTACACACCTTAATTCTTTCATGAGGAACATCGGGAAAGGAAAAGTACATTGGGCCTATTTTACGTATGCTTTGAATAGTTTTGAATTTCTGATCATGTTGTTGTTTAAGATTTGCTTTGAATGTGTCGAACTGGACTATTAGTGGGATACAAAATGTAAACTGTTCAGCCTGACGAAGGTATGGGCTCCACCGAGTACCGTTCTCGTTTCAAATGGGACCACAGCTGACTGATCGTGAGAAGGCCGAATGCCTCAATTCTGTATGTGCTTCCAAATCTTGTGAACCCAACTCCTCTCTCTCTCGCTCTCTCTATACCTATACCTACCCTACCTGTTGCATGCAACTGCTCCTGGATACTGTCTTTCTCACCTGAGAATGTGGAGAGGTTTCTGGGAAAACTCAACTCTGATTCTGCGATCCCGGACAGCAAAAAAAAACCTGCTCCGTTGCTCTTGCTCATCCTCTTTCTGCTCTGTTCACCCGATCATTATCTCTTGGTAAATTTCACCCGATCACTGGAAGTTAGCCAACATCACCGTAATCCGCAAAAAAAGGTGCAAAAATTGATCCTCTTCACTTCAAACTTATTAGCTTGTTTCTAATTTATAAGCAAGGCCATGGAATCTATCATTGAAGTTGACATCAAAATCTTTCCATTCTCCAATGGCCTGATCATCAGTTCAGTTTCAGACCTGCTCAGTCTATCCTGAACATGCTGCTTCTATTTTCCCAACAATGGATGCTTCTCCCCTCCCCAATCTCAGACATGAGATCAGGGTCATCTCTCTGGACATATATCGAGCATGTGATGTAGACTGGCACCCTGCCTTGATCTCAAACGTTTCTGCTTTATTCGGCATTCAGAGCCACTTCCTCTCATGAATCACCGACTTCCTCCATTCCCATAGTCAGCGTGTCTCTCTTAATGGGATCCTTTCATTTCCTCTCCCTGGCAAGGCTGGTGTGCTCCAAGACAGTGTCTTGGGCCCAGTCTTGTTCCTCATAATCATCAATGATCTTTCCGATTCCCTGGAAAATCCTGCTTATCTCTTTGCTGATGATCCCACCCTCTGCCATATCATTTATCATCCTTCAGGCAGGCAGCAGCCTCATCCCTCTCTGCAGACCTTGGTAAAATCAAAAGATGGTCTAATATTTATTTAAACTCTGATAAAACACACACACACACACACACACACACACACACACACACACACACACACACACACACACACACACACACACCCTGTCTCTCCAAAAGGACTCTGTCTGGCAAACCCTCCCATCTACTTCCTAAACAAACCACTTGAAGAGGTTCAGTCACTCAAACTTTTGGGTCTCACTATTAATCATGATCCTTCATGGGCAAACCATATTTTCAAGATGGCCTCAAAACCTAGCCGCTTATTTGACATCCTCCGTCGTGCAAGATCTTTCCGAGGCCAATCAGAAGTGTTGACGACCTACGAGGCCTTCATTCGCAGCTCAATGGAGTACTGCTCTCCCCTTTGGGTTGGTGCCGCTGCCTCACACCCTGCCCTTCTTGATGCTATGGAAATCAAGATCCTCAAAATCATTGGGATCTCCCACGATAAAGCTGAGTGTCTACGCCTTTTACTTTCGGATCACAGACAGATTGGTGGCCTGTCTGTAAATCTTTCCACCTCCTTTTGGGCCTTGCACCCTCTGCCCTCTCTTGACTCTCTCTGTCTCTCCCGGGTTTCTGCAGAGTGCACACGGTCTGTCACTAACCCTTTTCTTGTTAAACTCACAAAATCTAGGCTCACTGCTCACCTCCACACATTTGTTCCTCTTTTCTTTCACCTGTAGAACCAACTTCCCCATTCTGTTCAGTCCCATTCTTCACTCAAGTGCTTCAACACTGCTGCTTACCACTACCTCAGGCCACCCCTATCCATTGTCATGATCTCTTCTTCCCCAAATTATCACATTCCTCAGCACTCCCCTTTTACACAAGACACAAAGTAACCACCTATAGTGCCCCTGGGACGTGTGTGTGTGTGTGTGTGTGTGTGTGTGTGTGTGTGTGTGTGTGTGTGTGTGTGTGTGTGTGTGTGTGTGTGTGTGTGTGTGTGTGTGTGTGTGTGTGTGTGTGTGTGTCACCAAGCAGTATAGAGGGAAAGGCATGTGGAGAAGAGCATGAAACTGTAGTAGAACATGCATGGCACTGCCTTGTCTTCACAAGGTCAAGAGCAGGAGCCAGACAATGGGCTGTGTAATCATGGTGAGCCAGTGACTGGATGCAGAGTCCGAGCCAGCTGGTCCGAGTTACAGAGAGTGATGGTGCGAGGGAGATCATGAATATTTATATTTTGTTAAACTAGCCTCAGACACAGACTGATCCAACAGAGCGGCAGAGGACTGTCTGAGAGTGCTTCCCGTCAGTTCCAGGGTTTTATACCGAACCAATGCACCATGGCAAGCCTTTGCCCACTCTCCCCTCCCTCCATCTTGCTTTCCCCTGAGGTTCATTAATGATGAGCGACGAGGGTCTCCACCACCAGGACCTCCATCACTCATGATCCGAAGTCCTCAGCAATCCCTGCCTTATGCCCCTTCAAGAGTTTCCATCCCTGGAGCCTTCATGACTCCCAACCTTCACACCAAACAAATACTTTCCACGTATATAATGTATGGTTACACCATTATCCTCATTACTATTTCAGCTCGATATAGTTACATTTTCTACCACTAAGATTGAGAAGTTGTAAAATTTTTAACAATAAAGTGATGTAGGAAATAGAAGAACTTTTAATCCTTCATAGTGAAATATATCAAGGTGTTATTGAGAACTGGTGTAAAAGCCCATGAAAAATGATGGATTGTAGAAATGGCAACAAAATATTTCAGGAGACTGGAATATATGATGTCGTAGCAAGAAGTGTTGTTTTAGAATGCTCCATGTACAAATGTGATCCCATTTTCTTTATCGTCTGGGAAGTTTCGTTTCGACGGTACAGCCTCGTGAGCAGGCCAAAGTTTGAAGCCTCGGCCTAGCATCAGGTGTGCTTGTGTATTCTTTATTTATTAGACATCCTACGGACGTAAATGAACACTCATTTTACTCTGCACGCGTTGCACATCATGTGCAGCGAATTTCACCTCCCTCTGCCTTGTATTTGTTGTTATAAAAAAAACACTTCTGTACATCACGTTTGAGGCTCAATTTGCAAGTCACCAACTACAATTCCAATCGAAGAGACTTAATTACTCATTTATGGAAAATGTTTTTAGAGTTTTTTTTCTCCCCCTTAAAAATAGACCATAATGAACACATAGTCGTGTTAAAAGATTGGCCTTTAGAACCCGACTCAAATGTCCTTATGAAGGGGGACAGACAAATTACACAGTATTTTATAAACATGTAGATTATTCTTCTGGGATTGTCTCATTTACAGATGTTCCATCACTAATGGAAATAAACGTTTGGCTCTCAGACACCAAAACTAACTGATAACATTTTTAGTTTTTTTATTTTATTTTATTTTTTACAAAATTTAAACTCACAGAAGAGCAACATGACAGGGGGTCAGGAGTGGCCACAGGTTGACGTAACAAGCAAGGGAATGAATGAAGAAATGAGAGACAGAGACAGACAGACTCAAAACGAGAAAAAAAGAGAGAAAACAGTTACTTGCAAGTCAGAGGGTTGGGTTAGGGAGGATCAATGGCGGTAGAAAAGATCGCAGGTTGGGATGGAGCATCACATGAGATAGTGGTGTGCTGCCAACTTTTGAAGCCCTGGAGGTTAGGGTGGTATTGAATGGCCTCAGGATTGAGCAGTGCAGAGTATTGTTGTGGAAATGACTCATGTGTAGCATAAGCGAATAAGTAATTAAATGTCATGTCAGATATGCGTCACTATTTTGTCTCGTTAAAGACATTTACGCTCTCTGATTGTGTGTGTCTAAAATTAATATGGAATAGGCAAAGCCTAGAAGCGAACGGAGAATTCTTCTTGCATTCGCTTCTTAAATATATCAAATTAAACAGTCTTTTTGCTATGAAAAAATAAATATTACCTTAACATTACCTTCACAACAACAACTACACCGCCTAGAACAGGATCTCATCTGAAAAAAAAAATATTACGTCAACATTACCTTCACAACAACAACTACACCGCCGAGAACAGGATCTCATCTGAAAAAAAAATTACCTCAACATTACCTTCACAACAACAACTACACCGCCTAGAACAGGATCTCATCTGAAAAAAAAAAATCCTCAACATTACCTTCACAACGACAACTACACCGCCGAGAACAGGATCTCATCTGAAAAAAAAAATATTACCTCAACATTACCTTCACAACAACAACTACACCGCCTAGAACAGGATCTCATCTAAAAAAATTAATATTACCTCAACATTACCTTCACAATGACACCGCCTCGAACAGGATCTCATCTAAAAAAATAAATACGAGAAGTGAACGTAGAATTCTTCTTACATTCGCTTCTGACTTTACCTATAACTTGTTCACAACTGTATACGCAATTTCCGGTTACTTCGGCCTGGATTCGGGATCAGCGATCAAATAACGTAAATCACGATTAAAAATTATTTTTTGATGATGCGGGAGATATCTTTATTAAAATCAGTGGAGGAAATATACACCATGTCTGATATTTGGGTCTTTCATGTCTCCGACGATGCCTTTATCTCCCGGCATGCATCATTCCCCATGCAAAAACCGGAAACAAAAAAACGGAAGCAAAAGGGTCATAGCCAACGACACGGATTCCAAATTGCCACGGTATTGTGTTGTTGTTGTTGTTTCCTATTCTCTCATGTGCACGCATTAAGTAATATTCACAAGATAGAAATAAAACCCAATCGTGTTTATACACCGCACAGCGTTTGAAAAAAACCGGAAGCAAAAGGGTCATAGCCAACGACACGGATTCCAAATTGCCAAGGTATTGTGTTGTTGTTGTTGTTTCCTATTCTCATGTGCACGCGTTAAGTATGAAGTTCACTGCGTTCGCTATCAACCCGTTTGACCCTTTAGTCGATATTTCTGTCCTCCGTTATCTGTCTTAAATGTTTCTTTTTATGCCTTTAGTGATGAAGTCGCTCGTGGCATTATGTTTTCGGGATGTCCTTCCGTCCGTCTATCTGTCCATCCGTCTGTACGCATGTACGCATGGACATCCACGGGTATTTTCTCTGTTTTCTCTGCAACCGCTTATCCGATTGACACAAAATTTTCACCATAGATGCGACTACTCATGCAGAATTTTATTATAATTATGGCATCAGAGGTCATGTGGGGTGGCAGCCATATTGGAAAAACGGGAAAAATTTGGACCTCTGTATCTCCTAAAACACACCATGGAAAAAAATGAAACTTGGCATCTCACAACTACTCTTCATGGGGAATATGAGTGAATCGAATGTCATTGGTGAAGTGGTATCCCGGTGAAAATTCGATGTGTAGAACGCTGCATCCTATCAGTATGAAAATTTCTGTGGTTCACTTTGGGAAAGATGTGAACACAGAAAAAAAATATTATAATATCATCCATCACGTGGTTTGGTAGCCATATTGTTTTTGTTTTTTTTAAGGAAAAACCTTCTCCAGAAGCGCTTTCCAGATCGAAGTAAAACTGCACCCAAATGATCGATTTGCCATGCTGAATAAAGTTTGGTAATTATGACATCATATATCACATGGTCTGACAGCCATCTTGGAGTTACCCTAAAACCTTCAAAATTCTTCTCCAGAATGGCTGGACAGATTGAGGGGAAACTTCACAGACATGTTCACCATGAGTTGGGGATACTGGAGTGTTTAAGAATAATTGATGTCATGTTGTTTAGCGGCCATATTGGATTGAAGAAAAATATTACATCATGTTTTCTGTGGAACTACTTATCCGGATCGAAGCAAAATTTACCAAGTATCATTTTACAATATAGCTGTATATAGTGTGGAAGTGATGATGTCATGGATCACGTGGTGTGGCAGCCATATTGGATAGAACAATTAACCTTATCCGATCTAAATAAAACTTCACATACATAATCCTCTACCAAATCCTGGGCAGAGTCCAAATTTTCAATGCCATAGGTCACGTGGTTTGGCAGCCATGTTGGTTTGAAAACCAAAAATTATAAAACCTTTTTCTCCAAAACTGCTTAACAGATCAATATGAAACATGTTGCATTACATGGAGCAAGGGCAGTGCATCACAACTGCATAGATTCGCGTTGATCACGATAGCGGTTTCCAAAATATAATTTTTTTATATCTTCCTTGAAACCGATGTGGTTGCCACACCACGTGACTGATGACGACATTTTAAGTCAAATGTATGCAGCAATTTCAGTGGATCATAACTGCAAAGCATAGTATTGATCAGTTAAATGGTTTCCTTTAAACCAACATGGCTGTCACATCATGTGGCTAATGTTATTGTTAAATAAAATGTTTGCAGCAATAGTAGTGGATCATCACTGCAAAGTCTCCCATCAAAAGGCTGTCATTTCAGAGAAATAAATATTTTTTAGTATGATCGACTCGACATGGGGAATATTTGTTTAAAATTTCAACATCATCGGTCACATGGTCTCGCAGCCATGTTGGACAATAAAACCTTATCCGATCAACGTGAAACTCCAAAGATGTGAATCGCCACCCATTCTGAATTTTATTTGATAAAGAGGACATCATGGGGCAGGCGTCCGATCGAAGCGGGGCGGCATGGTCTTGCTTTTCACCATATAAATTTCATGAATTTTTCACCATAGATGCAACTGCTCATGTAGAATGTTTTTGTGATAACTATGACATCATAGGTCACGTGGTGTGGCAGCCATTTTGGAAAGAAAGATAAACTTTGGACCTTTGTGTCTCCGAAACCACTCCATGGAAAAAATTGGCACTTGTGAAGTACAACCCAAGGAAAGCAAGTGTGATTTTTAGTAGCGTCTCGCGTAGCGAACGCTGCTCTAAGAACGCTCGGCGTTGTTGTTGTTGTTCTTCTTGTGAAGACAAAACCTTTATATTAGGACTCGGCTCTTTTATATACAGGATCCGGATCTCCTTAAATACTGAGCACATGTACACATCCTCGCATTGGCGGTGCCTTTTGAGAGCGTCTATCATGAACTTTTAAATATATTCGGACATTTGCTTTAAAGTTTCGAAAAGTTCACGTTACTATTTAAAGATTATTCCATTTAATGTATTGTAAATTCGTAAATACATTATTTATTTCGTAAATATACTATATTTCGTAAATACGTAAATACACTATGACGGGTCTCGCTATTGGCTTAATCAAGGCACGTGACGAAATATCGGAAGTTGTTGTTGTTTTTTTTATTATTATTATTTTTTTTTTTTAGCCGACAAAACCTTAATATAAGGACGCTGTTCTTGGACACATTTGTCCTTATTTTTAATCTCATACGTGACTTCGTTATGACATCATAATTGCATGTCAAACACTTTATCCGATCAGTGTGAAATTTTTTGAGGGTCATCTCGGGCTAAATTGTAATTGGCAAAAAAATTGATGATGTCATCGATCACCCATATTCTTTTTAACATAAAACCTTCAAAAATCTTCTTCGCTGTAACGGCTGAACTGATTGAGGCGAAACATTACAGGTATGATCACCTATCCATGAGGAACAAAAAGTTCTCCACCTATGATGTCATAGGTCACATGGTTTGGCAGCAATGAGTTTTTGAAGAATAAATGTTTTTAAAATCTTCTTCTCCAGAATGGCTTGACAGATCGAGGGGAAACTTCACTTGCATTTCCCCCAAGCCTTGGGGATACCAAGGTGTTCACGGATAATTAATGTCTCATTGTCTGGCAGCCATATTGGTTTGAACAAAATTCTTTAAAAACATAAATCTTTCTCTTGAACCGCTTCATCAATCGAAGTGAAACGTCACAGTTACGATTGAGTAGACATGTGAAATATAAGTTTTAAATTTCAACCAGTTTGGATGCATGGTGTGGCAGACAGAATTATTTAATATTTTTAATCTTTGTTCAGGGATTTAAATCAAACTTGGTACAAGTATGCATAATAACGTAATGATGTGGGCGGAGGCAAACTGGTGACATTGTGATGTATGTATGTATGTGTTTTGCCTGTTTTTAAATAAATCTCACTTGGTAATGGGTGAATTCTGGTCTCTGTTGTTTTCTTGAGGGTAACAAGTAATAACCACCCCAAGGGTAATTTGTCACGGCAATCATCGCACCTTCCCCCACCCCACCCCCGGTCAGCACGAGCCATCTGCTGCTCACTCCGCCCGATTGGCACAGGATGGTGGTGCTTAAATAGCGTCGAGCTTGGTGAGCTTGGCGGATCCAATGGGCAAGGTAGCGGAACCAGAACCTCCCCACCCAGATCCACCAACTCAACTGACCTCTGTGGTTATGATTAATACGACCCGTCAGGTTCAAACCAGGAAACTGGAGGACCAACGGCTACAACAGTATCTTCCTTCTTATGTTACCCAGAATTGTCCTTGTTTACTTAGGCCTAGGCCACATTTGCCACGGCGGCCGTGGGGTCTCCAAAATCTGCGGCCACTAGCAATTATACGGTGGCCGCAGTATTTCCAAGGTTGCTGTGGAATTATAACGCGGAGTTATAACTTTTTTCATTTCTACGTTCGCCGTAGAAATTCGACAAGCCGAAACAAAAGAACTGGTAAAAAAATAATAATAATAATTAACCCATTCGTTACCGTCCGTCTGGCCACACGTTCGGCTTAGAGTCCCCCTGCGGTCGCCTTGCGGGCACCTTGCGTCTGCCTTGAAAATTCTATGGCCGCTGCAGGAACGCCCGAAGGTCACCGTGCGACATCAAATCAAAGACCGTACGGCACCCCCACGTTTTCGGTCTCCACAATTTCTAAATACGCCGTGCGTCTCCCCGAAAAATAAAAACATGTGTGTCTGCAACATTGTGTGACCGTGGAAATACTGCGGCCGCCGTATAATTGCTAGTGGCCACAGATTTTGGAGACCCCACGGCCGCTGTGGCAAATAAAGTAAACGAGGATAATTCTGGGTAACATAAGAAGGAAGATACTGTTGTAGCCGTCGGTCATCCAGTTTCCCGGTTTGAACCTGACGGGTCGTATTAATCATAACCACAGAGGTCAGTTGAGTTGGTGGATCTGGGTGGGGAGGTTCTGCTTCCGCTACCTTGCCCATTGGACCCGCCAAGCTTACCAAGCTCGATGCTATTTAAGCACCACCATCCCGTGCCAATCGGGTGGAGTGAGCAGCAGATGGCTCGTGCTGACCGGGGGTGGGGTGGGGGAAGGTGCCATGAGAAATTACCCTTGGAGTGGGTATCAAGATCAAAGACCGTACGTCACCCCCACGTTTTCGGTCTCCACAATTTATAAATACGCCGTGCAGCTCCCTGAAAAATAAAAACATATGTGACTGCTACATTGTGTGACCATGGAAATACTGCGGCCGCTTTATAATTTCTAGTGCTCGTACATTTTGTAGACCCTCCGGCCGCCGAGCCAAATGTGACAGGCCTTACCTCGTGTTTTCACCTTGATTTGTGCTGTTTTTTGTTTTTTTAATCATCTTGTGTTTTAATAACAAAAAAACAATCCGATCACGTGGTGTGACGGACTGTCGGGCAATGATTGAATTTCACAGCGAAACTAGTTGTAATTTGGAATATCCATGATTACGTCAGCCCGATGCGTTTGATGAAAGTGATTGTGGTTCTGGGGGCATCACGTTTGATGAGCTGCCCCGGGGGCAGCGCTCTCGCAGAGTGCGCGAGCGATCGGAACCCATGAAGGAGCTCGAGCCTGTGTGGACCGTTGGATGTGTTGATTGTACCAGTTTACATACAATACACCGCCACCGAAGGTCATTTACTCATCCTATTTTACCTTAAACGTGGGGAATTTCAGTTTAAAGTGTCTTGAAAGTGGGTTTTCTTTGTGTCCACGAACGGATTAATTCACTCCATGATTTCTTATTGGGAAAATATTTTTGGAATCCGAACTTTTTTGCAATCCGAACAGCCTCCTGGAACAAATTAAATTGGGATTCTGGGGGCACCACTGTGTATCGGCAAACACCTATACTCCGATCTCTAGCGGTAGCGCATGGTCGACGCAGACTGCCACGGAGGCCGTACGTAGGACGCACGGCGGGCAAAGGGGAACCGTGCGTTGACCCTGCGTTGCCCGCAGGTAGTCACACAGACCGCAAGGCCACCGTACGGCGACCGTGGAAATAGTGCGGCCGCCGTAATTTTTTGGGGGTTGGGAAAATTCATTTTTCATTGAGAAGAGCTTATGGCAGCCACTCGAATAACGCAAGCCCACCGTACGGTCGACGTGGAACACATCTACGTCATAGCTTGGCTTGTTGAATTGCTATGGCGAACGTAGAAATGAAAAAAGTTATAACTCCGCGCTATAATTCCACGGCGACCTACGGCCTGTAAAATATAGCCAAACGGCGTAGGGCCTCCCTGAGGCCACCTCAATTTCTCTGCGGCCGCCGCACGTTTCTGTTAATTCAGAGGGCGTACGGCCGCCGTATCCTCGCTGTAGAGCAAATGTGACGTAGGCCTTACTGCCTGCACTAGACTATCTGTATTTCTTTCCTGTAAACTGCTTTTTGGGGATTGGAGCCCTGTTGAAGTCCAATAGAAAAATAATTTGGTGGGCCAGTCTTTGCACTGGAACAGTAACCAAATATAAATATACAATGACAGGAGACAAAGGGATGTATGGATGTCCTCTGGTTGGATGCAGATGTCATTTTGTTCAGTAAGAATGCTAAATGAATGGATATATTAACTTAATGAGATTTAATAATTCAAAAATGTGATGTGGGCACTACACAAGAGTGGATG
This sequence comes from Eptatretus burgeri, assembly GCF_056783735.1. Taxonomy (NCBI): domain Eukaryota; kingdom Metazoa; phylum Chordata; class Myxini; order Myxiniformes; family Myxinidae; genus Eptatretus; species Eptatretus burgeri. The sequence continues at coordinate 25,824,172 of NC_140967.1, read as the reverse complement.
GTGTTTTGCACCTCTTCCTGTGTCAACCTTGCCTTGTATATACTTGTGATCTCTTAAATCAAGAGGCAAATTATGAAATGCCATTTTAATTTGTGAGGTGCATTTGTTGGACGTGCTTTTTTTTTTTCTTGTTCTGGCATACACATCTTTATCAAAATATTACTTTCCTGTTTCTCTCCACCTTCACCTTCCCCTTCACACGTCATGCACACAGGCTGCCGTACAGTGAAAGAGATCACACCGGACCTCCTTACCAGGACGTCGTACCTCTGATGTGCAGAACTTGTGTTCATCACACAGCAAACAAAGAACATGGCCAGACGTGTATTTTCATGAGTCTTCATTGCATGCAGATTTACTGCCGACATAAGATCACATGTCTGTTTCATGGTCAAATGATATAACATCTTGAGAATAATAGGGACACAAAAACGACCAAAACCCACTCCCTTCCCCACAACAAATCACCTTAATCGTGCATTCTCCATTACCTCCGTTCCTTTCCTCCCTCTTACATTAATGTTTTTTTGGAACTTCTCAACTTTCCTCTCATTCGGTGCACATGTGAGATGTAAATTTCCCACTTTCACCAGTTTCCATTTCCCTAGCTGTTGTCCTCTCAATTGTCCAAATAACTTTCTCGCTATGACTCGAGTATAAAGGAATAGCCGAGCGATAAGCTAATTGCAATCCTCCAGAACAGAGATGGCTCATTTACTGAAATTAAATAATTTATCTTATTGCTCCACATGCGTTTGAAATCGGTGAAAATGGGACGATTACACAATGAAGTGTTAAATTATAAAAACCGATCAACTCGATCAAACCGTCAACCGCAAAGAGATCTTGATTCCTTCACTTCCATCAATTATTATCAATCACAAAAATATTTAGCATTTCTCCATGTTTCTGTGCAGAGAAATAAAACGTGGAGCATAATGGACACAAACGGATGATCTCGCACAGCCACCCACAGGTATATGTATTCATCACGTAGGAGCAGATGTCATCGATTTTGGTTGGGTGGAGGGTGGAATCGCCATTCTTATTGTATTTTAATGTACTAGTGCGTGCCCGTAGGTGCGTGCCAGTATGTGCAGCTTCGTTCCTTCGCTCTCATAAACAACGACTGGATTGGGGAATTGTTTCAGTTAGATCGGACCAACCGTATCATAAATGGCCAGAACTTGGGAAACACCTGGGAAACATACTCGGGTCCCCAGCATCAATTGTGACGTCATATCAAACGAAGAAGAAGAAGAATTGTGACGCCTCCTCTCTCTCTCGCCCCCCCTCTCTCTCCCCCCCTCTTTCTCCCCTCTCTCGCCCCTCTATCCCCCCTCGTCTCGCACCTCCTCTCTCCCCCTCCTCTCTTGCCCCTCTCTTTTGCCCCTCTCTCTCGCCCCCACTAACACCCCCTCTCATACCCCCTCTCCCGTTCCCTCTCTCGCCCCCTCCTCTCTTGCCCCTCTCTTGAATTGTGACGCCCCTCTCTCTCGCCCCTCTCTCGCCCCTCTCTCTCGCCCCCCCACTCTCACGACCCCTCTCCCGTCCCCTCTCCCGTCCCCTCTCTCGCCTCTCCTCTCTCGCCCTCTCTTGAATTGTGACGCCATCTCTCTCACCCCTCTCTCTCGCCCCCCTCTCTCCCCCTCCTCTCTCGCCCCTCTCTCTGTAAATGTATTCACAAATGTCTACCAAGCACAATAATTAATTCACCCCTTGGGAAAAAAGAGCTTTCAACCCCTTGGGAAACAGCTCTTTCCTTTGGGAAAATTCAAACCTTGGGATTAATTAATAATTTGAACAATTAATTCAAACCTTGGGGAAAAAACAGCTTTCAAACCCTTGGGAAACAGCTGAAACGGATGAAGAACGATATCAAACCTTGAAAAGGCACATACTCAGGTCCCCAGCATCGATTGTGACGTCATACCAAACGAAGAAGAAGAAGAATTGTGACCTCAATCGTGCAAAAAATATAAATAATTATGACATCAATAGTGACGTCAAAGCACCGTGTCTTGTCATTGGTCGATAAATAAATTGCCTTAACTTGGGAACCTCTTATCCAATTAATATAAAACCTTGAAAAGGCACATCCTCAGGTCCCCAGCAATATACCTGGCAAGTTTCAATCAGATCGGACCGGTGGTTCTCAAGAAACGGCGGTCGCAGACACACACACACACACACACACACACACACACACATGCACAGACACACACACACACACACACACACGCACAGACACACACGCACATGCACAGACACACACGCACACGCACAGACACACACGCACAGACACACACGCACAGACACACACATGCACAGACCGACACACAGACACACACACACACACACACACACATACAGACATACAGACAGACAGACACACACACAGACAGACAGACAGACAGACACACAGACAGACAGACAGACACGCAGACAGACAGACAGACAGGCAGACAGACAGACACATACAGACAGACACACACATACAGACAGACACACACAGACAGACAGACACATACAGACAGACACACAGACACATACAGACAGACACACAGACACATACAGACAGACACACAGACACATACAGACAGACACACAGACAGACAGACACACAGACAGACAGACAGACACACAGACAGACAGACACACAGACAGACAGACAGACACACAGACAGACAGACACACATACACACACACATACATACACACACATACACACACACATACACACACACATACACACACACATACACACACACACACATACAGACAGACACACACATACAGACAGACAGACAGACACACACACACAGAGAGATTGCTGGAATTATAGATCCAAGATGAATGGTTCCAAAGCAAGCACACAACGATTTTTCATTTTTACACTTTCTCACATTATATTGACGTCGCCACATTAATTTTCAAGAGGACACTGCGAAGGAGTTGGGTCTCTGAGAGTTTTACTTCCCAGTAAATGTAACAGTAAATCGCATCAGACATTGTAACAAGGATTTAATTTTTCTTTTTTGCTGCTTCGTATTAACTTGATTTTTGTCATTTGTGTCTCCAATAAAATATGATAACAATACCATATTGTGTTTTATCGTGCGTTCTGCTATGCTGACAGTAAATCTGCATGCAAATCCCCCCATCAGATCCCCGTGAACCTCCGGATGTTCGGCATATACTCTGTAAGTGCCACGCTTGAAAATTAACAATGGGGGCTTCCGTTGAAACTGTCAACTCCTTTCTCCTCTTGGACCAAGCTGAGCGACTGCAGCCTCAACTCAAATTTGTCATTGGCATTGAAATAAGGATCATGGTACTGGCACAGTGAATGCAAAAACACAATGCGGTAATATACTTTCACTGTACTCTGTTTATATGTGGTGTCGTGGAACTTAGTGTTCCTCCGGTGATACATTGTCGCTCCTGCTGACGGCCCACAGTGCACTTCGCCACTGTGCCCTCTTGTGCCATGACGGTGGGAAAGCCGCTCTCGTGGTGCATCGCAGCTCAGGTGTCTCCCAGTACGACCTGGGTCAGCTTTGGTTTGAAGTGGTCGAACCCGAACTCGGCTGAAATTGGTCCATGGACGTTCCAAATCAGCCCGCTCTGAATAATGTGGTTCCCCTTGACCTTTAGTCTTATCTAGTACCACTGGCTCACAATTTCTAACACCTCATGGTTCATAAATTAGTTTATCAGAAAAACAGCTCCTGCATCTTCCAAAGCAATTTCGTCATCTTTTCACCTGCCCATTGATTTTTCTCGGTTATCGTAGAAATGTCCGGCAGATGGTGCACAAGACCACAAATCCATGCCCCAAACTGGGACGTCAGTTATTTTCTCGTCCACAAAACAACCATTGTTACTGTAAGGTAATGGCAACTACTGAAGGTGGGGGCATCCTCCGATGTAAACGAGCCATTTTAACCATGGCTTCGAAACGATGGCCAAGCTAAGGAAAAGTGAAAACAGTCGAGTTGTTTCAGTCCGCTCTTAAATATTTACTTACACACATCAAAACTCGTGGCAGAAGCTTTCAATGGCAGAATTTTGGATTCTTATAAAGCACTTGATATGAGATGTACTGCTTGGGATGTTGTTGGTTGAAGTCCAAGAATGTAGCACCTCTCGTGGAAGTAAAATTGGATAAAACACCGAATTGGTTGGAAGAAAAGGAGAGCCAGTTAATGGTGCATCGTTGTGTGTGTGTGTGTGTGCGCGTGCGTGCGTGCGTGCGTCCGTGTCACACAAGTGCATTTCTAAAAGCATCAGTGCTGGAATTGTTGTTTTTTGATGTTTTTGACTATCCTAATGATTTATTAATGATAGAAAATGTGATGATGATGCAAATTTATGGTTAATTTGAACGGTGGAGAGAAAAAGAAAAAGATCAGTTCAAACGAACGTAGAGATCAATTTCGGTGTGCACAGAGTGTGTCTGCACTACGCTTGGGTGTTTCAAATTACCTTGCAGGGAATTCTTCCCGAGATGATTGCCTTTGTTTTTTGTTTTTTTGTTATTGTTGTTTTTTTTTTATTATTATCATCTTCCCGCTCTCAGTCATCTTGTGTTTTTGATCACATCCCACAATAATACTCTGTGTTCCAACTTTCTGCATTACCCATTCACTTGTTCTTTTCTCAACCAATCATATTGTACACACGTTTAATGTATTTTTTTTTTTTTTGTTGCTTTACAAAAGTCTTGGGCCATTTTTCTGTAGTTACAAATTTCAAACATCTATTTTTTCTCTATTCTCATCACTTTGTTTCATCATCCATGACTCTGAGCCCTATGTGGCAAGAGGAAGGGGGGGGGGGATCTCTTGCTTTCAGGAGTAAGTAAGAGAGGTATATCCTTATCTTTCCAGATGCTCTGAATATTCTTCACTGTGTTTATCTGACCATGCATAGTAATCTCTTGACCTTTTTGAAAAAGTTCCTTGTTGTGTTTATTTGAGAGTCAAAGCATTATTCACTCTGATGCATAGAACCAAAGGTATATACTTAAACTGAGTTCTGTTCAGATTTATCGTACAGGTGATTATGATGATGATGATGATGATAATATAATGACACCAACGATGGCAAATATTTGGTGACATTTTTTTTTTAATATACTGAAAATTAAATTCCACTCCACTTCCTTTTTGGTGTTCTTTCACCCCGTGTTGTCACTTGCATCGCGTCGTGCACTTCGGCACATTCTGACGTCTGACGGCACCGGGACGTTCGAGTCGATCACACTACTTTCTATCGGTTGAATACTCCCAATTGGTTCTTAATGATGTCGGGGCACCCTTTTGGTGAGAGTAGCACGAAAGGAGTCAGAGCTGAAGCACTGGCCAGACTGAGGGTCAAAGTGAGGGCACATTGAGATCTCGGTGGATTGATCCACCCACATCATACATGTGCATGAAGTCAAGGCCGAGAAGTTCTCCCTCGACGCCGTCTCCCTTTGCTGAGGACGGTATAAAAAGCATGACCAACAACTCCAACCCATTCATGCTACCAAACTTCTCGGAAAAGCGAACTGTTTTTGGCCCGAGTTTTTGGCATTTTCCTTTGAACAGTTGCGTGCTGCCAATGATCGGTGAATCATGTGCATATGCATCCGGTGCCACTGCAGTGCTAAAAGTGACAAATCTGCAACTGTGCCACTCTACTGGCAAAAGAGCCAGATGAAATAGCAGGCCTACACGCACTCACAGATTTCAGATTGTTGTTCATTAACCTTTAGCCGGTCGCGGTCACCTTCCTGGAATGAACAACTTCAAAGCATACTTATAGAAAAATGTATTCATTTGGGTAGAAATGAAAATGAATGTACCTGTCAGCATTAAGAACCAAGTAGCACTTGCGACTCCCAGAGGTTCCACTTGAAAGTGTTCGTCAAAATTATTTACCAAACTCATTCCTTAATCTCTCCACAGAGCATGCAATTCTTATAGTGGACAGAGGCCCTTTAGCCTGATTGCCTGGCTTGCCTTCAATATGGCGTTGGGATCGTCTCACGCCAGGCCTGTCCGTGGAGTACGACTTGAGGAGCAATGTGCTGTGTGAACGCACCGCCTGCCTTGTCAGCGGTTATATCGGGAACTTTGGAGTGCTGCTTTCGCTCAGCATGCTGAGATCTGCTTGGCAATTAACCCAAAGCACTGGGTTAACTCGACACACAGATGTTGGGTTCACCATTTCCAAAAAAATCCAGTTGATCTGTTTTATGAACTGTCAAAGGACACTTACCATTATTGAGTATCACCAGGCGAGGTTGCAGTTTTAAGGGTGACGTCTTCACATCACTGCTGATTTATTTTGTCACAGCTGAATTCAGTGGGGCATTCAAAACCTTACCGATTATATCCACTTGTACAATGAAAAGAAATATACAAACATTTGTTTTTCTTGGACTATTGCGAGTTACAGTATCTCATTTGTGGAGCTAATTGACCACCTCTCGTATTTTGGACACATTGGCAGCACCGCTGAAAGCCTTAGTGTGTAACATCATGTTTTATCAAAAGGAAACTTGGTGTGGCTATTGCAACAAAGCTCCTGGAATGATACCAGAGGGAGGGAGTTGATTTGTTGTAAAAGATTATGACACGTGGTGAGAGGCTGAGAGCTGAATCCATCGTTTCATGCCAGAGTCAAAGTGAGCCAACATGGAGTGGAGACATTCTTGGTCCCCACCAACAACAAAATAAGGTTCCACCACTAGTCGGTAAGCCTATGGCATTAGTGTTTTTAACTCCACCACCGAAGGTGAAGGAGGTTATGTTTTCACCCCTCTCTTTTTGTTTGTTTGTCTGTCTGTGTGCAGGATATCTCAAAAAGTTGTTGATGGATCCGGATGAAATTTGGTGGGCAGGCTGGTTGTGTGACAAGGATGAACTGATTCGTTTTTGATGAAGATCCGGATACGACAACTAGAATTTTAAAAAAGTGATTCTTCACCATTGATCAGACTAAATTAATGTATCGCACGATATCTCAAAAAGTCGTGGACGGATCTGGATGAAACTTGGTGGACAGGTTGGGTGTGTGTGTGATCACGATGAATTGATTCGATTTTTGGCGAAGATCCGAATCCGGATCTGGATACGAGAGTTATTTAATTTTAAAAGTGATTCTTCACCATCGGGAGATGGCGTCAAAAACGATTATGTAAGATGATATCTCAAAAATGTATTGGGCCCGAGATGTTCTCGTGGATCAGGCATTACGTGGCGGAGGTATGCGCTCTACCAAATGCCCTTCGAGTTTGGACCTTTATCGTTTAATTTGGTGGAATTTCTTGCATGTGGGAAAAAGCATCGATGCACAGTGCGACAATCGACTTATGCAATGAAGTGAAGCGAAAGAGAAACTGAGATGACGGTCAGTCATGCCGTCTGATTACGTCATTTTACCGCATGGTAATGGTCACCCTCTTACAGCAAACGGGACAACACAATCAGAGGCAGGTTGGTAAGTTATACACTGTCCATGAGACTTGTCGTTTTGTAATATGAATCCTGAAGAATTGTCTGATGTCGTGTTTTTACTTTCGTTTCCAGACTTCTTGTGCTCGGACTAGATTGAACCTGTTGTGGAGTAATAGGTTCACTCTTGAAGTTCCTTTCTGGAATTTTGATGACTCTCCAAAGGTACGAACAAGGTTGTAAGTGGAATAAAGAAGTGTTAATGCCTTTTTCATGTAGCAGTAACATGTTGGCACCAATTGGAGACCGGTGTTGGCCCACACCTTTTGACCCTGAGAGAGAGAGAGGAGAGAAGAGGAGAGAAGAGGAGAGAAGAGAAGAGAAGAGAAGAGGTGGGGGAGGGGAAGGAGGTGTGCTCAACCTAAAGATCCATGGCTGTTGAGGACAACTTTGATGGTACCTATCACCAACCCATTTTGGACCTTATATGGTCAAGAATCTGGTCCTACCTCGATCATAGTTCCCTTTGCTGGAGGATTATAATATAGGTTTAGAGCACCTCAAGATTGCACTCAGAGCCCCATGTTTGACCACACTTTGAGATGATGACCAAGGGAGAAAGAGCAAAACAACAGCAGACCATGTTGAATTTTGTCCCTTGCTGAACTGCTTGACCCGAGCCTGTCCATCGTTTCCAATTTTGTACATTTGCCTTCCCAGTACCCCGATTCTATTTCCCAAACTTCTTGTTTGGGTGTTCCATGGTAATGTGCTTTGACATTCTCCTCCTCCTCAATGTCGTGTTTCTGAGCATTGAGGCCCATGAGAACTACACTCTGCGCTCTACTTGATTGCTCTCTACATAAATTGGTCGTGAAGGTTTGGAGTAACATTCTTTTGCCCTTATCCATTTCACAGTGCTAACTCATTTAACAGACTCCCAGCTGCGACAACATTCCATACTATACTGAATTTGTGTGCCTGTGTATTTTTACATGCGTCGCATTAGTTGGAATCCCTTTAAGCATGGGTATCAAAAGTCAGACAGAGGCCATCCCAGTGCCCAAAGTGTCCTTCTTTTCTTCGTATTAGGATCACGTTTCGATAACCATGTTGTGATATTTTCAAGTTAATGTAGTGGAACATGTTCAGGTTGTCAGACTATCATATCATTAACCAATGGCTCTGTAAAGGATTTTATTGAACCTCAGACAACTTCCAATTGTAAATGTTTGTTGTATTTCTTGGTCTCCCTTGCAATTTCTATGCAGTTCGTTTTTAGCTCACCTGTTCGAAGAACAGAGAGCTATAGCGATACCCCCAGCGTGAGCGTGAGCGTGAAAATGTTAAATTTTTTGTATTACGGAAAAACTCCTCGACGGATTTCGGTGAAATTTGGTGGGGGGGGGGGGGTTAGGTATGGTCCAAGGATCATGCCATTACATTTTGGACTTGGTCCCCCCTCCCAAAAAAATTGTTTGCGAATTTTTTTTTGCATTTCTACGTTTTAAGTGATTTCCACCCCCCCCCCCCCAAAAAAAAAAATTTAGAGAAAAAAAAATGTTTGCAACTTCTTTTTTTTCAACAAAATTTCGATTTCTTTTTTTTGCATTTCTACATGTTTTAAGTGATTAGGATTTCGACGAAACTTGGTGGGGGGGTTAGGTAAGGTCCAAGGATCATGCCATTAGATTTTGGACTTGGTCGCCCCCTCTCCAAAAAAATTGTTAGAGAAATGTTTTTTTTTTTGCATTTCTACATGTTTTAAGTGATTTCCAACCCCCCCCCCCCCGCCCAAAAAAAAAAATTGTTAGAGAATTATAAAAAAAATATTAATTATTAGGCTAGTCTTTTAAAAACGATAAATGTATAAGCAGGCGAGCATTGGGTGGCTTTGACACCAACTCTGGTTATTTATTTATTCCTTTATTTATTTATTTTTGTACACAGAAACCAAGGCTCATGGAGCAGAAAAATGGCAGAGGACAGGAGGTTCACAGACTTACAGGGGATCAAAGGGAAGAGAGAGACAAAGATATTGCACATCAGCAGATGAGTCAAAGAAAGGAAAGGGGGTAGCAGAAGGAGAGAGGGAGAGAGAGAGAGAGAAAGAGAGAGGGAGAGAGAGAGAGAGGAGAAGGAGAAGGAGAAGGAGAAGGAGAAGGAGAAGGAGAAGGAGAAGGAGAAGGAGAAGGAGAAGGAGAAGGAGAAGAAAGGGAGAAACCATGAGGTTATGATGGGACTGGAGTGGAGGCACAAAACCACATCGGGAGTCTGTTCCATAGATGAGAGAATTGAGACATGAAGCCTAGGAGGTGAGCATTCAGCTTAGAATTGGGGATGGTAATGAGATGTGGGATTTTGATTGAACAAGTTCTCCCTGTATAGGCTTGGGGAGGACTGGAGGACTGGAGGACAAGAGCGCAGGAGGCAAGACCAGAAGTGATAAGATAGAAAACTGAGAGTCCACCAGCCTGCCTGCAGTGGGTGAAAATAAAATCCTGAATCTTGGCCTCCTGCCAAAAGATCCAAACAAAATGAAGAGCCTTGGATTTGATGGCTTTCAGGGAGCAAGATCAGAAGCAACTGCACCAGCCCAGAGTGTGGACCCATACTCCATGGTACTTTGGATGAAGGCCTTATACACGAATGAGCCCCAAGTGGCTCAGAATAGACTTAACTCTGAGTAAGGCACCAAGGCATCGGCAAGCCTTCGAGGCCAGTTGGAGATACAGTCCATCAAAGATGAGATGTGACAGATTGAGGCCTAGGAGCCCCAGGGACTGTGCCAATAGTTGGCCAGAGAAGTAAACTGTGCGGTTCAAAAGCTGATCAATGTGGATGGACAGTGTGAGAGCATAATATTTTCCTATATTTAAAGACGATTTGTTTAAAGATATATTTAAAGACGATCACAACCCAATGACCTCTTTTTTCCACATCTGCAGAAACTGGTGCTGCAACAGCCTCCCTTTCAGAAGTGGTGGACTGTTGTGCACAGGGTGAAGCCATTAGCAAAACATTATGGAGGATTCCCCAGGGAAGCAGAGAGTTAATTGATGGAGAGCAGGAAGGTCAACCATAAAATGTTACCGTCCCTCAATAATGAGATCACGAGACTGCGATAAAGAGCAACCCATTCGTTTTGCTCATGGAGAGAAAATTTGGTATCTATTCAAGGAGGAGTCCTTGAATACCAATTGCAGACACTTCAGAAAGCAACTCTGGGTGCCAGATATTACTCAACGCTTGAGAGATGTCCAGAGCGATGGCACAGAACTCTTGTTTTGGAGTTAGTACATCCATCCGTTGTTTGCTTAAAATAAACAACATATTCATGGTGGAACATCAAGGGCAGAAACTGAACTGGTGATCAAATATGAGAGTTGGAGAAGAGATAATGTCTGAGGTCTGCAGAAATGATGCATTCCATCGCTTTACTTTTATCTGTTGTTGTGTGGATCAGACTTGGTACCGTTCTGGTGAAAACAGGTGACATTTGCAAGCCAAACCACCTTGCATGTCATTGCTTTGATGAGAATTATTCCACAAGGACACGGTCGAAAGAGCAAAGAGGAGGAGTAGGATGGACTCGAGGCATATTCCGACATGACTACATAAAACAAAGAATGACTGCCATTTGAAGGCATATGAATGGAAAACATACGAACTGAGTAAGAACAACTGTTTTGCAAAATAACTTGGCTGCAATAACATGGACTGTTGATTCTCAGCCAACTCACATGGTGACGATTGATGTCTCTATCCATTCAAAGAGACATCTGGGATGGGAGGACGGCAGAGAATTCCTGTCTGAAGAAAGAGCCTCAGAGATGGAGTCATTGAATCTCAAGGCCGGTAGAGCACACACAATTATGGATATAGGGGCAAGGCTGACAGGATGGCCTAGCGGGACACGCACTTGCCTCTCGGCTGTCTAGCCTGGGTTTGAATCCTGACACAGCTATAAACTGTCATGTCATCCCGGTGTTTCACAGGAAGGGTGGTTCATCGATGTGTGTGTGCCATCTCTCGGGTGCACGTTAAATGGGCGTCCCATATGCTGGCATTCGTTGTGGATGTTAAAGATCCCACTGCATCCTTCGTGATAAGTACGCGAGCTATAGCCGGCACCCTGAACAAATTACAATTTACTGCCATAATTATCAGTAGAGGGCATTGTATCAGAGGCACAGCCATGCCCTCAGCCAATGATGCTGCCCGCATCCTTGTCCTGCATACGAAGGAATGAAGGAAGGAAAATGGGAAGAGCACGAATGCAGCGGAAGTGGAAGAACGGGAGGAAAGAAATTGATCAATTGGTTGGAGATTGGAATGGAAAAAAAGGAGATGTATATATGGAGGACAGTGTTTGTACCTTCTGGATTACTAAATTTAATCCTAATTGTGCACAGGAGCACACAGAATCTAAATTACGCAGATAAGCGCATGAGTATTATGAAAGAGGGAATGAATAATTAAGGGGGAATGAAAGTGAATGAATAATTAAGGGAGCAATGGAAGAGGGAATGAAAAACTAAGGGTTGGGGGGCAGGAGAAATTAAGGTTTTTTTTAGTTTATGTTTAAAATGAATTTATTTGTTGGGGGTAAGAGAGTAACTGGAGGAAGATGAAGTGTGTGGAGAGGGAAATCTGGAGGAAGGATGCAGACTGCAAGGGACATCAATGCTTAATATAACAGAATATATGAACAAGTAAAGAATTTTGGGTACAATGATGAACACGAGATACATCTATCTCAAGATTTAAAGAACGGTTTTGGTGAAAGGTGGGATGCTAAAGAGCGGACGAGCAGAAAGATGTGGATGTGACCGCAAGAAAGGAAACTATCATCGAGCATCTGGACCTATATACCAGTAATCTCTGAACATCTCTGTTGTCTTCAATGCATTTCTCATATTTTTAATACAAAATCTTGGCTCATGGAGGGGGGAGGACATTGCACCGACAATGGAGTAGGACGACGCGTGAGTGCGACAAAAGATAATTACGAACAGGGAGAGTAGAAGGAAGATAGCACAGCAATCTGCAAGTCAATAGTCGAGGGAGGGGAAGGTTAATGAGGATGAAAAACATCATGGGTTGGAATGGTGGATAGCCTGCGATGGTGATGCACAGCCAACCTGAAGATCTGTCAGGAATTGAAGAGGTTGAGGAAAGTAGTTCCACCAGATATAAATGAGAGGAACAAAGGAGCGGAGGTGACGAGCAAGCCAGAATTAGGAGTTTCAGAAGAAGGGGGTTTGCTGAAACGATGCATGTGACCCGGAGAGGCCTGGGATGGGTGGAGGGATGAAAGATCAGGGGCAGTAATATCGGAGGAGAAGTGGTGGAAAATAGAAAGGCCACCAACTTGTCTATGATGAGGGAGCAGTAGGCCCTGTGCTTCTGCTTCTTTGTGGGTGATGCCAGCGATTGTGATTTTGAGCTTTAGTTCCACCCTAACAGCATCTACGAGAGAGATGTGTGAAACATTTGGCAACATCCCATAAAGGAGAATACGATTGCAGTGAACTTGCTGAGGACTTGCCACCAGAGATGATGTCCAGTATGCAGCTACATTTGAGGCCAGCTTTGATGTATGGTCTGACCACAAAAAAGTAGCTCATGCCAAGAGCCATAAGTTTGAGAGAATTAACTTATTACAGCGGTTGATTGAAGAAATAGATTGGTAGGTTTGTTTGATGATCCTTCTTGAGAGACGATGTGCGAATGTGAGATTTGCCTGGATTGAAAGACATCGTACAAGTGTTAGATCGGAATCTGGTCCTTTCAGATCAGCGGAGAGTCATCGACTTGGGACTGTCATAGTCGTCAACTGCCTTCACAGATGTTTTCTGTTTTGTGCATGTCTTGTAATTGTGTCTAGATTATCACTTCTGGACATGCACTTAAATTCTTCAGGAAGTGCTGTTTTTTTAGATCCTCGTGGAGGATCTCTAAGTCTTACTCACGTTGTTGTTCTTCTACTTCTTCATGTGGACTTTTTTTGTTTCACAACCTACAGTTTTCATCGGATCTTCGTGAAACTTGCCGTGTATATGCAGAAAGTCCACGCGCAGGCAGTAACCATCTCCGATTTTGGAAATTCTTCCTGGAAAAAAAGTAAAGCAAGGCTACACCTTTATTATATATCTACACCCAGACCCCAATATTCACGATTCCAACATTTGGGGATTCCGCATATTCACAGTTGGTAATTTGTGACATGCTCCTATATTCGTGGGAAATTGGGCCATGTCTTTGTGGATTTCGTGGCGATTTTTTATTTATTTATTTCTTTATTTTGTCATGAGCCATGAGCATAACAGTTCTAAAACATATCTTCCATGAGCTACTCACAAAGCAGCTGGATGGACTGTAGGTATAGTACAATACTGTACATACACAAAAAACATATTGTTGCGAATTCACGCCCGCCAGCGTGCGAACGGCCATGTAACTCGAATCGCGGCATGTCGCCCACCGGACGGACAATTCTGTCGTGACCCTCTCGGACCAACGCCGGGAGCGAGTCACGGGTGGGCCCTTTCGGCCTCACCACGATCGAGCCAATCGGCCCCCCCGCATGGGATAGGGTTGTTCGCCAAACTCGACCTACCTAAGTACCCAAGCGGAGGGTAGACCGGGCGATCGCACCTCGCCGCAGGTCGACTCCGGACACGGGCCACTTAAGCGACCCGTTCCGTACTATCGGGATAACCGAGCGGTGTTATCGTCGGCCTCGACGGTTCCGATTAATTATCGGGCGTATTAAACCCACTACCAACCCTTTACGTGAAGCAAGATGGAGATTCAATTAAAGAAAAGACGAAGTGAAATGGGAAAACAGTTCAACATGATGCACATTTATTCTGCGGCACACGGAAAGCACACATATACAGTTAAAGCAATTATGCACAAAAAGCAGATGTAACAAAAGAAACACAACAATGCAGATCTACAACCGACTACGCGTACACACGGCAACACTTACACAGTTTTACTTCACAGACGGCGCCAACAACACATTTACTCTAAAGCAAAAGAAAAGGGTCACCCTCAAAGACAAGGGGGCAGATGGGGCCTGTGGGCCAATATTTGCGCGGGACCTGAAAGAGCGGTCAGGTCCGCGAGACCGGGTGGATCCTACCTGTGTCTTTGTGATGAGCCGCAAATGTGGCAGTGTGGCGGTGCCCCGACTTCGTGCTCCTTCGCGGGTTTCGTTGGCACTGCTTGGAGTGGGGTGGGAACGGGGCCCCCTTTTCACACTATCTCAGCATGGGGGAAAAAGGGGGGGGGGGAATTGTTGATGCTCTGGGGAAAGAGGATAGCTGGCTTGCTTGGGTCCCGCGACAAGCGATTCCACCGTGACTTCGTCGCCGACCGCCGTCTTCCTTGCCTCGGACCCGAGCTCTTCGGTCTCTTCCCCAATTCTCCTCAGCTGATTGCAGAAAACCACCTGTACGCCCTCGCCTCCCGACTCCACTCCACGCTCCAACCCGACTCTCCCCCAAAACTCTCTTCGCCCTTCCAAGGCCGACTCCCCGCTCCTCCAAGGCGGACTCCGCTCAAACCGACTCTTTTTCCGTGCTCCAAGCTCCAGGCTTCCTCTCTCTGCAGCTCCCCGACGGACTCCGAACCCCGACAGACTGCCCAAATTCGCCCCGCGCTCGGCGCTTTATAGGCCGGCAGGAGAACCCATATGCAAATTTCTGGATCAGAACGAGCTCGGGGGTGGAGCCACGCTCGCCCATTGGACGGAGAAAAAGGGGCGTGAGTCTCCCCTGATCCTCGAATTTGCATATCTCG
Organism: Eptatretus burgeri; assembly: GCF_056783735.1. NCBI lineage: Eukaryota > Metazoa > Chordata > Myxini > Myxiniformes > Myxinidae > Eptatretus > Eptatretus burgeri. The sequence continues at coordinate 25,808,915 of NC_140967.1, read as the reverse complement.
ATTCTACACCGACGCGCTTGGAGGTGGGGCCAAACCGCCCCGCACTTGCTGATTGGATGGATCAGAAGTGGGCGTGTAGCATTCCTGATCCGAATTCTCCTCGGAAAGGCCTCATTTTGCGCTCGCGGCTCGGCGCGTGTCCCGTACGAGCCCAGGACAGCCTGACGCTCAGTGCTCACAGGTGGTGCGGGAATGGCCGCAGAAGGAGAGAGATGAAGGTGGTGGAGGGTTTATGGTGGTGGTTTATGGCCATGGTGCCGTTTGGAATGGCGGTGATGCGATGTTTACGGGAGCGAGTTGTGAAGGTAAAGATCGTGGCTGTTGGCATTGTTGTTGTTGTTGTTGTGAAGCGGCGTTGTGGTTGGTGGTTGTTGTGTGATGGCGGTTGAGACCTGGTTGGTTCAAAATAAAGATATAACAGAAAAACGGCTATCTGAAAGGGTCGCAGCCCGAATGAATCACATTTATTCCCTCTAAACAACGGGTTTGGGGCTAACTACACATGTACTTACAGAGATATCTCACCTGCGGGACCTGAATGGTGTAATGCGAATTTCCACAACCGTAACAATATCTTCCACGAGCCATGAATATGATCTGCTTCCTGGATGCGTATTGTAGCTTCGTGGGACGTCTCACCAGTGGAACACATCATTCCCTATGCCGCCATCCCCCCTGAGTTATTTACAGAATGAAAACACTCACAGCATCTTTTGATGTATCCAGTAATAACCAGGTTGCCACATATGGACATTACACAATGGAAACATTCAGTACATCTTCGTGGAAATCACCATCTCGCTACAAACAGCATCATCTGAGCTGTTATATTGTATAAACAGTCAGCATAATCTGCCTGCAGATAGAAAATACATCACGTCCTGTGAGTTAAAGAATGAAAATGTTCAGCATATATATCAGTGTAATTAGCAGCGAGCTACACACGGACTAATTACACAATGACATCATTCACCACATCTATTATCAGCTGCCGAATACATCATCACCCATAAAAATCCCCCACAAACAATGTGCAGACTTCTCACCGCATCCTGGATCGCCATCATTCTCGTCCCATTTCTCTGACCTGTGCATTGCCTTTCGCTCCGTTCATTCTTTGAAAATGGCTCCCAAGGATTGAGGATAACACTCATAAGGGTATGCCTCAAAGCAGACCACTGATGCGGGAGAAGGCAAAGCTCCTACATGACCATCTCTCTGGTGCGTGTGGTGTAAACACGAGTGCGGTGGGTACAAGTGGCACCTCATCAAGGAGAAGGGTTACTTGCTGGAGCAGGTCTTTAACGCTGATGAGACCAGTTTGTTTTGGAAAAATATGCCAATAACCAAAACATTCATCTCACAGTGCGAGAGCAAAGCAGCCGGCTTCAAGGCCGCAAAGGACCGGGTATCCCTTCTACTCTGTGTAAATGCCGAAGGGGACTTCATGGTAAAGCCCATGATGCTCTATAGTTCCCTGAACCCGCATGTGCTGAAGAACAAAAACAAGCAGGCACTGCCCATATACTGGAGGGCAAACAGGAAGGCGTTGGTGACGTTTGAAAATTTTATCGACTGGATCCATACCTGTTTTGTTCCTCAGGTTGAGAGGAACCTGGGAGGAAAGAACCTTTTGGTCAAGGTACTCCTGCTGCTTGAAAACACTCCTGGCCACCCCACGGACCTGAACGGCACTCACCCGAACGTTGAGGTCATGTTCCTGCCGCCGAACACCACCTCCCTCATTAAGCCGCTCAACCAGGGGTAATTGCAACTTTCAAGACTTATTACACCCAGCACACCTCATCTTCATAATCATCATCATCTTCATCATTTTGCAAAGTTACATGTGCTGTGTTTGTTTAATACAAAATTGAAATGGTACATGATTTTGTTGTTGTTGTTGTTGTGGGGGGGGGGGGGTTCACAATAAGGTATTGTATGGTTAAGAGACTTTAAAATGCATTCTACAATAAATTGGAAATGGTAGCTGGTGGTGTCGTTTTTTTAATATACTTGTAAGCATCTTCAATGAAACTGTAATCGTGCATTTGTGGTCGAAAACATTTTAAACTTTATAAACTTTTAGTCAGGCAGCAATTGTATTCGACCTCGTTTTTTTGCAAACTCTGGTTTCTCATTTTTTTTAGGTTTGTCCACTTGTCAAGGAACAAAATTCAACTTGTCAAGTTCTCAGACACATTTTTGATACAGTATTGACCTATCAAAAGTATCGATACGAAGTACGCTAAGGCCTAAGTCACATTTGCCACGGCTGCCATGGGGGTCTCCAAAATCTACGGCCACTAGCAATTGTATGGCGGCCACAGTGTTTCCATGGTCACTCAATGTAGCAGTCACATGTTTTTGTTTTTCGGGGAGCCGCACTGCGTATTTATAAATTTTGGAGACCGAAAACGTGGGGGTGCCGTACGGTCTTTGATTTGATGTTGCATAGTGACCTTAGGGTGTTCCTGCGGCGGCCATAGAATTTTCAAGGCGACCGCAGGGGGGGGGGACCGCAGGGGGACCCTAAGGTGAACGTGTGGCCATATGGATGGTAACGAGTGGGTTCTTTTTTTTAATTTTTTTTTTTACCAGTTCTTTTGTTTCGGCTTGTCGAATTGCTACGGCGAACGTAGAAATGAAAAAAGTTATAACTCCGCGTTATAAATCCACGGCGACCTTACGGCCTGTAAAATATAGCCAAACGGCGTAGGGCCACCCTGAGGCCACCGCAGAAACTCTGCGGCTGCCGCACGTTTCTGTCAATTCAGAGGGCGTACGGCCGCCGTATCCTCGCCGTAGAGCAAATGTGACTTAGGTCTTACAACCAGTTTTGCATTTACATTTCCTTCGCTCTAACAAGGCCTCTGGGGCTGGTGCTTTTATACAGAAGACTGGTTTGAGGTGACCCTCTACTGCCTCCCAGCAGTAGTCTGTAGGTGAGGGTAGGACAAGGTGCTTTCGATAACTTCCACACAAGATCCATATAGAAAGCTCTGGAAGTGTGTGGCACTAACTTTCCTCGAGTTGGGGGTAGCTGCTGGCTCTCTTTACATTTTTGTGCAAATAATGCCCATCGAAGTTCTCCAACGATGTTCTCACTGATGTCTGAGGTTTTGTATAGTAACCACAGATATCGCTTCATTTGATCAAAGATACATGTTGGTATCTCTTGTGTCAACCCAAATGCAGTAAATGCTATCGGAATTTCATCATCAGCTTGCATAAATGCTTTGAAGTGACTTAATACACCTTTGCCAGCAAATGATCCAGTGTTGTCTGTTCCCTTGAAAGCATACCATCCAATGAGTGCTTCTGTCCTCTTGGGTCCAAGTCTTTGGTAGCAATCTTTGATGGATACTCTGTCACTCTTTTTTTTCTGAGAAGTATAGTTGACTTTGGAAGCGATGGAAAGTGACCTAAAAGGAGAACAAAAACATCTGTGTCAACTGAGAAGACATCCAGGGTGGATTGGGGGTTCTTGTCCATGATGTCAAATGCATTCAGAAGAACAAGCTGGTCACCCTCCTCAAGGTTGTGCTGACCCATTGCCATCTCGGGCATACTAACAATGTCGGACAAAGAGTGATTAGCTTTCATTGTTGTATGGTGCATAACTATCACTCTCTTTGGCTTATTTTGGTAGTGACTGATGAGTTTATCTGACAGATACTCTGTCGACTCTGCCTTCGTGTTCACATGAGAGAGAAAGGTCTTCAGGTTCCTTATTTCGGTGTTATCATTAACATGATAGTGAACTGGTGTTGTTTTAACCGTTCGCTTCTGACGAGTTGTTTCCTTGAGAGAACCAGTAAGGTACTGATCAAAAACAATCATGACCTCCTCATATGAATCACTCATGTCAGCCAAAATGTCAACAAACCTCTTTGCAAAGTGCAAGGCATTTGACATTTCAGGAGTTTTTGGCACCATGTTCACTATACACATTGCGTCAATTATCAGGACTGAGGATGCATCCCTCTCTGGTTCTGAGATGGCCAGGTCGTCTGGCAATGGCAATGGTACATTAATAACTCCAGACACCAGTTTGGATTTGTCTGAGAGCATTATCGTTGATCCATCTGGATGAAAGTTGGAAGGTGGAACTACACTGAATTCAAACTCTGTAATAGCATCCTTAACAGAAAAGTCAGTTCTCGTCTTGCACACAAGTCATCGAGACAGCAATGACCTCTCCTGTTTAATGGATACCAACTGCCCTTTGACTTTAGTTTGTACTGTAACTCCTACATCCTTGAAGTACGACCAGTTGTTCTTCTTTTGAGCATCCCAGAAATTGACTGATTGTTCCACCATCCGAGTAGAGACAAATTTTTCCAATGCCTCTCGCCCCAATTTGTCACGGTTTTCAATGTTTTTGCACACACTGTCAGGTGTAACAGCAAATGTAACAAGATTGAACATATCATATTCAAGAAAGGAATTGCCCTGTCTGGTAAGTACCTTGGAAACATTTGCTGCAGATGAAATGATCCTAGTTCCTTTAGCTCCAACAAGTTCATGGTGAAGAGAACTTGGCTGCCGCGTTTCAATTCTAGCATAGTCTTTGAATTCCTGTACACTTCTGCATAGTGTGGGGGCTATAATGAAGTACTTCTCCATGGCATGCTCTTTGCCTGTGATGCCAATAAACCCTCCTTTGACCTTCATCTTCTTGTGCTCCTGTTCAATACCATGGTCTGGATCAATCGCAGTGAAAAGAACACTGTGTTTTGTAATAGAAAAGTTGCCTTCATCTAAAAATTTCCATGTCTCAGGATCTGTAGTTTGCAGTTCCAACATGTCGGCAACATAGAGGGGTCCCCATCGTCCATAGTTGTACTGGTCATGAGCATGAAAATAAGGCAACAGCTCCTCCACCTTAGCAAAATGAAGCGTCCAATTGCACGTCCTTGTAGCAGCAGTAAACATCAATAGAACCTCAACCTGATTCATGTAGTTTGTTAGGAATTTGGAGATACCTTTTCCTTGTTCCTTCCACTCATTTAGCCTTTCAAAACTATTACAGGCAGAGAGTGTCTGATGCATTTCAGCCACTTGTGATTTGAATTCCTCCAAAGTAGAATCAGTCCTTCCATCTAAATATGCTGCAAAGGCATCAAGTACTTGGCTGATGTGGTGCTCAAGAAATGCTCTTTCGTCTTCTGAGAAGATTACCTGTATGCACGTGGTGAAAAGTGCAATCAGTGTAACTATGTGAGCTTCAATGCATCTGTATATGTGACGACCATCCAATATTTGGCGTACTGTAGCTGATCCATAGATACCAGCTTCTTCCCATGCCAGATCAATGCCACTTCCTTGTATGTATTTTCCCAGGCACTTCAGTGCTTCCAAAGTTATATATAGACCTCCAAGCCTGATGCAGCAGTTTTCTTTATGATCCTTGAGCTTTACTGCACGGTCATACAAATCACCATCAAGGGTTATAATAGGTCTTTGCCCTTCGCCAACAGTAATTTAGTTGAGTTTTTGAGCATGCTTTAAAATTGTGAGGAGCACTGGCCATTCCGTTGGACTTCTCCTGTACAAAGGAGCAACAATACCAACATTCCATACTGGTGTCTTGTCGTGTATCAACGAATTGAAGGTGGACCAAGTGGGAGATTTATGACATCTCTCTGGAAGTGTTCTACATGCACTATTGCTCGTGCTACTATCTTTGGAGGAAATCTGGGGTTCACTTGAAGTAGACCTGGCTGCTGTGGAAACATGTTGTGACACAGGTGTTTCACCTGAGGTTGATCTGACGTACTCGTCTGATGAGACCACAATTCCTTGATTGAATTCCACTGATTCATTGAGGCTGGATCCAACTTCAGTCCAAGAATCTGCATCTTTACGTTTATCCACTATCTGTGCCACCAGAGAGCGACACATAAATAACCAAATAGTGTCACACTGTGTGTAGTCAGTAGATGCCTGTTTCAGGGTGTCTTACATGTAGGTTACTTGATGAGACGCACTCAGACTTACTGGCTTATCACAGTTCATATATGGCATATCTAATGTGTTTTTCAGGGCTTTGTCTTGAATAGTCAAGTCAAGTCAAGTTTGAGGTCATTTGTAATGAGAGGAGCACCATCCTCTGATCTCTGTGCAATCAACAAATCAGCACCATGAAAGAAACCTGCATTACTTCCCAGGTCAACGTTATAAATTGCAAACAGTGGTCTGATTCCCTGCTTTACAAATGAAGGAACATGTACACCTTGCGTGTTGGTGTTAATGTCATCCACGATGGCTGCTGCCATTCTCGTTGTTGTCCGCTCAACCTCATCGTAGGTAACAGCAACTTGCAGGTTATTCAGTGTCTCTACATCAGATGTGGACCTATCAGCCTGATATGAAGTCGGAGCAAGACCAACTGAAAGTGGGGTTGTCTTCGCTTTTTGAAATTTGCCATCAGCTTTTGCTTTGTATTTCACTTGTCGCTTCGACCTCAATGACGATATAATATGTTGAGCAAGATTTCTCGAGGATTTTTCTATTTTAATCTCTCGAGTTACATTGAGATTCGTATGAGGCCCACTGATCACCCACTTCAGAAATTGTTGTAGCTTCATAGGCGTATTGAAGTCAAGAAATGATCCAGTAAAATGCCAGTCATCCATTTCTGTGATTTCCCTGCGAATAATCTGAGATGCCTTGAACACTGTTTCCATCTCATCTCCTCTGACGTTTTCATGCATTTGCGTCATTAACTTTTCCTTAGTCAGTGTTGAGAAAAATTTTTCTTGCTTCGGTCCACGCTTTGCAAAGTCTATTCCTGGTACTATTTCCAGCAAGATATTCTTGATATGTTTCTTGTAAGATGTTTTAGGGTGTGTTGTCACACCTTGTTCTTCAAGAAGGGGTTTATATGTGTCCTCTACAGAATTCATGTCAAAGCTAGGAAATTCTGATTCACTATCATCTTTAATCATAAACTCCACAATTTGTATTATTTCTATATCACACACTGCCTTGATAAAATATTGACATCTGTCAGTAGTAGATGTGGATGAGCCCATTGCTCTTGTTTCATTTCTCAAGCAATTTATATGATATTTCATATTTTGAGCAAAAGCATCTTTTTCATTGTAAAGATAAGCGAGTCTAGCAGCAACTTCCTCACTTTTAGTGGACTCCTTGATTGCCAAAATTTTTTTTCCCCATTTCACTGGAGGAAACACTATGCACTGCACTATTTTCATTGCTTTGGCAAAATATGCAAAGGTCCTGATCAAATGTTTTTCTCGTTTTAGATGAAGAAGGCTCAAGCTTGTTCTCCCGCGTTTCTTACTTTCCGCAGCTGATGCTATGTCATCCTCGTATTTCTTTTGAGCTCGTACCAGATTACCTTTATGGCACAGAGACTGGTAACACTTTCTATGGTAGATGTGTTTGCTGTTATCAGAAAATATCAGATCTCTCACTTGGTTTAGAATATCAAAATTCTGTCCGATTTTAGTCCAGTCTTCACAAAAGGATTGTATGGTCTCTAAGGACTTTTGACTTGTAACTGAATAGGGACCACTGCCTGACTCTTTGCAAATGATGCATTTATCCATTTTTTCAAAGTTGATATGATCAAGCTGTCAACAGATGTACCGACAGCTCACCAGTTGTCTTGAATCTGGAAAGAGAGATAAGATTTCGGTAGTATTATGATACATACAATTTAAATAGTTATGCATTTTTTTAGCTTTTAAAATAATGAAATGGACACAGTGGCAATAAATTTGGTTTATTAAATGAAAAATTTGTGTAAAAAATAAATATTCTGGCAGAAATATAGTTTGCAATGTATCCAACACATGTAGTTTCCCATATTATTGCACCCGATATTATGTGAAAGTTTAAAGCATGGGCATTTCAAGAAAAAAATTACATAGAAACTTGACAACAAGTTGAATTCCATTTATTTACACCGAAACCTTATGAATATGTAAAGAAACTGGAGTTGGCAAAAAAAAAAACGTAGTGCCATTATATGAACAAATGCCACCTGACTATTTCAGGGAACTGGGAACCTAACCAGGAACCGGGAACTTTGAACCAAATTTCCACTTTTTAGCCCAGCTAGAAAGTATTAATCATTTATATCGGTGAGTTATTTCTGAAAGAAAGAGCTTTATATTGTTGCGGACCTGGGGTCAGGGGCGAGGAAGACCACGAGGGGTGAGCGACCTTGGGTTCCCACCAGACTCTCCCGAATTGCAGGCTGTCGCACACGAATAACTTTGTGACACGGCGGGTCGCTAATCGACCATGAACGCCAATAACTTGACTACGTGACTTCGGGTCTTCCATCTGATACCGTTTACCTAAAGGTCATGTGGTTTAATTACTGGGAGACACACCCTCGGTACGCCTTGCTCAAACCGGATCACCTTACTACATGGTGCCCCACAGAAAACCAGGAAATTTGAGATTTATTTTGCTGTATTTTACCATATCAATAAACTAACATAAATTTTCTAACCGTTTTTATCCCCCGCCGCGTCGCGGAAGGGGGATATTGATGTCACCCGGGTCGTCCGTCCGGCTGGCTGGCTGGGCGTCAACATTTATAGCTGTGAGTGCGATAACTCATAAACTGTTCGCCATATCGATTTGAAATTTGGGTCACACATGTACCATCTGAAAAGGAAGAACCATATTGATTTTGGGCGTGGCCGGATCCAAGATGGCCGACTGGGACGGGGCACCCTGTAGATCGGCTGCAGCCGAGCGTAACTGCCAAGAACGTACTGGCTAGATACAGATCGTTGGGGGATAACATCCCAGCTAGACTAGAGTACGAACCATGCTGGAGCAATGAAGGAAAAGATGAAAACGAGCTGGGAACATTTCTATACAAGCATTTATTAACAATGGCGAGGAAAGGTATGTGGTACAGTAAATTGGGTTTTGTTCGTACATACAGCAGGAGATAGCAAGGAATTTGTGGGGTGCGACCAAAGGCAAGCAATCTTACAAAAGGAGACACAGAGCAGACTTATCCCATTAGAACTTCTACAATTTTAATTTAAACTAGGACAGGTGCCATCACATACACACACACAAACCCAAGGAAGATTAGATATAGCCCAGAGAGAAAATGAGAACATGAGGATAAATGGCCTCGCAACACCTGGTGTAGTCGGCAGACCAACGCAACACAGTATGCTTAGGGAGAGGTAGAAGGGAGGCATACTGGTGGTGTCCAAGGTGTGGGAGTGAGAGGTGTGGTGGCGTGCCAGAGGAAAATGGGATTGTGAGTCAGTAATGATGCTCTTTCGTGCGTCCAAAGGAGATGGAATTGAGGGCTGGAAAGAGAGAGGGGAGAGAAGATGTGTAAGGCAAAAGATCCTGAACCTAGTCGTGCATAGGTCTGTTAGTGTGGTGTGTACCTCCGTGGTAAACTCCGCCTGAGCATTCCCACCTCGAGATATGACGTGTTATTTCCAGCTTAGTCACTTTGCTGGGATTCATGGCAACGTGCGCTCCACACTGGTCCTCAAGAAGGAGCACGTCCCCGCATTCATGCACCAACAGTGAGTGAAGAGCTAGCAAAGGGCAGAGACAACAAAGAACAGCCAACGAAGAGCCGAAAGGAGCAGAGAAGAAGGGGCAAAGAAGCGCAGAGCATATGGCTCTGCACTCTGCCTTTAATAAGCCCCGGGCAAAGGGTGGGGTAACGACCCGAAAGCGACGCGCTGTGACCCAAATCCTGCTTCTCTATTGGGCTACAGCGGCCCTAGCCACACCTGCCAGGCTCCCAGGGCCGGAAACAGTCTCATTTGCCCATCTGGCTCGACATGGCCCAGAGCTCCTGACTCAACATAGGGTAGGTGCTGGCACCCTGGCCCTGAACGTGCTCTGAGTGCAGTCTGAATGCCGAATAGCAATGCACACCCACGACCCACGGGCCCCCTCTCATGAGCCAAAATGCACACCCGGGCCCCATACCAAACTCTTGGATCGCCCTTCCCACTACCCCTCCTCACCACCTCTATCTTGCGATGTTCTTGCGACTGGATGAGGGTTGTATCAATCCTTCGTGCTCACCTGGGACATCCACGGTGAGCTATTAATGTCCGTTGCTTGGCCCTGCATCGCGTGGCCCGAGGGCAGTCTGAGTCATGCAGCACTCCTCTGTATGGTGGCGAATTTTAGCGATGCACAGACAGGTACGAGGAGGTGCAGGAATATTTTTCCCGTGTGCGGGAGGCGTTTGTGGTTGAAGTGGTGAGGTTTGGTGAGTGAGGGGTGAAGCAAGGTGAGATGCCGGTTGGAAATTGGCACGCAGATTTGAATGCATTAATGGTGTGCGATGCGCATGCGGTATAGTGTGTAGTGTGCTTTTTTGGTTCCAAGCCACGGGAGGCATTGTTGTGTGCTGAGTGTGTATGCTTGTTTATTTGATTTGTACCATGGCTAAAAGGAAAGGGTTGGATTAGAAATCAGATGAGGAGACCGAGATAGTTTATAAACCTAACTATAAGACCCACACAATGCACTCCGTTCCATTAACCCACTATACATGAGGGGAATGTCTAACTGCACAGACTACCAAAATAATTGCCGAGGGATCACTATGTTGGGTGCCATTGCCTTAGAGGCATGCAGTTTTTTTTAGAACCACAACAATATATAAGATTCTAACAAAAGCAGATTTTAAGATTGTAATTAATTTCCTTTTTCTTTTTTGGGGGGACAGACATTTCTACCTTGTTTTCAATTTGAAGATGGGATTTGGCAGGTTGATGTAATATTGACAAAAGCTCCTTCATTAGTCTTGGCAAAGGTGATAACCAATTTTCAGGGACAAATGAAGGGGTTTCCATCCCTATGAAAGGAGCTGATAGAAACTGTCTTGGGGATTCCTCCCAAAAGTTTAGGAAACGACCTGAAGGTGAACAGCTTCAAAGTGTCTGCTGACAAAGTCTAAATGTCATGCAGGAAAACATTTTTTGAGTCCAATAAAGTGTAAGGGATTTTGGAGGTCCAGGTATTCATCTCAGGATGACACGTTCTTGGAAAGAGGAAATGGAAGATGACTGCTGTTATGCCAAGATGGCGATGTAAATATTTTTTTAATAAAAAAATTATCAGCTTTCATATTTCTCGGAAAAGAGCTTTTGGGTGTCCAATGAGGGGTTTTTGCAGGGTGAAGGAATTTATGGATACAAGAATGTGCTGGGAGTTGAATTAAAGATGGCCACCAAATTTCAAAATGGCCACCACATAATTCAGTTCTCAGTTTGGAGATGCCGCACCAGTTTTTGGAAGCATTGCAGGAAAACAGTTACTTTAACCCCAAAAAAGTTTAACATTATAAATGTCATACTTTTGTACAAATTGAACATTCCATTGATCCTTGGTGGTTTTGAATGAGATGCAACTCGCTTAAATGTTGATTTGATCAGCAAGTTGCACCCTCTTGCAAAATTTCGACTTGGTGTTGCGCTACCCTGATAGGTTTAATATTTTGACAGTGGGCTATCATCAGTTTGGGGGTGACTCGAGCAGGAGAAAATTTTTAATTGCAACAACTTTATTGTGAAGAAACACGATGTTAGTTGGAGGAAAAGTTCTCATCATTTGTAGTTGTTTGAGTTCTATCCCCTTTCTATGATGACGCATTAATATAGTGCATTGTGAGTTGGCCAAACAGGTCGAGAATGCAATGTTCATAGGGGAGTGGGTCGTAGTGAATAGCAGAATCTGATCTATCATCTTATGCAAAGCCAGAAGAGTTCATGCTTTTCAACGTGTAATTGTCTCGGCTAGCTCTCCGCATCTGCTTGTGTTGACCATAGTTAAAATGGTATGTGGTATACACTTCCTGTTGGTCAGGATCCATGTGGCAATAGCCGGTGTGGCACATAATTCCTGGTCAGTGAACGAGTTTATATTTAATATAGCTAAAAAAACATAATGTTCTTTTCACAGATGTCCTGGCTTCTCTAAATTGAAATACCCATGTCATATTATGATATCTCAATTGGATGAACAGTTTGTACATGTACCATGAAATTACAATTGTTTTTGAATGGGAAAATAAACTTTTGTTTGGATTGTAAGACTGTTCAACTGAGGAATTGCGTAATTAATTGCACAGCTGTGCTTTCCCTTCAAAATTGTTCAAGTGTCACTCGTACTGAATGTCCTGCCAGTTTGTGCACCATGACACAATGACCTGCCTTGGGAGTGACAAAGTAAATGCAACTTTTCTGTTACTGAATGAAGAAAAAAGATAAAGCAGTGAAAGGCAGTTAAGCTGGACGACCAGTCTGCCAGCTCTAGTCGGTAGAAGACTTTAAAGATTGCTTCGGCTCCAGTTCACCGGCATCTTGGAGAAATTGATAATTTCTACCAACCTCAGTCGAACACCAGGTCTAGCCAACGGCAATGCTACACTTGGGCCACAAAGTTCCCCAGACAACCCCACAAGAAGGCTGGAATAATTGGGGTCACAAAATACATCATTCATTGTTGTTGGAACACTTAGTAGTTTATAACTAAAGCATGTATATTCCTGATAATGCTTGGGCAGCAATTCTGTCAAATCAATGATAATGGTATTTATTCCTAGTGGAGAGATGAAGATTATTGTTCATTCCAAATTTGGAAGTGCCATCGAGCACAAACTTTGCTTGTCATCATTGGCAAACCAAAATGATTGGAAATCTTCAACAACGGAAAGTCCCTTGACATTTTCTTTTAAAGCTTTGTAGCGAGAATGTGTTTTCATTTCATTTGTTTATGGAAGTCCATAGGTTTGTTTATTATGAAACGATTTACATTTAATTCACCAGAACAGCAAAAATACAAGGGTTTCATAAAATGTCATAAGGATGACATACTGGCACTCTCAAAATGGACTTGTACAACAAGCATGCCTTGATGATTGGGTCATCAGTTGTTGATCTCATCGTCATCTCTGTTTCAGCCGATTAACCACGACATGCTTAACGGGGTGTGCCAGCACACAACAGAGTGGCCTCAGCGAGTGAGGAAAAGGTGAAACAGAGAAGAAGTGAAGGAAAGGAGAACAACTTTACCCACGCAAAGAGAGTGCTTTTACCTTAGCGTTGTTCACTTAACATTCTGTGATGCCTTCACCCAGCAAACTTGCCACCAACATCTGATTCGCTGCTTTTACACTCACGACGGGTGAATTTTTAGGCCGCTATTCATTGTTGGGCAAGAGAGTGACGGTTGAACGTGCCTGTTGGACATTGATGGACAATGCAAAAGAATTAATTTGCTTCAAGAAAACACATTGCATCTTGGACTCCAGTTCGTGCTACAATGACAAACTCACATGCACAGAGATGTGCACTTGACTCGGACGCAATGATGACACGGAACCTGTGGTTGACGAGCTCTTGGCAGATTCTGGTTTGGGTAGTGATTATGAGGATTAATATGCTCAAGTTTGGGAAACCGAACCAGATACATTTCGTGGCTTGTCTTTAGTATTTAACATGTGCGCAATGTTCCTCATTGTGCTTAATAAACCAGATGTAAGAGCGGAGCATCCCCGAGAGAGTCTAAAGTGATGCAAACATTTTCTGATCAATATTACTCACAATTCCATACCCATGTTGATGGTGTTTGCGTGAGACCATTCAAGACTAATGATTTATCCTCTCCAATTAGCATTATCATTATCATTCTTTCCATTTTATAATTGTAGCTGCACTTCTTAAGTGGACTCGTGGCTCCTTGTTGTTCCCACTCAAGATCTCACGGGAGTGCATCTGTGAGTGTGAGGTGCTGGTCTGCATAAGTTATTTTGGCGCGAATGAAACTTGATTTCTAATTAGCCTATTTGACCATCCAAAGTTGAGATGATTCATGTCAGCAGATAGTCCACAAGGGCATATTCTTCTTCTCGTTGCAAATCAATAGCCATATTTAGCCTGGTGTTGGCTTAGTGGTTAGGGTGGCTGGCTTGGGATCTTTGGGTCCTGAGTTTGAGCCCCGTTGGCTGCTGAATTAACACCAGGTGCGGTTGACGCAGCTTGTCATCCTTCCAAGGTTGGCGAAATGAGCACCAGTATACTGGTGTCAGGGCACATCATCAGCGGAATTGTCGTGCCCCAACAAAATGATAGCTACCTGGCAGTCAGGATGTCATATGAAAGGAGAATAGCCATATGGATGGTGCTTGTTTGTATGTGACATTCAAAATGTAACCAATCAAGACTAACTGGAGATCTTTTCTCATTAACATGAGAAATATTTTGCTTAATATGACAATGATGTGACTTTGCAATTGTATTTCCATCGTATATTAGTCCGACAGTCATTCTGCGGTCCTATCTGTGTTTTCTGCTTGTGATCGATAAGTCATGATCTACCTGTGCTGTTTTTTGAGAAATAGGATATTTATAATCAGTAAGTGTAGTAATTATAATCACTACATGGCCATATAACCATTCACAATGAATTCAGAAATTCGTGCGGGGATTTGGTTTTACAGGGGAATTTGATTACAACTGAACGGCGATTCCGCATCTCAAAATCCAGAGCGATAACATTTTAAAACACAACGCAAGTTGAATAAATAAACACATGGATGGGGACACAGTAACAAAATCAATTAATAAAGGCAAAATGGAAACCCACCGGCATGTTTAACGAGACATATATGTTCTCGACACCTAACATGCTTAACGAGATGGATATGGTCTCGACACCGAACATGCTTCACAGGATGGATATGGTCTCGACACCTAACATGCTTAACGAGACATATATGGTCTCGACACCGAACATGCTTAACAAGATGGATATGGTCTCGACACCAAACATGCTTAACAAGATGGATATGGTCTCGACACCTAACATGCTTAACGAGATGGATATGGTCTCGACACTTAACATGCTTAACGAGATGGATATGGTCTCGACACCTAACATGCTTAACGAGAGGGATGTGGTCTCGACACCTAACATGCTTAACGAGAGGGATGTGGTCTCGACATGTAACATGCTTAACAAGATGGATATGGTCTCGACACCTAACATGCTTAATGAGATGGATATGGTCTCAACACCTAACATGCTTAACGAGACATATTGTTGCAGAAATGGCCCTAAGTGTGTTATTAAATATAGGATTAGCCCAAATCTCCCATAAAATGCATGTTTCACCAGGTTGTTCGGTAATTGGAAGTTACATGTGTGTCGGGAGGTGTAGGAGGCTGTTCATTGTTTGTACGGTGGTGGTGTAACGAGAGGTTCTTCTCCTTCCTTCCCCTCTCCGAATGAGTCTCTGTCCAGCGCTCTGAGGAGTGGCCTCGAGAAGAGAGCGCCAGGAAGGGAAGGTGGAACTGAGAGCGTCGAGGTGGGGCGATCGGCTGTACAAGGGATGGCTGTGTCTGTTTGCGATCGGCTTTCATGAGGAGCGAGCCAAAAGAAAGGCAGGGAAGGGACTGCATGAGGTCTGTCTGCCTTCGACTGGGAGAGAAACTGCCTGAGCGTCGAGTCAGGTGATCGGCTTTGTGGAGAGTGGTTTTGGCCGGCTGTTCCTCCTCGGCCATGGACCCAGCCTGCGAGCCCAACACCTCGATTTGGCCTCATCTGGTGAACTGGCCAGGCCTGGATTTGTATGCTGGACCTTGTGAAAAGCCAGCTGGAGCACACCGTGGATCTTTCGCTATTGTGCCGTCGACCTCACGTGGTCTGAACGCGCCGAGGCTGCGTGCATGAGGGGTGCCACAAAAGGACGATGCCGCCATCTTTCCACGCGGCGTGCTCGAGCCGGGTGCTCGAATCCGTTGACATCGGCTTGTCACGAGCCGCATTCGTGCCTTTGACATTTTTCCTCTCATCCGTGAAGCATCACCAAGTACTCTGTGTCTTGTCTGCATGCTGCCCGTGTCTTGTCTGCACGTTGTCTAAGGTTTATCTCGCTAGGGTTCCCTTTGAAACCCGTATTCCGTTGCTCCCTAATTAAGAACAGGTTATAGATTAATTATAACATTGTCGTGAATACTTTGCTTGTGTAATGTTCCCCGATGTGTCCCCAATAAATCTGGCTTATTTATACGAGATTTGCCGCCTTGAATTTATTCGTGCCGCGCCGAGGAACTATCCGCTCGATTTGGATATAAAACCCAAACGGGCTACGGACTGGCAGACTCCGCTCGGTCTCTGACAAATCCAGTCTGCAGCCGGGGTCTTTTCCCCCAGCTGGCAAGGCACAGGTGTATTTTGGTATCGTGTTCTGTGGCGCGTCACCCGAGACCTGTGCCGAACCAGCCGGCGTTATAACCCCGGAGACTGCTGTGCTGTCAAGTGACGCCGAATTTTCAACATTTGGCTGTCAAGAGTAGGGTGCGAGCCTCGACACCGCTGAATCCTTAACACTGGTAGTCAGGAGTGGGGTGTGAACCCATACACGCCCATAAATTTGTAGGACACCGATTCACAACATCTGGTGTCGTTCGCACCTCAAACATTGGTTACGAGAGGCGCAGGGAAAATAAAATAAAATAAAAACGTCCCTCGCAAATTCCAAATTTGTTTTGATTTTATTTTGAGCGGATTGGGTGTAAAACTTCGAAATTATATAGAAAGATGGAGTCGCAAAATGGCGACGCGGCTCCACCTCAGCGCGACATGAAGCGGGAGAGGGTTATTATGATATGAATAGCTTAACGAACTGCACAGCACGAAGAAAACGCTCCCGCCACCAGTTCAAACCACGTGGTCACAGCATGCGTCATGAAATGAAGTGAAGCAGGACAACAACGCTACATTGACGAGCTTCATGCACGATTGGCGGATACCTTGGCACAGGTGGAGTGTGATGGGAATTATATGGAGGAGTTACAAATTAAATTGGACGAGGCACTACGGCACGCAGACGAGGTTCGGGAAAATTATGTGCATGGGGAGTCACAACAATTGGCCGATGCACAGGAATGAATTCGGTGGCTGGAAAAGGACTTAGCCAACACATGCGAGGAACTACATGGATAAAGGATTAAAGGAGACTGGTTTACCCATGAACTGAATGAAAGAATAGGAGAGCAAATT
>NC_140967.1:25769363-25784363 GCF_056783735.1 Eptatretus burgeri | reverse complement strand
CTCACTCTTCTTACTAAAATTACTTGTATCATATACTCCAATGTTTTTCTTCATATCTTTATAAACATCATCAGTTTTTATATCTAGAATAAAACTATCAGTGTCCATATACAACAATGAAACATTTTCACCATACTCTTTCTTTAAATCATTATACAAATAATCATACATCAATATCTTTGATAAATCAAGAACTGCTGTTCCAATATAAATTGGTTTATCCATGACAATACTTTCCTTTTTCATATGAATAGCAGAAAAGTTCTCTGAAAAAACCTCTTCTCTCTCAAAACTTGGTTTATTTATCAATCTAGAAGCTTCTTTCCAAGATGTTGCAAATCTAATGTTTTGCCTGTTTCTAACATTCTCCATTGTCTTTCCAAAGACAGCATTATTCATCAATTTATAGAATTCCCCTTCAAATTTTACTTTTGTATTTGTTCTCATATCTGTATTGAATTTAATATACTTTTTCATCCAAGGACTTTGTTTAAATTTTAAAACTCTATGAATTTTAGCGACTCTCAACCCAGCAGATAAATATTGTCTCAAGTTCCTTTGATGCAAAACATATCCCTCTTTATCATAGAATGTTGTTAATAACTTTTCTGTTGATTTGCCTTTAATATTAAAACTTTTATGATAATCACTGAACCATTCTTTCTTTGGGGTTTCTTTCTCACATGCAAAAGGAAGGTCTTTATGCTTATTATGAAGATCACTCGGGTACTTCAAATCAACTTCAAAATAATAACCTTCTTCTTTGTCATTCAATTTCTCTTGAGAAGAAATAACAATATTCATCAAAGCCTTTTCATAATCCTTTTCTTCCACCCACTCTAATTTACCATAAGGCAGAGATTGAGACATTGCCCATCCATACAAATTATTAGCATCAAAGTACATCAAATAATTACTATCTTTTTCACTCTCATAATTTGGAAGATATTTATTATTTGCTTTAGCATATCTTTTTGAACATACTTGTGATATTCCACCTCTCTTAGACTTCTCAATCATCAAAAGCATATCTACATCACTGACTAAATCTATATCTTGTTTTGTCATTTTCAACATTGCACTCCAAGCTAAACCAGGAGCTGTGAAATAGTGGGCAGGATCTAATCCATAACAATTTTTATTATGGCAGAGTGATCTAAAAGCTTCAAACACATCAGCTAACAATAAAACATCTGTTGTTAGATACAAATCATGATATTCTCCAAGGTTCTTTATCTTAAATATTTTCCAAATTTCTTGTGCGTGTTTATATTCCTTATCACTTATCTCTTCTTCATAAAGGTTATTATAGAAACTTTTTTTTGAAGGAAGTTGTGTTTCTTTAAATCTCATAAATGAATCCATATAACCATAAGGATAAATTCCCTTACTTGTAAGAATTTTCTCTTTACTTTGAATTTCATTCCTTGTTTCAATTTCCTCTCTAGTTAGAATTCCCTCTTTAATCAGAATTTCATCTATAATCAGAATTTCCTCTTTAGTTAGAATTTCATTCTTTGTTCGAATTTTCTGTATAATTAGAATTTCATCTTCAGTAAGAATTTCTTCATTCATTTCCTCATTAATTAGAATTTCCTCTTCACTTTGAATTCTCTCTTTAATCTGAATTTCCTCTTTAGTTAGAATTTCCTCTTTTGGAAAGAATGAATTAAGATTTGGAAAAGAGCCCGTGGAGCTTAGATTTGATGCGAGGTTGGCTAGTGGTGTTCCCATAAACTTGTAAGAATCAAGAAACCGAATACGAGTTATAGGTTTTGTGAATATCATTTTTGTAAATGAAATATACTTTTGACTTGTGTTTGTTATGGCAGAAACATTCCCTGGTGTTTTTGAAAGTTCATTTATAAATAGATGTGTATCATAGTTGGCGCTGTTGTGAAGAAAGACTGGAATAAAAGAAGGTAATTTATAATTAAGATTACAACAGGAATGAGCGGGGCCTCTATATTTACCAGTAAGATGGCAATGATCCCTAACTTTAGACTCCTCAATTTCCTCCTCACAAATATGACAGATATTGTTCTTTCTAAATTCTAATTTTTCTTCTATGGTTAATTTCATCGGTTCATTTGTTTCTTTCATTAATTTACTTAGTCTTATACAATCCTTTTCTAATCGTTTTACAAACTCTTGTGAAGCATTTTTTCCACTATACTGTTCAAGTTTATTATACTTTTCTCCAACAGATGATTTGATATAATAACAGAAACCACAAGGAATATGTTTTTGATATTTATTTGTATATCGTTCTTTTGGATTAGGAGAAGCAGTATTTATCTTTTTAAGGATACATTCAAAATCAGCGTATATCACAAATGGGTGCATGATAGATTTATTATAATCTTCAAAAGAAATCTTTTCACCAGGTTTAGGCATTGTAATTACAGCTGATTTATGATTACTACAATATTTTGAATGTTGTTCTAATCGTTCTTTTGTATGAAATGAATTAAGACATCGCTTACAAGGATATATTTTGTTTGCTGTTCTGAATACCTGAGAAGAGATTAATCTTGATAAATTATTGATGTATGTGTAATGTGAATTATTTCCAACACTAAAATATAAAAGATCAATGTGTGTTTCTTCATTTTTATAGTTGTTTGAAATTTTTAATATTTGAACTTTGTTTGTATCCGTTAATCCATATACATTAATAGAAAGATTATTCTTTTTCTCAAATTTAGGAATATCTGTTAGTGGCATTGGGAAATTAAAATCTTTAATGTCCAAGGTATTCTCATATTTCATATATTGTTTTACTCTTTCTGAATTACATTTTGGTGGATGAAAGTGAGCAAGAACAGACCAGAGAAAACATTTATTATCATTATTCTTAATATTAACAACTGCCTTCTTTAGTTTTATTTCTTTTGGTAATTCAATATAAGAAGAAGCTTTAAGAGGGTTTGATTTTAGAATGTGTATATCTAAAAAGATGATTTTTTTTAAATATTGAATCCACTTCCTACCACTGTATTATCAACATCCTCCTCTTGTCTTGATAGTTCTTCATAAACCCCACTATTCAAAAAATCTTGAAATGATGTTATAAAATGAAGATCTGTCCTCATATAAGGAGTTTGTTCTTCATCTTGTCTTTTCATATTCATTTTCACTCCCATATAAAACTTTAAAGTTTTCATTTCTTTTAATGTTTTTTTAATAAATTTTTCAACATCAGGTTTCACTATTTCAATTGATTCAACTATTGATGATGGACCGGGTTCTCCAAATTGAAAAATCCTTATTTTTATATGCCCTTTAAATGCCCCATCAGTGTTTTCAATATAATAGTCTCCCTTTACTTTAAACTCATTTTTCTTGTGTTTTTGTGATTGAAGATGTCTATTATAACTACTCTTCAAAACATCCTTTGAGCAGGTATCACAATGTTTTCTTTCCAACTCAAGAGGGGATATTTTGTGAAATAGATTAAATGTGTGTTTGTTGGTTCGGAGGTGTTTTCTATAATGTTTATATTCGTGATTACAAACATCGCAGTATGTTGTATTCACCATATTTATATAATAAAACTTTGCTTAAACTAAAATTTTCTTGATGAAAATTTCGTTTATTTTACAGGTGAATCTGTGCTTACACTAAAATTTTCTTGATGAAAATTTCGTTTATTTTACAGGTGAATCTGTGCTTAAACTAAAATTTTCTTGGTGAAAATTTCGTTTATTTTACAGGTGAATCTGTGCTTAAACTAAAATTTTCTTGATGAAAATTTCGTTTATTTTACAGGTGAATCTGTGCTGAAACTAAAATTTTCTTGATGAAAATTTCGTTTATTTTACAGGTGAATCTGTGCTTAAAACCATTTTATCCTCCAACTTTTTCACTTAATAAATACAATGTTTCAAGACACAAAAGACAAGTTTCAATCAATCTCTTCATTTGTTAAAGATGCTGAGAAATATGTCAAGGATGTAAAATTGAACAAAGATAAATATAACAACTATTGGATAAAAACAATTATGGTGGATATGATGAGTTCTTCAATTTACTTCAGTGGAAGGGCTTTTAGTATACCTGGAAGAACATCAATTAAGGTATCTCTAACAAAAGTTTCTCCTCTCCTTCTGGCAATATATTCAAAACTAGAAAAAGCAATGAAACAAGAAAAGGTATCAAAAAATAAAAACCTTATGGATGAAGCTTTAGAAAGAAAAGATAAGACCATCTGTAATATGCAAGGAGAAATTTGTATTTTTTTCAACAACCCTAAAGATATAAATCCTGATGAAATAAAGGATGTTAATATATCAGGTGAAATGACATTTCGTTCAATTGTAGTTAAGGATCATTTTAAAATTACCTTTAATATAAAAAATGTAGCAGTTGAATCTGTTAATGAAAAAATGTATATCAATATCGATGGTAATGTTTTTTCTACTAATTAAATGAGCCAATATTCAACTGAAGATTTTGAAGATTATGAGAGTGATTATGATACCGAGAGTTTGCATTCAAACGATAGTTATGACACCGAGAGTTTGTGTTCAAATGATAGTTATGAAAGTATAGATGATTCTGAAAGTATCGAAGATGATATCGAAGATGAATTTCAGTTTAAGTAAAGTTTTACTTTATAAATATGAATAGTTTACTCGATTTTGAGCCTCTTGAATTCCATGATTCTCCATATGACAAATTTGAGAATTGTCCTGCGTGTGAAAGACGGGGATTAAACACAGAGTCAAAAGCCTATAAACAATGTATATTCTGTGATTATCTTCTAATTAATGATAATCAAAAATATAAAAAGGAAAATAATTCTTTGAGATTTACACCAAAAATGAATTACTTTACAAGATTGATTAGAGAAATGAATGTAAAGTACGAGGGTGAGAACACACCTTTCCTTACAAGGGAAGAAACTGAACGTATTAGAGAAATGTTCAAAGGATTGTTGTTATATATTATTCATGGATGTGATTTTCAGGGAAATATCAACACAAGATATTGCATAAATAAAATAATGGATTATCTTGAAATTAAACCTGAACTTAGGATAAAATATAGAATTTCGAAAAAAGCCAATAATAAATTAAATAACCTGTTTTCCAAATATATAAATGAATGATTTTTACCCATTTGGGAAAATAAGATAAAATTTGACAACCATAAAAATCTCCCAAATTCATTAAGATGCCTCATAGTTGGTTCAAGTGGATGTGGAAAAGCCTGCTTACTTTTAAAGATGCTCCTCACTCCCAACTTTTTAGATTATGATAATTTAATAATTTTCACAAAGTCGAGTTTTCAACCAGAGTATCAACTACTCTCACAAGGTTTTAATGCTGGTCTTCAAAAAGAAGATATAATCGGTTTATTTAAACTTCAAAAAAACCTAAATGATTTTAACATTGAAGATATAATACAACTATTTTGTGATACACAGAGATGTAAAAAGAAATCAAAACCGATAACTTGTATTCTGAGTGATAATACGGATGATATACCGTCTCCCCAAGATTTGGATAAATCCAAAAAGAACCTCGTTATCTTTGATGATTGTGTTAATGAGAGAAACCAAACGGTAATGGACAGCTACTACACAAGAGGGAGACATTCTTCTTGTAATTGTATTTATCTTAGTCAATCGTACTTTCAGCTTCCTCGTCGTTCCATCAGAAACAATGCTAATTAAATTCAATAGATATAAACAATTTTTGGAGAGACAATTGTTCTACATTATGTAGTAAAAAGGAATTTGGGGATTACATGAAACACACGACTGAAAAATATAAATATATTGTTGTGAAACAAGATGAGATATTAAATGATATTTTTCAATAAATAAATGGATGCGAAAGAAAGAGCAAGAAGATTTAGGGAACATCAAGAGTTGGTTTCAAAAGTTGTAAAACAGCAGGAAGACATAAAGAAGAAATGCAGACAGAAACTAACGGGCGAAGAAGCATTTGAAAGAAAACAAGAGAAATTTTTTTAACCACTTTTAAAAACTTCCCAAGGAAAAATTAAAGATGTTTCCACAGTTCCCACAGTAGAATATACTCCTAAAAAACTTCAAATGTTAAAAGATTTCAGTCAAATGACGGAGGAAGAATTAGAGCATTTAGGAGAATTAGAATATGATGATGAAGGTTTATTTCAACAACTGGAAGAGATTAATCGACCCCCTGATTATATTGTGAATGCTCTTCAAAACAATGAATATTCAGCGGATTCAAAAACCAAAGCAGGACTCATTCCAACAGAACAATCAACAATATTTCATCTTGTTCAAGAAAAGGTATTGATATTTAATGATGAATTAAGGTTCTTGGGTTCTGCTCAACCCCCTGTTAAACTAACTCCGAGATTAATGTTTCTTCTCACAAAAGATGGAAGACAAGGTTCAACTGTGAGGGATGAATCAAAGTATATTGATAAACCATTGGATATGGAAAATAATGATGATAGAGTATATATTGATCTGCTGAACACTCTAAATTATAAGGTTATTCTTTCTGGTAAAAGTAGGAAGAATGAGAAGGAGAAACACATTATTCAGGCTTTAAGTATCCTTGGTTCAGGTGTTAGTTTTCTTCCAAATGACCCATCGCAATTAGTTAATAGACTGTTATTGTTGTTAGGCAGTAAGAAGGCTGGAAATAACAATTGTTTTAATGAAGCATCAGCCATTTTAGACCAGTTGATGAACATGAAAATAATTAATAAATATCAATATAAAGACATTTTATCTCATATTAAATAAGATGAGAAGCACAATCCTTAGTTTCAATTTCACAACAAGCGACCACACATCTTCATTCCCATACCCACTACAACTTGACACAACAAAAGAATATGAGGCATCTTTATTGTCCATGGAAACTTATAATACCTTATTTAATATAACCGAGAAAAATGACAAGTTTAGTTATAATCCAGGAAGTGGATACAAAACGATAACAGTCTCACCCGGAGCATATGAGATTTCTCAAATATCTTCCGAAATTGCTCGTCTTATGAAAGAACAGGGTGATGAACCAAAAAATATTGTTATAAACATTCAAAAACATACTTCAAAATCAACGATTAAAGTTAAAAATAACTACAAGGTTGATTTCACAATTGATAATTCATTTAGAGAGTTATTGGGTTTCTCCTCAAAAAAGATTGAAACTAATGGGACGTTTTACAGTGATAATGTCATTCAAATATCCTCAGGAATAAATTCAGTGTTAATTCACTGTGATTTGATTGATGGTGCTTATAATGATGGAAAAAAACAAATACAATATTTTCATTCAGCGCATACTCAACCCCAATTGGTTATAAATTCAATATGGAACCTAAAAATTTGGTTTATCTCCCTGTGTCAGGAAAAACCATACACAGAGTAAATTTTAGGATAACCGACCAAGATAATCGTGTGATTTCTTTTAATGGAGAAGTTATATCTATCAGAATTCACCTACGTGAAGTTTTCCAATAAATAAATACGATGGTTATTGTGAGGAAACACGAGTTGGGAAAATATAAAATAATTACAGGGGATGGGATGTTCCTTTCCCCATACTACAAGGGTGAAGGTATGTATCTTGGTAGAGGATACTATAAACCTAAGAGACAAAGGGGTGTTGGGCATCAATTTAGAGGAGATGGGATAATTGATACTCTCATGGGTATTGGTTCAACTATTCTTAAACATAAAGATCTAATTGGTTCAACTGCTTCTGCTGTGGGAAATGTAGCAGGTGCTGTAAAGAGTATAAAAGATGCCCAGAAGGAATCTCATAAATTACAAGCAATAAAAGAAATTAAGAAAGGCAAAACTCAGTTGTTCCCCCAAGAACGACAGAAAATAATTCAAATACTTGGATCAGGGTTTCAAAAGTTTTAACATCTTTTTTTCCTAAATAAATACAAGTATGGAAGCAATTGATAGTATCTATGATTTGGATGATACTATTATTATCTCAAACTCCACTAAAAAAGAAGATTACTTCAAGGGAAATGCAATAACTGGAACAGACTGGAATACGAATGGTACAAAAAGTTTTGAAATAAATAATCAACAAACCTATTTGAATCTCTCCGAAAGTTTCTTGTTGTGTAAATTTAAATTCACTAAGGCTGGGAATAACACAAACGCTACACTTGTAAATGATTTCTTCTGGAAAATGTTTGATAGTGTGCGTTTGTATATTGGAACACAAGAAGTTGAAGCGGTTGATTATGTCTCTGCTGTATCTGAAATGATAAAATTTACACTCTATACATTCAGTGATAGAATGGGAAAGGGGTCTGTCGAAGGTTTTATTCCTGATATGTCAACGGGAACAAACACAGACCCTGGGTATACTCAAAGGAAAGGAATGTATAATGATGACACAAAAGCAGAAAATAGTTTTACTGTGGCAGTTCCTCTTAAAGGTATATTTGGATTTTGTGATCATGATAAAGTTCTGTATGGCCTTAAAATTAGATTTCAACTACAAAGGAATGATAATGAAAATCGATTGCTTTTTGGTGTTGGTAGTGCTTTTGGTGATCAGAATAAATTTGTAATTGAGGAAATGAGTTGGTATATCAGTGAATATACTCCTAATCTTAAAACAGAAGAGATGTTGAATCGAAGACTTAACTCAAAGAAACCACTCAGTGTATCATACCTCAAAAGAAGATGTCAACACGTTAAACTCAATCAAACTACTTACACGTGGAATTTGGGTGTTCTGGAAGGAAAGCCACAATATCTGTGGATCATTTTTTAAAAGCCAGATGGTGATACTGCGACTGATAAGAATAATGCATTGAGTGATAATGCTAAGGTGAAACAACTTCGCGTTTCTCTAGATGGAACATTTTACCCACGAGATAGATTGGAAATTAATTGGGAAAAAAATGATTTTGCTGAAGCATACAAGTCTTACCAAAAGGTGTGTGAAAGTAATGGAAATAAAGAACCTATTTTGGATATGACAGCATTTAAAAGTTTGTATACAATCTATGCGTTTGACCTGAGCGCTCAAAAGGAAACTATAAAGTCTAATCGAGTGGATACTTCCCTATACATTGAAAGAGGAGAGAGTGAAGAAGTTGATACATATTGTTTGCTTTTGGAAGAAACAGAATTGCAGATTAATACAGATAATGGTGTGATGATTAGTCTCACATAATTTTTTGTTAAATAAATGAGTGGCAAAGTACCAACTGGGGTATATGTTAATCAAATCAATCTTCATAAACTATCATCTTGTGTTCAAAATCAAAAGCCTTGTACGATTAACGTTAATACAATTCAGAGAAAAGGAGCAGTAAGAATTGATGTTTTTCTCACAAGAGAACAGGTTAAAATCTTGAATGACACTGGCTCACTTAAAATTAAAATGACAAAACCAATGTTGAAAAAATATTCAATAAGAGAGACGAGTGGAGGATTTCTCCCATTTCTAATTCCTTTATTTGCTGGTTTAAGTGCGGTTGGAGCATTGACGGGTGGTATTTCAACAGCGGTGAAAACTGCCAACGAAAGGAAGGCTCAACTCCAGGCTCAAAAAGAATTGGAAAGACATAACAAAGAGTTGGAGAAACAAATTAGTGGAAGTGGTGTAATTGTAGATTTTGCTGAAAAACTTGAAGGTCTGCCTGATAAAGCGAGATTGTTAGTTGGAGATATGCTTTCTTCTATAGCACAAGCAGGTGTAAAATTAACGAAAAGAGGTAATGGATTATATCTTTCTAATAAATAAATGAGCATTGATGAGTGGTTGAAAGAATTTGGAAAGAATACAACATCAAATTTACAACTTGTCAAATATTGTAAGAAATTAAAAATTCATAATGTGGTTATTTGTATGAGAGATGAATTAACAAATGTGCCGAAACATACAAAGAATATTATTATGAACTTAGAAGATAATAATGGGAACGGTTCTCATTGGGTTTGTATTTTTAATAGTCAAGACAAATATTATTTTGATAGTTTTGGTCTTCCACCACCTGTTGAAGTCATAAAATTCTTACAGAATGGTGTTTATCAAACATTTCAAGTCCAAGAATTAAATTCCAAGTGTTGTGGCCAATTATGTCTATATGTGTTATTTCAACTCAACAAAAATAAAAAATTTTATGATATTATTTTTAATCTAATATAAATGACTTATGTTGGTAAAGATGGTTCTATCTTTGGTGTATCTCAAGAACTGGATATTGATTTATCAAATTATTACACAAAGGCACAGGCTGAACGACATAAATATAATATAACCAAAAATATTAACATGAAAAATGCTTATAAATTAAAAAATTATCCAAGCCCGACTGACGCGAATGACTTGGTGAGATTAAGCGATTTATCACAATATATATCCTTAAATAAAACAACCTGGTGTTGGCGCAGTGGTTAGGGCAGTGGCTTGGGATCCAAGAGGTCCTGAGTTCAAGCCCCGTTGGGCCACTGAATTAATACACCAGGGGGTTGACTCAGCCTGTCATCCTTCCGAGGTCGGCAAAATGAGTACCAGTATACTGGGCCGGTGTATACCCCGGTTAAAATAGGTGTACCATATCCCTGTGTCGTAAGAGGCGACCAGGGTTGCGTCAGGAAGGGCATCCGGCGTAAAACATGTGCCAAATCACTATGCGGATCATACGGATGATCCGCTGTGGCGACCCCTAACGGGAGCAGCCGAAAGAAGAAGAAGAAGAAGATATCCTTAAATAAAACAGCCGTGTATTCCAAAGATACAGAAGTGTTGATATTATCTCCAGGTCATACAGAATTCACAGTTCGAATTAAAATTAATTTTTATAAAGAAGGGCGTATCGTTTGTATGAGAATAGAACAATGGGGGTATGATATGAATGATTTAGGGTATAATTGGTCATTTAAAATTAACCTCGAAGACCTGGAACAATTAAATCAGTCTCGTCAGGAAGAATATTATCCACTTGGTATCGAGAATGAGTTTTGTGGGGCCACGATTAGTAAACAACAAATAAAAGAATTTAATAAGGGTAAATATAATAATGGTTTTGCCCTTGTTTATCTCATGAAAACAGAAAAAAACAGGATTATATATAATAAGTAAGGAAATACAAAATGATTTAACTATGGGAAGATGGGGAGGTGTTTCGTGCCATAATATTATTCTGACATATATTTCTAATACATAAATGACAGCAAGAAGGCTTCAAGAAAATTATCATTTCTGTGTCCAAGCATATCTTCAAGAAAAGGGTATTCGGTATTTTAATAAATATGTTCTACAACATAAGAATGAGGTATTTTCAATAAAAGATTGGCATTATGCTGATGTTGATAAACCGACAACTTTAGATTTAATTAGAATGTTAAATAATGAAAAAATTATAAAGTTAAGAAAAGGTAAGGCTCTTTTAGAAATTCAAAAGAAATTTTATTGGTTTCCTGTTGTAAAAAAAATTATTTTGGATACAGGAATAACAAGAAATCCTGATGAATATATGTATAATATTCTATGGGGTGTAAGCGATTCAAGGATAGTAATGGATGAGGAAGGAGTTGAAGAAGAGAGGGAAGAGGAGGAAAAGGAGAAGAGGGAGAAGAAAGAGAAGGAGGAAAAAGAGAAGAGAGAGAAGGAGGAGAGGGAGAAGAGAGAGAGGGAGGAAAGAGAGAAGAGAGAGAGGGAGGAGAGGGAGAAGAAAGAGAAGGAGAGGGAGGAGAGGGAGAAGAAAGAGAAGGAGGAAAAGAGAAGAGAGAGAAGGAGGAGAGGGAGGAAAGAGCGAGACAAAATAAATATCAAAATATGGAAACCAGTGAGATTAAAAAAAGATTAGGGGTATTACAGAAAATAACAACCCACCGAGGAGGAAAACAAAGAATTGACAAGTCTATTTGCAATACTTTCGACAAGACTATTGACATCGACAAGATATGGATTTTAATTCAGGTTTTTCATTTTTTTTTTTCTTAAAATCAATGGGGGAGAGAGTGAAGGCATTTCTAAGGATTCTTTATGTTTTAAAAATTAAGATTCAAATGTGCATGTTGGAAACTAAAAAGGTTTTTGCACCCTGCAGGAATTTTTCTCATAAATAAATGAGTTATTGTCTCAAATGTAAAAAGAAAACTAATACTAAAAATATTTCATATATTAAAAGTAAAAATAACAGGGTTATACAAAAAGGTATATGTTCGGTGTGTGGTTCAAAAAAAATCAATTTATCTCCCAACACAAACTAGGAGGAGATATACAAAAGTTTTTATCAGGAAGTAAATTTACAACTACTGGAATACCAGGGGAATTACATCTTCCAGGGTATTCTTTCTGTGGTCCAGGCACAAACTTGGATAAAAGATTAGATGAGGCAGACAATCCTAAATCCTGGAGTCGGCCTATCAATAGAGTTGATGAAGTGTGCATGAGACACGATATTGATTATGGGAATACCACAACGTTGGAAGAAAAGCATGAAGCCGATAGAGAAATGTTGTATAATTTGTCTCTGATACAAAATCCAACCTTGAGAGAAAAAGTTGATCGGTTCATTGTGAAGAAGATGATCAGTGCTAAATTGAAACTTGGACTTGGAAATTCAAAAAACTTATAGGCTCTAATGATGCCATTAAGACTGAAGAGCAATTAGCTGATGAATTACATAAACCAATATTCACAAAGTTTCAGAGAAGGAAAGTTTATTCCAAGGAAGTAGATTATATCTGGTCTGCTGATTTGATTGAACTCAATAATGATAAGGGGTACAAGTATGCTTTAACCGTTATTGATTTGAGGAGTAGATATGCGTGGGTTGTACCATTAAAAAACAAAACAGGTAATACTCTTATGTTAGCCTTCCAACAGATATTTAATAAAAGTAAGAGAAAACCTAAAAAATTGTGAACTGATGAGGGTAGGGAGTTTTATAACAAGACATTTATGAATTTTCTAAAAAATAACAGTATTACATTATACAGTACCTTTAATGAAGGGAAGGCAGTTGTTGTTGAACGTTTTAATCGTACCTTAAAAGAGAGACTATATAAAAAATTCACACAACTCGGTTCTCAACAATGGTCATCTTTTATTCAGGATATTGTGGATAAGTATAATGACACGATTCACACGTCAACAAATATGAAGCCATCAGAAACATTTACAAAATTAAAATATGAAAAAGAGATTAATGTCAGAAAACCTAAGTTCAAAGTTGGTGATATCGTAAGAATATATAGGTGGAAATCTCATTTTGAAAAGGGTTTTACTAAACGATGGACGAAAGAACTTTTTAAAATTGTTGATGTAATAGATACGGTTCCTTGGACTTATAAGATATATGATTTGGAAGGGGAAGAGATTTTAGGTTCATTTTATTCACAGGAATTACAAAAGATAAAACTAAGCAGATAATACCCATGGGAGCAATGGGTTGTCCCTTCACTCCCTCCTATTATACACCTTTGTGGACACTAGAGGGCCAAGTCCGAGGTGTATAACAGTATATAATGTGTGTCAAGGGGTGGACGTTCTTAGATCTGTGAACCCCAAACGCAGAATCCTCAACTGAATAGTCAAGGCTTAACTTTTGTTTGTGTGTGTGTGTGTGTGTGTGTGTGTGTGTGTGTGTGTGTGTGTGTGTGTGTGTGTGTGTGTGTGTGTGTGTGTGTGTGTGTGTGTGTGTGCAATGGGAGCAATGGGTTGGCGCTTCACTCCCTCCTACTATACACCATTGTGGACACTCGAGGGCCAAGTCCGAGGTGTATAACAGTATATAATGTGTGTGCAATGGGAGCAATGGGTTGGCGCTTCACTCCCTCCTACTATACACCATTGTGGACACTCGAGGGCCAAGTCCGAGGTGTATAACAGTATATAATGTGTGTGCAATGGGAGCAATGGGTTGGCGCTTCACTCCCTCCTACTATACACCATTGTGGACACTCGAGGGCCAAGTCCGAGGTGTATAACAGTATATAATGTGTGTCAAGGGGTGGACGTTCTTAGATCTGTGAACCCCAAACACAGAATCCTCAACTGAATAGTCAAGGCTTAACTTTGTTTGTTGATGTGTGTGTGTGTGTGTGTGTGTGTGTGTGTGTGTGTGTGTGTGTGTGTGTGTGTGTGTGTGTGTGTGTGTGTGTCCCAACCCTCACATTCAAAATCTCAACCCCAACCCTCACATTCAAAATCTCAACCCCAACTCAATCCTCGCCCAACACAATGTCTTTTTCAAAATGAAATTTCCACCTATATATATATTTTTTTTTTACGTTTTTTTTTTTCTTCTTCCAATTCTGTCTTTTAAGGCTTTCAGGTTTGATGACGTAGAAAGGGGGAGTAAGCCTGCACTTTCTTCCCAGAACGAACAATGTATATTTTTTGTTTTTTTCTCTTCTTCCAATTCTGTCTTTTAAGGCTTTCAGGTTTGATGACGTAAAAAGGGGGAGTAAGCCTGCACTTTCTTCCCAGAACTTTCTTGATCTTGCTCCCATCAAGCACCATCCGACAAAGAACTACATCGATAGGTTTAGATCCCAAAGAGTGATAGCAACTCCAAAAGTCTCCAAAATATAAATAAATAAAATAATAATAATAATAATAAATAAATAAATAAATAAATAAAAGTCCCCAAAAAAGTTTCAAGTGTCCAACATAAACCCAACTTTCCAAGTCTTCAAGGTATAACCACATTCCCGTTGAGTTTACAAGATATGTATCACATTGTGAGTTATCAATCCAGAACCCACATTTCAAGTATTCAAAGTAAAACCAACTTACAAAGTCTCTTAAGGATAACTCATTTACTGATTTTTTCAAAATTTGTGAGTCTCCAAGGTAGGGCCCATATTTAGAACCATCTTGGCAGAACCCTTTTCCTGAGTCTCCAAGGTAGTTATTTAAACCATCAAGGCAGAACTCATTTACTGATTTTTTCAAAATTTGTGAGTTTCCAAGGTAGGCCCCATATTTATAACCATCTTGGCAGAACCCTTTTCCTGAGTCTCCAAGGTAGTTATTTAAACCATCAAGGCAGAAC
>NC_140967.1:25635291-25745291 GCF_056783735.1 Eptatretus burgeri | reverse complement strand
AATTAAAAAAAGAAAGAAAGAAAAAGAAACATAATGTATGAGGAAGACCATACCAGAACAAGTCCTGCCAAAGCAAGTCAGGCAAGGAAGGTTCAGGGTACACTCCATCTCACCTGGTCTGAGGTCATCATACCCACTTGCATCCTCAAGAACGCCTCCAAACTGCATTTGTTTACCATCAATATCACCATGCCACCTGCTGTCCAATGCAGGGGTTGTTGCCTGCTGATGGTCGTGAGTAGGCCATTGCTGCTGAGGGGTCATTTTGTGGGCCATATGGGCCGAAATCATTTTGTGGGCCGTTGCGGGTGAAGATTCATACCATTTTGTGGGCTCAGTGGGCCGAAGAACTCTTTGCGAGATTAGGCCACTGGGCCAACTGAACTCACCTGGTGAGAGGCCAAGAAGGCCACGAAGTGAGGAAACCCTCAGGGGTGAATGGACAATACTGCCGGGAGGGAGCATGAGGGAGAGAACACGTGAAAGAACTTTGAACCTTTGAATGTTCTGCCCCTATGCCAATATTGGTGTTAAATGTCAAATTGAATGCCCTCCCATTCAAATCCATAATTAGAATGTTAAGTAATGTGCATAGAGTGTGAATTTGTTGTTAGATTGGTGACTCGACAAACTAGGATAGGGACATGCCAATCTTACTGTGACGCTTTGGTTTTTGGAATTAAGTGCTTCCCATGTTGTGGGTTAGAGTAAATGGGAGATCTGTGCTGTATGTTAGACAGGGCCATTGCCGTGGGCTGCCCCAGATGGAGCCTCAGGAGAAAGGTAGGGGTAGTGTTGCGGAAATGGCCCTTAGTGTGTTATTAAATATAGGATTAGCCCAGATCCCCCATTAAATGCATGTTTAGCCAGGTTGTTCGGTAATTGGACGTTACATGTGTGTCGGGAGGTGTAAGCGGCTGATCATTGTTCGTACGGTGGTGGTGTTAGGTGTCGTTCTTCTCCTTCCTTTCCCTCTCTTTCCCTTTCCCTTTCTCTTCCTTCCAGAAGAGGTTCTTCTCCTTCCTTTCCCTCTCCGGACGAGTCCCCGCCCAGTGCTCTGAGAGGGAGTGGCCTTGAGAAGCGAGTGCCAGGAAGGGAAGGTGGAACTGAGAGCGCCGAGGTGGGGCGATCGGCTGTACAAGGGATGGCTGTGTCTGTTTGCGATCAGTTTTCGTGAGGAGCGAGCCGAAAGAAAGGTAGGGAAGGGACTGCATGAGGTCTGTCTGCCATCGGCTGGGAGAGAAACTGCCTGAGCGTCGAGTCGGGCGATCGGCTTTGTGGACAGTGGTTTTGGCCGGCTGTTCCTCCTCGGCCATGGACCTAGCCTGTGGAGCCCAACACATCGATTTGGCCTTGTCTGGTAAACAGGCCAGGCCTGGATTTGTATGCTGGACCTTGTGAAAAGCCAGCTGGAGCACACCGTGGATCTTTCGCTCTTGTGCTGTCGACCTCGCAGAGTCTGAATGTGCCGAGGCTGCGTGCGTGAGGGGTGCGACAAAAGGATGATGCCGCCATCTTGCCACGCAGCGTGCTCGAGCCGGGTGCTTGAATCTGTTGACATCGGCTTGTCACGAGCTGCATTCGTGCCTTCGACACTTTTCCTCTCGTCCATGAGGCATTACCAGGTACTCTGTGTCTTGTCTGCATGTTGTACGTGTCTTGTCTGCATGTTGTCTAAGGTTTATCTCTCTAGGGTTCCCTTCGAAACCCGTAATCCTTAGCTCCTTAGTTAAGAATGGGTTATAGATTAATTATAACGTTGTCGTGAATACTTTGCATGTGTTGTGTTCCCCGATTTGTCCCCAATAAATCTGGCTGAGTTTTATACAAGATTTGCCGCCTTGAATTTATCCGTGCCGTGCTGAGGAATGATCACTCGATTTGGATATAAAACCCAAACAGGCTATGGACTGGCAGACTCTGCTCTGTCTCTGACAAATCCAGTCTGTAGCCCGGGTCTATTCCCACAGCTGGCAAGGACAGGTGTATTTTAGTATCGTGATCTGTGGCACGTCACCCGAGACCCGTGCCGAACCGGCCGGCGTTATAACCCCGGCGACGGCGGTGCTGTTAAGTGATGCCGAATTTTCAATATTTGGCTGTCAAGAGTAGGGTGCGAGCCTCGACACCGCTGAATCCTTAACAATATATGGTCTCGACACCTAACATGTTAAACGAGATGGATATGGTCTCGACACCGAACTTGCTTAACGAGATGGATATGGTCTCGACACCTAACATGCTTAACGAGATGGATATGGTTTCGACACCTAACATGCTTAACGAGATGGATATGGTCTCGACACCGAACATGCTAAACGAGATGGATATGGTCTCGACGCCTAACATGCTTAACGAGATGGATATGGTCTCGACACCTCACATGTTTAACGAGATGGATATGGTCTCGACACCTAACATGCTTAACGAGATGGATATGGTCTCGATACCTAACATACTTAACGAGATGGATATGGTCTCGACACCGAACATGCTAAACGAGATGGATATGGTCTCGACACCGAACATGCTAAACGAGATGGATATGGTCTCGACACCTAACATGCTTAACGAGATGGATATGGTCTCGACACCTAACATGCTTAACGAGATGGAGATAGTCTCGATACCTAACATGTTTAACGAGATGGATATGGTCTCGACACCTAACATGTTTAACGAGATGGATATAGTCTCGACACCTAACATGTTTAACGAGATGGATATGGTCTCGACACCTAACATGTTTAACGAGATGGATATGGTCTCGACACCTAACATGTTTAACGAGATGGATATGGTCTTGACACCTAACATGTTTAACGAGATGGATATGGTCTCGACACCTAACATGTTTAACGAGATGGATATGGTCTCGACACCTAACATGTTTAACGAGATGGATATGGTCTCGACACCTAACATGTTTAACGAGATGGATATGGTCTCGACACCTAACATGTTTAACGAGATGGATATGGTCTCGACACCTAACATGTTTAACGAGATGGATATGGTCTCGACACCTAACATGTTTAACGAGATGGATATGGTCTCGACACCTAACATGTTTAACGAGATGGATATGGTCTCGACACCTAACATGTTTAACGAGATGGATATGGTCTCGACACCTAACATGTTTAACGAGATGGATATGGTCTCGACACCTAACATGTTTAACGAGATGGATATGGTCTCGACACCTAACATGTTTAACGAGATGGACATGGTCTCGACACCAAAATCTTCGTTTTTCTCGATTGCAAAATCAATGCGAATGAAACTGGTCAAAGACACCAAAACCAGTAATTGCGCAAATGACACAACAGCCTCCTTTGCAAAACCATTCGTATTTTTATACTTGGTTTCGCAAAGATCGCAAAACGACAACATGCTTTTACAAAACACTTAACGTAAACATCTACACCGAGCACGACATACACGCGAGAGTTTTTTGTTTTATCATTGACTCCATGTTTGCAACTGAAAGCAAACGATACCAAATGCTTTCATTGATACAAACTGCACATTACATGTTCAAATGCAAATTGCTCAATTTTTCGATCATCTATCGGACCTTAATGATGAATAAAATGAGCCACAGGAAAACTCGCTCAGTTGGGCGAGAGAAATGGAACAGGCATCTCGTCCTCCTCCTTCTTCTCCTTCTCCTTCTCCTCCTGTGAAAATTTGTTTTTTGAAATTTTTACAAATTTGAAATGAAATCTGAAATATCTTGCATCATTAAGTATTCAGCCCATTTGCTATGACATTCCAAATTGAGTTCAGGTGCATCCAATTTCCTCTGATCATCCTTTAGATGTCTCCACAACTTGAATAAAGTCCACCTGTGGCCAATTCAATTGAATAGACATGATTTGGGGGAAAAAACACACCTTTCTATATGAGGCCCCACAGGTGACAGTGCAATTCACAGCAGAAACTCGACCATGAAGTCCAAGGAACTATCCGTAGAACACCCAGATAAAATTTTGAGGAAACATAGACCTGGGGAAGGGTATAAAACAATTTCTAGAGTGTTGAAATTTCCCAAAAGCACAGTAAGCTCCATCGTTGGGAAATGGAAATAATATGGCACTACATAGACTCTTCGGAGAGCTGGCCGTCCAACCAACCAGCAACCGGGCAAGAAGGACCTTGGTCAGGGAGGTGAACAAGAACCCATTGACCACTCTGACAGAACTAGAGTTCCTTGGCTGAGACGAGGGAACCTGCTGGAAGGACAACAATTTCTGCAGCACTTCACAAATCGAGGCTTTCTGGGAGAGTAGCCAGACAGAAACCACTCCTGAGAAAAAGGCACATGACATCACACCTGGAGTTTGAAAAGGCAAGTGAAAGACTGAGAGCATGATGCAAAAAATATTGTGATCTGATGAGAAGAAAATTGAACTCTTTTGCCTGAATGTAAAGTGCTATGTCCGGCGGAAATCGAGCACACCTCATCAGCCATCTACCACCATCCCTACCGTGAAGCATGGTGGTGACAGCATCATACTATGGGGATGCTTTTCAGCGTCAGGGACTGGGAGACTGTAAGGATAGAGGGAACAATTAATGGAGCCAAATACAGTCAAATCCTTGAGGAGAACCTGCTTCAGAGTGCAAAAGACCTGAGACTGTGGCGAAGATTTACAATGTGTAATAGGACAATGAAAAATCACTCGGAGAGTGACATTTGGAAAAACGGAACGGCACTCGGCAGAGTTCATACCTCTGCCAGGCTGAATAGCTTAAATTTTGTATCCCACTGATAGGTCAGATCTGAATCCGGACCCAAACCAAAATCGAATCGGCTTGTTCTTGTCACCTCACCAACTCTTCCAGCTCGTTTTGTGACAAGTTGTCCACAACTTTTGGAGATATCATGCCATACATAGTTTTTGGACCCATCTCTCAATGGTGAAGAATCATTTTTTTTTAAGATTCTCGTATCTGGATCGGGATTCGAATCTTCTCCAAAATTGAATCAATTAGTCCTTTTCACACACCCAACCAGTCCACAAAGTTTCTGTGGAATCCATCCATAACCTTTTGAGATATTGTGATATTTATTGTTTTTGGCCCGATTTCTTAATGGTGAAGAACGACTTGAAAAATTCTCGAATCTGGATCCGGATTTGGATCTTCACAAAAAATCGAATCAATTGGTCCTTGCCAGACACCGAACCTGTCCACCAAGCTTCATCCAAATCCGTCCACAACTCTTTTGAGATATCATGCAATTTATCGTTTTTAGCCGCGTCTCTCAATGGTGAAGAATAAGTAAAAAAAATTAAATATTTTTCGTTTCCAGATATGAATTGGGATCTTCACCAAAAATTGAGTCAATTCGTCCTTGTGGTACTCCCAACCTGTCCACCAAGTTTCGTTTGAATCCATTCATAACCCTTTGTGATATTGTGCTATATGTTGTGTTTGGCCCTATCTCTCAGTGGTGAAGAATTACTTAAAAAATTTTCAGATCTGGATCCAGATTCGGATCTTTACCAAAATTAAGTATTGCTGTCT
The DNA here is from genome assembly GCF_056783735.1 of Eptatretus burgeri. Classification (NCBI taxonomy): domain Eukaryota; kingdom Metazoa; phylum Chordata; class Myxini; order Myxiniformes; family Myxinidae; genus Eptatretus; species Eptatretus burgeri. Next base: position 25,739,756 of record NC_140967.1, on the reverse strand, counting down.
TTGGCCGGTCACCTACATGCACAACAAAATTTCATAATGATTGCTTGAAAACTGTGGCCAAAAATCGTGTGACAGACAGACAAACGCTGCACTCCAACATACTTGGCAAAAAAAGTTTTTCATCAAATAATGACCCCAAGCATACAGCCAGAGGAACACTGGAATGGCTTTAGAACAAGGACGTGAAAGTCCTTAGTTGGCCCAGCCAAAGCCCAGACTTGAATCCTATTGAGAATCTGTGGAAAGGCTTGAAGATTGCTGTTCACCGACGCTCCCCATTCAACTTGACAGAGCTTGAGAAAATCTGCAAGGAAGAATGGGAGAAAATCCCCAAATCCAGATGTGTAAACCTGATGCAGACATACCCAAGAAGAGTGGAAGCTGTAATCTCTGCCAAAGATGCTTCGACAAAGTATTGACTGGGGAAGGGGGGGGGGTGGTGAATACTTATTGATGCAAGACACTTCAGCTTTTCAATTTAAATTAATATGTAGAAATTTCTAAAAAATGTTTTCACTTTGTTATTATGGGGTATTTTGTGTTGTTCAGTAGCAAAAAAAAAATAATCTCAATTTAACACATTTTAAATTCAGGCTGGAACACAACAAAATATGAAAAACGTCGAGGGGTGTGAATACTTTCTGAAGGCACTGTGTATCTACACAACCTTTTTTTAAAATTGTATTCAATGTCAAGGCTCATGGAAGAGCAGATTAGGATGCTACAGAACAAACAGAATAGTCGAGAGAGAAGTTTGGGTGGAGGGTCACTAACAGCACAGTTGAAGGACAAAATAGAGGGAGACTTGAACAAATAATGGGTGTGGGGTCGACTGATGAAAGTTTATTACCAAAGTCTTTCACTAACTGGTTGGCTAGGCCTGGTGTAAGACTGAAGGTGGCAGGAATTTGTATTTTTCTTTCAGGGTACTGCCGATAACCATTTTTTATGTGACATAACTCTCACCATGCTTGGTGAAACATCTGAATGGTTTGTTGGGAGATTTTGATATCTCAATTTGTCATGGATCAAGGATGAGCTTCGAACGAAATTATTTACTGTTTGTTAGTTGCAAAATCGAAGATTTTTAAGTATATTGGTGAGCCGATTTTGTCTGTCTGTTTGTCTGTCTGTTTGTCTGTCTGTTTGTCAATCTGTCTGTTTGTTTGTCTGTCTGTTTGTTACGTTACCTACAGGTCACAATTTCAAACCAATCTTCACAAAATTTCACCACATGGGAGAGTTTGCATGAGGAAGAAGCTTATTGTTTTTTGAGGTCAAAAGGTCAGCATAGGCCAAAGGTCAACAACTAAGGTGGAATTTCTAAAAATCCTCAATTTTCATGCCATTGACTTGAAATTTGAAGAGGATTTGCATATTTGGTCACTGAATTCAACCACCAATTATTTTGAGGTCAAATTTATTTTATAGCTTTTACAAGTATCGTGCCGTGCATGACGTCTTCTTCTTGTTTATACATTGCTGCCAAAAAAGAAAATCGCATCAGAACAGCAAAGTCTGAAGAAGTTAAAGTCGATGAAGAACTCGGAAGCAAATCAATAGCCACGAGATCTATGGTTAAAAAATTGTAGTGAATAAAAAATTCATGATCTGCCACTGCTTGTGTGTGTGTGTTCACAATGTGCGGCTCCTTGTATCAGGAATTTTCGGTTTTGTCACACTCTCGAGGTACTGAATGAGGAGTCGGAGCCACTGGGATTATGGGTTTCCTGGATCAAAACTAAGATCCAGAATTTCAATGACATCTTGGATGCTGCTATCTTGTCTGTACCTGCTCGTGATGAGGATGTTGAGGTCACGGAGAGTGATATTCATATCTCTTGGCAGTGATATTCATGTCTCTGTTGGCTGTGAGCCAGAGGTCGATAGACGTCTGGGGAGTCATGGATTCACTGGATCATGGGGTGTGGCGCTGTTGGTACCTGTGTGGGAGCACGAAAGTCTGAATCTTCAGGTCATTGGTGCTTCCAATCTTGCTCTGCGGATGTGAGACTTGGACTCTGACCAGGGATCTGAGATGGAGACGTAATTCCTTTGGTACCAGGTCTCTTCGGAGAATCCTTGGTTATCGCTGGTCGGATTTTGTGTCCAACGAGCGGTGGCTGAGTGAGACGCAAATGAGATTTGTTACTTGCGTGAGCATGAGCAGTGGCTGTATAGACATGTGGCTCGTTTTCCTGACACTGATCCGACTCACCAGATTCTCTTAGTGAGGGAGCCTCGTGAGTGGAAGAGGCCAATGGGCCGACCACGTGCTTCGTGGTCGCAGCAGTTTGATCAGTATCTCAAGGAGATGGGGATGGGCCAGGAATCTGCCTGGGGGATGGCCAGATGGAGGCCCCTGGAGTACTGGTGGAAAGTGGACGCTGCCATGTGATGCTCCGGTGCATGCTCCAATACCTGACCTGACCTGACCAGGCAAAAGGGTGCTTAACTCAGCAAAGTGAATTCCGAGATAACATATTAGCAATAATGTGAATTCTGTCTCAAAATTCCGAGGATGATAATTTAGCAGATATCAAAGTGTAACATTCACTTGTAAATGTAACACTGAAATCTCGTATTGCAATCGATCACGAACTTTGACCATCACATTTTTCACAGCCTCGAGGTCGCGTTTGATCACTGAATGATGGAACTCTGTGACCTGCTCAGCATGCCATGTTTGATTCAGGTCCATCAATAACTCAGGATCGATTTTCACCGAGTTAAAAATAATTCAATTCTTAATATTGTTTTTCATTCATCATAAAATATTATTCAGGGTTTGTATGTCTGGGACTGTGAGTTGTTCTATGGTTCTGTGTTCTCGCTACTCAATTTCCTATTATATCGCTGGTACATGCTCGAACTCTTGGTACCTTGACATGTAATAATTAATTTATTCACAATTGACTCAAGGTCTACAGACCCACATGTAATGCCAGAAAATAGTCAATTCCTTTTTTGCAATGTCTGAAAATTATAATATTTCAGTGATATAATTGTGGAAGGCCCTCTCCCTCTCCCTCTCCCTCTCCCTCTGTGAAGACCCTTAGAGACCCAAAGGTCAAACCGAATGCCACTAGTGAATTGCAAATTAGGCATGCTTACTCTACCAATGAAAATTATGTCTTGATATTGAGTAGTTCCTGGGATTGAAAGAGTTCACCACTTAAGGGCTTGTTGCTCAGTCCCTGGTCCTTTTTTTTTTTACCCCAACCCAATGCTGCCAAGCTTCTCCCTCGAACTGCCCACCCTTGAACCTGTCTGGTGCTACCCATAGGATTTCGTTCCCATCCATGTCTCAGTTGGGTCAAAAGTAGTTCTTAATTTGCATCTTTATAGCTACAATTGCATAGCGCTGGTGGCCGGTTGGTAACAAAATGGAACCTCTTATGACGTTATAGTCGAATTGGTCAGACTCTCTATATATACGTCACTGACTCAGTCAGTTAGTGTGTGTGTGTGTGTGTGTGTGTGTGTGTGTGTGTGTGTGTGTGTGTGTGTGTGTGTGTGTGTGTGTGTGTGTGTGTGTGTGTGTGTGTGTGTGTGTGTGTGCCAGTGTGTCTCCTCCATAACTCCAAAACCATGAAACTTAGTGGCCTGAAACTTTGCATGCATACCAAGGGAACTCCACGGGGGTGCATGAATGGAAACTTGGCGTTTGGGTAAAGTTAAACACCTCTTTTGAAGATATATAAATAATGGCTTATCTGCATGAGAGGCTTATCCTTGGTCAGCCCAACTTTACCTCGCAGGAGTCTTAGCCGCCATTTTGATTCGGCCTACTAAATATGCCTTGCCTTGGAACAGGTTGTAACGGTTTCTGTACGATCAAGCTTCATCCCTACGAATCGCTGCATACTCGTACATCGCTGATCTTCATCCCTACGAATCACTGTATGCATTGCTAATCGCTTGCCAAGCCAGACATTCCTTATCGACCGATGTTTGTAAGTCTTGGCGATACAGCGTTTGCTTCAACCGTCTCGTTGAAATGCTTGCTTGAGTGCTTAAGACACTTGGTGAGTGCTCTGCAAGCTGTTGAGTTTGAACCATCTGTTTTGTTCTTTTTAGTTCCCTCTATATAACAAACCAAGATTGTGTTTATTTCAAAGTATTCAAGAGGGGGGAATTGGTAATACGTCGAAACTTATAGTGGGGAGGGGAAGGGGTGTGAGTTGGCACCCGGTGTTCCCTGGCAATGCCGGGTACCTTTGCTAGAACTATTACTATATGTTGGTGTTTATACTGTATGTTGAAGACGTGATGAAGTGAGACAAGTGGGACATGTTGGTGATGGAGTTCCCACGATGACACCACTCATTAATTTGGATGCTATGAATCCCAGAAATAATAATCGGGATTGTTGAAGAAGGATGTCATTACACACTCCATGAAATATGGAGGGCATGTGTACTTGATGTTGTATTACAATCAAGGAAGCAGTTCTGCCTCGAGAGTCGCTATCCCATCCTTGCAGGCAAAACTGGTGTATTTCTTCATGTTTTGAGTGTGATAGATAGTCGAGGGTTGGTCTCTGTTTTCTGCTGTAAACAGTTTATTGATGCGTTTGGTGCATATTGGAACTTTTGGTCAGTGGTGACCCTCAGGATGTTGGCAGAAAGATAAGATGATGGAGGTTTCATCCAAAGTGAATACCATAACCATAATGCTCAGATCTCTCTTTAGACTTGTAGCATGGTATTGTGTACACTGTGGTCCTAAATGAGGAGAAAGCTTAGAAATTGAACCCAGTTTTAATAAGATAAACAATCTTAATGTTATATAATGCCCAAGTATCTGTGCTTTCAGGAAATGTATACTTTGCTGTGGGTCCTATGGATATAGTTGCTTACAAAGCATGTTTTTTTTATCCAAACACAGGCAATTTTTTCCATTTTTATAGCTCATTTTTAAGGCCCAGTCACACCTTGACGTTTTAGCCAGCTTATGCCGATTTTTGGAAAATTTGTCTAAAACGCTGGTACACGTCGAATACGTTATGGGTAAGTTTTGATAACATTGAGAGCACGCTGAAAAACACTGCCATACGTCGTTGTACGCTGGCTTTAAACGTTGTACTTTTTGGCTGTCCTCAAATTTTCCATGCTTGAAATTTTAATACTTATGCCAGCGTATGACTCACACGTTCCGCATAACGCTGGCCATAAGTTGTAGGCACGTCACGCGATCGTTGACACACGTAGACACACGTTACTTGTAAGTTACTCATAAGTCGAAACACGTCGAGGTAATGTTTAGCGTACCCGAAACTTATTTATAACCGATGAGTAACGTGTTGTACTCATGTTACGCGATCGGTGACACACATCGACACACGTTATGTGATGAATTAAAGGATGTGACGCGCGATCACGTGTCGCGCAGTCAGATAAAACCGTGATTCCGCGCGGTCGGTGGGATTGTCCCTGGGGCATTGTCATTTACAGCGGTGGTTCACTTGGTGCTCGTTGAATGGTGAGAATTGAGAGTATACCGGACTCCGTGCTTATGCTGGCTAATTGCTGATTCATTTTGCGGTGATCGACTGCACATGTATTCCTTGCTGCACATGTATTCCTTGCTGCACATGTATTCCTTGCTGCACATGTATTCCTTGCTGCACATGTATTCCTTGCTGCACATGTATTCCTCGCTGCACATGAATTCCTTTATGTGTTTGTAGAATCGGCTTCAATGAAGTGAAATAAAGCCTTATACTCTGAAGGTTTTTCCTTCGCATTCACTTCAATTTATTTCACTTGATCCCTTCGGCTGCCTCAACCGACTATGGACAAGATCTACAAGCCGGAGAGGTTCGATGCGGACCCCAACGCTACTGACTCGGAAATGAAGTGGTCCCATTGGTTCCATTCTTTCTCACACTATCTGACCATCATTGAAGAGGGAGCCGACAAACTGGCCGCACTTGTAAACCATGTCTCGCCCAGCGTATTCAGGCTCTTCTCGGAGTGTGACACCTACGACGCAGCGATCGACGTGCTGCGGGCGCTCTACGTGAAGCGCAAGAACGAGGTATACATACGACATCTTCTCAACACACGCAGGCAAGAAGCCGGGGAGACAATCGATCAGTTTCTGCAAGCTCTGAGGCAGTTGGGCAAAGACTGCAGTTTCCGGGCTGTAACCGCTGAGGTACATCGAGATGAAGCGACCCGAGAGGCGTTCATCCAGGGGCTCCGGTCAGCCTTACTTACCAACGCTTACTGGAAAAAGCACAACCCACTCTTGAAATGGTAGCTGACCAGGCCCGAGCTATGGATACGGCTCAGCAGCAATCTGAATCATATGGGACACCGGTGTTGCTAATGAACGCTGCTATGGCGGAAACTCAAAGAACCCCCCGGGACACCTCCGACACTGAGGATGGAGATAAACCCGAGGAATCGGATACCCAGACCTCGTCAAACTCCTCAGCAACTACTTCGGTTGGTAAATGTTTCTTTTGTGGGTACAAAAGACACCTCCGCAACAAATGCTCCGCCAGGGATGCCACATGCATGAACTGTGACAAGAAAGGGCATTATGCCAGGGTATGCAAATCTACTCTAAGAAGAAATAAACCCACTTCTGCGGCTCTCGACTCACAAAAAAAAGTAACAGCAGCTTTACCGGGGAATCTATCCAAAGTTATCATCAACGTACGAATTAACGGGCATATGGCTGAGGCTCTGATTGATACCGGTAGCTCTGAAAGTTTCATCAACAGCTCGCTAGTGAAGGGCAAGAAATGGAAGATCCAGCCGACAGACAATACGGTATGCATGGCCTCCACATCACTACAGTCCAGCGTACGAGGGTACTGCAATGTTGAGTTGGACGTAAAAGGCTACACGTATCGGGATGTAAGGGTACTGGTGCTTCGTGATTTATGCGCAGATGTAATTCTGGGTCATAATGTCCTCAAGCAGCACATGAGCGTTGAAATACCCTTTGGAGGAAGCAAACCTCGTCTAATTCTTAATGCTCTGACCACCGCAGAGGTATCGTCCCCCCTGCTGTTTGCTAACTTGTCGCCGGACTGTAAACCGATAGCGATCAAATCGCGCCGATACACCGCCGCCGATATGAACTTCATCACTTCTGAGACCAAGCGATTACTGGAAGAAGGTATTATAGAACCGAGCGATTCGCCATGGCGCGCGCAGGTATTGGTGACCACCAACCAGAACCACAAGAAACGAATGGTTGTCGATTACTCTTAAACGGTCAATCGTTTACCCATCTCGATGCCTACCCTTTGCCGCGCATAGACGAGATGGTCGAACGCCTGGCCAACTACAAAATATTCAGTACCATCGATTTGCGAAGCGCCTATTTTCAAATTCCCATTAGAGAGGAAGACAAACCTTACACCGCGTTCGAGGCAGGTAGACGCCTCGATCAATTTAGGAGGATTCCGTTCGGTGTCACTAATGGAGTAGCTTGCTTTCAAAGAGTTATGGACGACATCATCTCGGATGAAAACCTCAAAGACACTTTTGTTTACGTGGACAATGTCACAGTGTGCGGTAAGGATCGGAGGGAACATGATATGAATCTGGACAGATTCTTGAGCATTGCTAGAAAATATAATCTGACTCTCAACTACGACAAATGCGTATTCTCGGCAAAGTCAATTGATCTTCTCGGCTACACAATAGCCGACGGCACGATTAAGCCCGATCCTGAACGATTGCGCCCACTCCGTGAGCTACCCCCACCTCATGACCTGCAGACATTGCATCGAGTGATTGGAATGTTCGCTTACTACGCAAGATGGATTCCCCAATACTCCAAAAAAATACATCCCCTGGTGCATTGCAAAAACTTCCTGCCAGATGCCGCTGTTGTAAAAGCTTTCCACAGCCTCAAAGATGATATCAGTAATTCTGTGGTATTACCGATCGATAGCACGGTGCCGTTTGTGGTGGAATCGGACGCTTCCGATCACGCGATCGCCGCGACGCTCAATCAGTCTGGACGACCCGTCGCGTTCATCTCGAGAACTCTCTCAGGAAGCGAGCAGAGACACTTGGCGATAGAGAAGGAAGCGTACGCTATTGTCGAAGCCCTACGTAAATGGAGACATTATTTACTGGGCAATCACTTCACACTGGTCACGGACCAGCGATTCGTTGCCTTCATGTTCGATGGGAAAAATAACGGGAAAATTAAGAACGAGAAAATAATGAGATGGCAGATAGATCTATCCTGTTATAGTTACGACATTGTTTATTGGCCCGGGAGGGAAAACCCTGCGGCAGACACCTTCTCTCGGGTCAACTGTTCGGCGACAATCGGTCGGGCTTTGCAAGACCTCCATGTGTCTCTGTGCCACCCAGGAGTAACAAGAATGGCACATTTCGTGCGCAGACAAAACCTTCCCTATTCTATCGAAGATATTAAACAAGTGAGTGCTTCTTGCCCTGTTTGTGCTGAACTAAAACCCAGATTCTATGGCGCCGCTTCTGGCAGGTTGATCAAGGCCACTTCACCCTTCGAGAGACTAAATATCGACTTCAAAGGGCCCCTGCCGATTGAGACAGACAACAGATACATACTCACGGTTGTTGATGAATACTCAAGGTTCCCATTTGCATTCCCGTGCACGGATATGACCTCGGGCACTGTAGTGAAATGTCTCTCTGACCTCTTTGCCATGTTTGGGAAACCGTCGTTTCCTGATGGCAGGGAGACCACTGTGTCGGTTTGCCATCTGGCTCCCGCAGGTACTCCTCCTAGAGGTACTCCTCCATCTGGTACTCCTCCCTCTGACATTCCCTCCCCAGGTGTTTCCCCCCCAGGAACTCCACCCGAGAATGGTGACGATGGAGCTACCGCATTCCACCCGAGAGCGATCGAGGAGTCATCCCCGGCACGAGTCGAGGCTCCCCAAGGGGATCGGAAGCCTCCCTCAAGTGAAACCACCATTTACTCCCGGAGAGGTCGACGGATAAAACCCCCTCGACGACTCGATCTGTAAAGGGGATTATCGGCATCCCTCGATGGCACCTTACCATGCTTCGATAACTCAAAATAATCCTCACTGCTTGAAATGTATGCTTCTGTAGTTTAAATAGTTCGCGTTTCTTGAAATGTATGCTCCTATAGCGTTGAAGTAATGATGGTGCGTTTGTTGAGCCTCCAGTTACATTTTAAAGACGGGGAGAATGTGATGAATTAAAGGATGTGACGCGCGATCACGTGTCGCGCAGTCAGATAAAACCGTGATGCCGCGCATTTGGTGGGATTGTCCCTGGGGCATTGTCATTTACGGCGGTGGTTCACTTGGTGCTCGTTGAATGGTAAGAATTGAGAGTATACCGGACTCCGTGATTATGCTGGCTCATTGCTGATTCATTTTGCGGTGATCGACTGCACATGTATTCCTTGCTGCACATGTATTCCTTGCTGCACATGTATTCCTCGCTGCACATGTATTCCTTTATGTGTGTGTAGAATCGGCTTCAATCAAGTGAAATAAAGCCTACACTCCGAAGGTTTTTCCCTCGCATTCACTTCACGTTACTTGTAAGGTACTCATAAGTCGAAACACATCAAGGTAACGGTTAGCGTCAGTGTTCCAGACTTCCTGGTTTTATTTATTAGGGTACCCTGTGAGTACAGGGTACCCTATTGTTTTCCTTCTGTTTATTATTATTACGCATTATTATTAGGGTACCCTGTCAGTACAGGGTACCCTATTGTTTTTCTTCTGTTTATTATTATTATTATTATTATTTTTCTTTTTCCGCCGGCATTTTGCACCCTTTTTCGCTTTAAAAACCATTTTCTCTGGGATACTTAGTCCGATCGACACAAAATTTTCACCACAGTATGTATCTTTTTTGATAGCACAATCACGTTATAATTATGACGTCATTGGTCACGTGGTGCGGTCGCCATCTTGAAAAAAGCGATAAACTTTGGACATCTGTATCTCGGAAACCGTGCAATGGAAAATTTTTTCGCTTGATACATTTTACTAAGCTCCCTATGGGGAACACGTGTGATTTTTCGTGACGTCATAGGTGAAGCGATATTCCAGTGAAAATTCGTCAAGTAGAACGCCATATAGGAAAAATCTGAAAAATTCTGAGCATCATCTACGCCTAAAATTGCTGCGGAAAATGTTTTTCTTGACGTCATCGATGACGTAATTCGGCCGCCATCTTGTTTTTTAGTGTTTTTTTAAAAAAATCTTCTTCTCCAGAAGGGCTGGACAGATTAAGGCGAAACTTTACAAGTACATTCCCCCTGATGTCCTCTTTCAAGTTTGTTAATTTGTTGTTGATACGTCACATGGTTTGGCGGCCATCTTGAAAAAACCCTAAAACCTTCAAACATCTTCTCCAGAAGCGCTGGTCCAATCAAGGCGAGATTTCAGCACTATATTCGTGACATGTATGCGATGCAAGTTTGTTAATTTTGAAGTGATAGGTCACATGGTTTGGCCGCCATGTTGGATTTAAGAAAAATATTAAATAATGTTTTCTCTGGAATTTCATAAGCCATCGAAGTGAAAATTTGCAAGTGCCTTCTCGCCTCAAGTCTGCATACATGGTAAAAAAAATTTACCTCAGAAGTCACATGGTTTGGCGGCCATCTTGGATAGAAAAATAGACTTTATCCGATTTACACGAAAATCGACAGACTTGTTCGGGTCGACGTTGGAAAGCAGAATTTAAATTTATGATATCATAGATCACAAGGTTCGGCAGCCATCTTGGATTGAAAATGAATAAATTTTAAAAATCTTCTTCTCCAGAAGGGCAAGACAGATGAAGACGAAACTTCACACATGTATTCCCCATGAGGTCCTTTCTCAAGTTTGTTAATTTGTTCTTGATCGGTCACATGGTTCGGCGGCCATCTTGAAAAAACCCTAAAACCTTCAAACATCTTCTTCTCCAGAAGCGCTGGTCGGATGAAGGGGAGATTTCAGAACTATATTCGGGACATGTAGGCGATATAAGTTTGTTAATTTCGAATTGATACGTTAGACGGTTTGGCCGCCATCTTGGATTTAAGAAAAATATTAAATAATGTTTTCTCTGGAACCACTGAACCAAACGAATCGAAAATTTGTAATTATCATCTACTATCTTGTATGCACGCATGGTAAAAATTATGACATCACATGTTACATGGTTTGGCGGCCATCTTGGATAGAAAAACGCACCTTTACCGATTAACACGAAACTTCACAACCGTGTTCCAGTACCCAGTTGGAAGCAGAATATAAATTTGTGATGTCATAGGTCACATGGTTCGTCAGCCATCTTGGATTGAAAATGAATAAATTTTAAAAATCTTCTTCTCCAGAAGGGCAAGACAGATTAAGCCGAAACTTCACAGATATATTCCCCATGAGGTCCTTTCTCAAGTTTGTTAATTTGTTCTTGATTGGTCACATGGTTTGGCGGCCATCTTTAATTTACCTTAAAACCTTCAAACATCTTCTTCTCCAGAACACCTGATCTGATCAAGGGGAAACTTCACACCCCTATTGCACATGAGTAGGGAATACAAGTTTGTTAATTTCTAATTGATAGATCACATGGTTTGGCAGCCATGTTGAATTTAAGAAAAATATTAAATAATGTTTTCTCTGGAACTGCTTAACCTATCGAAGCGAAAATTTGCGTCTGTCATCCTCCATCATATCTGCATACATGGTAAAAATTATCAGGTCACAAGTCACATAGTTTGGCCGCCATCTTAGATTGAAGGATAAATATTAATTAATGTTTACTCTGGAACCACTACTTCTATATATGCGAAACTTCAGATTTATAATTTAGGGGACATGCGAAACAAAAGTTTAAAATTTCAACCTGATCGGCCACGCGGTTTGGCAGCCAGAATTATTTAATTATTTGAATCTGTTCGCCAGTAATCAGGAAATTGAACGCTTTGTGCTGCCCGGTTCGTAACTCGTCTGTTCCGCGCCGTCTCGAAGCAGGCCTGTGTTTGTATCACCATTAAATAATGTTTTCTCTGGCACCGCTTATCCTATCAATGCAAAACTTTGCGACTATGATTTAAGTCCCATGTTGTATCAGTTGTGTCAAAGGCGGACACTTCTGGGTACCCGGTCATCACTGCAAGCAGTTATAAAGTGGCAGTTCTAGTTTTATTTTATTTTTCTTCCTTCCTTCGGTATGATGGTGATTTCGACACTTCGATTTCTAGTGCGGTTATAATATAATTAATAGGCTGCCGCTCAACGATTTAAATCATAACCGCACTGTACACTGAACTCCGTCATACCGAAGAAAAAAAAAAAACCGGGAGTCTGGAACACTGACGCTAATTGAAATGAAAGCGAGAGAAGAACCTTCAGAGTGTAGGCTTTATTCCATTTGATTGAAGCCGCTTCTACGGGCACATCAGGGAATACAGGTGCAGCAAGGAGTACATAAGCAGTAATGTATACACGTCCAACTAATCACCGCAAAGTAAATCCGCATAAGCACGGAGTCCGATATACTCTCAATTCTCACCATTCAACGAGCACCAAGTGAGCCGCCGCCGTAAATGACAATGCCCCAGGGACAATCACCCCGTTCGCGCGGAGCTTGGCTTTATCTATTCCGTGCTCGAGCTGTGCGACATGTGATCACACGTCACGACCTTCAATTCACCACATTTTCCCCGTCTTTAAAATGCAACTAGAGGCCCAACTAACGCACCATGATTACTTCAGCGCTATAGGAGTATACATTTCAAGCAACGCAAACTATTTAAACTACAGAAGCATACATGCCAAGCAGTGAGGATTATTTTGAGTTGTAGGAGCATGGTAATGAGCATCGATATATGATGTAACGAGCATATAGGAGCATGAGCATCGAGGATGCCGGTAATCCCCTTTACAGATTGAGTCGGCGAGGGGGTATTATCCGTCGACCTCTCCGAGAGTAAATGGCGGTTTCACTTGAGGGAGGCTTCCGATCCTCTTGGTGAGCCTCGACTCGTGCCGGAGATGACTCCTCGATCGCTCTCGGGTGGAACGCGGCAGCTCCGTCGCCACCGTTCCCGGGTGGAGTTCCTGGGGGGGGAACACCTGGGGAGGGGATGTCAGAGGGAGGAGTGCCAGATGGTGGTGTACCTGCGGGAGGAGTACCTGAGGGAGCCAAATGGCGAACCGACACAGTGGTCTCCCTGCCATCCGGGAGTCTGACATGAGCATACTCTGGATTAGTATCGATGAGTTCGACCCCCTCCACCATGGGTTCATACTTGCTTTGTCATACCGGGCGTTTCATGAACACTGTTCCGGGATGGGTTAACCAGTTGGGCACCGATTGGCCGTCAACATAACGCCGCTGGTGAGTAAACATTCGTTCGTGAGGAGTTGCATTGGTGGACGTACAGAGCACAGAGCGTATGGAATTCAGAGCGTCGAGAAGGGTAACCTCCCACTGCTCGGGGCCCAGTCCTCTTGATTTCAACGCCAGAGTTACGGCTTTCCAAATGATTCCGTTATACCGTTCCACCTGCCCATTACCCTGTGGGTTGTAACCCGTCGTTCGACTAGTCGCTATGCCGTGCTCTAATAGGAACTGTTTTAGCCCGGCCGACATGAAACACGGCCCTCTGTCTGAATGTATGTACGAAGGTTTCCCAAACATAGCGAAGAGGTCAGACAGACATTTCACGACAGTGCCCGAGGTCATATCCGAGCACGGAAATGCGAAAGGGAACCTTGAATATTCATCAACAACAGTGAATATGTATCTGTTGTCTGTCTCGGTCGGCAGGGTCCCTTTGAAGTCAATGTTTAGTCTCTCGAAGGGAGAAGTGGCCTTGATCAATCTGCCAGAAGCCGCGCCATAGAATTTGGGTTTTAGTTCAGCACAAACAGGGCATGAAGCATTCATTTGTTTAATATCTTCAATAGAATAGGGAAGGTTTTGTCTGCGCACGAAATGTGCCATTCTGGTTACCCCTGGGTGGCAAAGAGACACATGTAGGTCTTGCAAAGCCTGACTGATTTTCGCCGAACAGTAGTCCCGAGAGAAGGTGTCTGCAGCAGGGTTTTCCCTCCCTGGCCGGTAAACAATGTCGTAACTATAGCAGGCTAGGTCTATCCGCCATCTCATAATTTTTCATTCTTAATTTTCCCGTTATTTTTCCCATCAAACATGAATGCAACGGATCGCTGGTCCGTGACGAGCGTGAAATGGTTTCCCAGTAAATAGTGTCTACATTTACGTAGGGCTTCGACAATGACATACGCTTCCTTCTCTATTGCTGAGTGTCTCTGCTCGCTTCCAGAGAGAGTTCTCGAGAAGAACGCGACGGGTCGCCCAGACTGATTAAGCATCGCAGCTATCGCGTGATCAGAAGCATCTGTTTCCACCACGAAGGGCACCGAGCTATCGATCGATAATACCACGGAATTACTGATATCATCTTTGAGGCTGTGGAAAGCTTTTACAACAGCGGCATCTGGTGGGAAGTTTTTGCAATGCACTAGGGGATGTATTTTCTCGGAGTATTGGGAAATCCATCTTGCATAGTAAGCGAACATGCCGATCACCCGGCGCATTGTCTGCAGGTCCTGAGGTGGGGGTAGCTCACGAAGTGGGCGCAATCGTTCAGGATCAGGCTTAATCGTGCCGTCGGCTATCGTGTAGCCAAGAAGGTCAATCGACCTTGCCGAGAATACACATTTCTCGTAGTTGAGGGTCAGATTATATTTTCTAGTAATGCTCAAGAATCTGTCCAGATTCATATCATGTTCCCCCTGATCCCTACCGCACACTGTGACATTGTCCACGTAAACAAAAGTGTCTTTGAGGTTTTCATCTGAGATGATGTCGTCCATAACTCGTTGGAAGCAAGCTACTCCATTCGTGACACCGAACGGAATCCTCCTGAATTGGTAGAGGCGTCTACCTGCCTGGAATGCGGTGTAAGGTTTGTCTTCCTCTCGGATGGGAATTTGATGATAGGCGCTTCGCAAATCGATGGTGCTGAATATCTTATAATTGGCCACGCGTTCGACCATCTCGTCTATGCACGGCAAAGGGTAGGCATCGAGTTGGGTGAAACGCCTCTCGGGTCGCCTCATCTCGGTGTTCCTCGGCGGATACGGCCCGGAAGCTGCCGTCTTTTCCCAGCTGTCTCAGAGCTTGCAGGAACTGATCGATGGTCTCCCCGGCTGCTTGCTTGCGTGTGTTGAGAAGATGTCGTATGTACACCTCGTTCTTGCGCTTCACGTAGAGCGCCTGCAGCACGTCGATCGCTGCATCGTAGGTGTCGCACTCCGAGAAGAGCCTGTATACGCTGGGCGAGACATGATTCACAAGGGCGGCCAATTTGTCGGCTCCCTCTTCGATGATGGTCAGATAGTGTAAGAAGGAACGGAACCAATGCGACCATTTCATTTCCAAGTCAGTCACGTTTGGGTCTGCGTCGAACCTCTCCGGTTTGTAGATCTTGTCCATCGTTGGTTGAGAGAGCCGAGAAAACCAAATGGAATAAATTGAAATGAAAGCGAGAGAAGAACCTTCAGAGTGTAGGCTTTATTCCATTTGATTGAAGCCGCTTCTACGGGCACATCAGGGAATACAGGTGCAGCAAGGAGTACATAAGCAGTAATGTATACACGTGCAACTAATCACCGCAAAGTAAATCTGTATAAGCACGGAGTCCGATATACTCTCAATTCTCACCATTCAACGAGCACCAAGTGAGCCGCCGCCGTAAATGACAATGCCCCTGGGACAATCACCCCGTCGCGCGGAGCTTGGCTTTATCTATTCCGTGCTCGAGCCGTGCGACATGTGATCACACGTCACGACCTTCAATTCACCACACTAACCATTACATTGACGTGTTTCGACTTATGAGTACCCTACAAGTAACGTGTGTCGATGTGTGTCAACAATCGCATATCGTGCGTACAACTTATTCCCATCGTATGCGGAGCGTGTGTCATATGGCAAGTATGTCGTAAAATTTTCAACATGTTTAAAATTACAAGACGTACTCCATTTAATACGACGTATGATAGCGTACTTTAGCGTTCTATTCATGTATATCAAACTTACCCATACCGTATTCGACGTGCGCCAGCGTTTTAGACACATTTTTCAGAGGTCGGCATACGCTGGCAAGATCGCCAAGGTGTGACTGCGATGTTGACACTTCTATTTCTCCGGCGGTTATGATTTGAATCGTTGTGCGGCAGCCTTTCCATAACCTACGCCACGTCATCGTCGGCGATGCGTGCAACGCGCTATGCCTAAGTTAGACTATCGTTGGGCATAGGTTGTGAAGGCCGACAACAGGTTCAACATTCGTTGGTATAAGTTATCTATAACACAACGTTTTGTGTCTGTTACTAATACGTTATGCATAAGACCAAGTCGTTATGAATACGTCCGAATCTTTAAAAAAAAAACATCAAAAGTTCAACGTAAGCCAGCGTTTTACATACATTTTAATACATTGCCATTGCTGGCAAAAACGTCAAGGTGTGACTGGGCCTTTAGAAATGGGTTACATGTATGATTGTATATGTTGTCCAAAATGGTTGAAAATGCATTTTTTGTTTGATATACATCATTATACATTAGAATAGAACAATTCCTTGTAACAGTACATTTCTTATGACCTCCTGCATATCTTGGCACCTTCAAATGTGTAAAATCTCAGCTTTTGCAAAATTTCCCCCAGTCATAGTGAAGCTGACAAAATGTTATTCCAGAAATTTGAAATGCATCTGATAGAACATCTTAAATAGCAATTTACTTCTGCATTAAGTGATGATTTAAAATGGCAAGTTTCAACATGGATCATTACTACATACCAGTTTTTAGGTTCACTTCCATGATTGGGTCAAAAATGTTAGGAAGTACGTAACAAATTGCATTTAGCAAGCTGCTACAAAATTACTGGTAGCTATAAGCTTGATTTTTATAACCATACAATAAGTTTACCAAGATGGCGCTATGACATAAAAATCAATACCAAAGGCCAGTTTGTGTTCAGTATACAGAGCATCAAAGGTCGTTAGGAAGTACGTAACGTTTTTCGGAAATCTGCATTTTTAATCCTAAGATGTTAGTTTGGTTCATCACAGCATGTATTTCTATGGTTAAGTTTATGTGCATATATATTGTTGTGGTTGACCAAATTCGCAAACCACCATTCAGGTCCCTTAGGTGAGATATCTCGGTAAGTATATGTGTAGTTAGGCCCAAACCCGTTGTCTAGAGGGAATAAATGTCATTCATGCGTGCTGCGACTCTTCAGGATAGCCGTTTTTCTTTTACTATCTTTATTTTGGACCAACCGCCATGATTACCACCACCAACCATGTCTCAACAGTCGTCACAACATCAACCACCCACCGCGGCGCCGCTTCACCACAACAGCCACGACCTTTGCCGTCAACCCTCGCAACCGTCGCATCGCCACCGTTCTTGCGCCGCTTGTGGGTACCGGTATTGGACTCGTGCAGGGCGCGCGCCGAACAGCGTGTACAAAACCACGGACTTTCCGCTCCAAAAACGGATCAAAAACGACTCACGCCCACTTTTGTTCCGTCCAATCGGTGAGCGAGGGGCGATTTGGCCCCGCCTCCAGGGCGTTGGAGGGCGGTCGCTATATGCAAATTCATGGATCAAAAAGCATTCACGCCCACTTTTTCTCGGGCCAATGGGGAGCGAGGTGAAAGGTCGAAGGCAGGGGGTCAAAGGCGAAGCCACGGGGCTTATATAAGCGGCTGCGTTCGTCAGAAAAGTAGTCGTCGTGTGCATTGGAGTTGAGTGCAGTTGGGGAGTTCGCAGGGGGAGTTCGCAGGAGGAAGAGTTCGGAGTTGGAGTCGGAGCGAAGAGGACGGAGCTGTGGAGAGGCGGCAGCGGCGAAGGCAGACGAGGGGGTGCTCGCGTCGGTGCCGGGAGCTGCACACCAGGGAGGCCGACGGCGCGACCTGGTCGAGGTGGAGACGCTCGTCGCGGGACCCGAGACAGAGTAAAAATCCTCCTTTCCCCGAGCATCAGCAACCCCCTCCTGTTTCCCCCCGCGCTGAGATAGTGCGACCAAGGGGGCCCCCTTCCCACCCCCTACCAGACACTGTCCGCGAGGCCCGCGGAGTTGAGGCACCACCGCCGCTCCGCGTCTCATCACCAGACGGGTAGGCCCGACACGGTCTCGGCCCCAGGCCCGCCTACCCCCTCATCCTGGAGGGTGGTTCTCTTTTCTTTTGCTTTGGGAATATGTGTTGTCGGCGCCGTCTGTGAAGTAAAATTGTATGTGTTGCCGTGTGCTCGCGTAATCGGTATTAGATCTGCATTGTCGCATTTGCTTTTTGTCTTCTTCTTTTCTATGTGCTTTTGGTGGAATTGTATATGTGTGCTTTCCGTTCATCGCGAATAAATGTGCTTTATGTTGAACTGTTTTCCCGCTTCGCTTCGTCATTTCTTTCATTGAATCCTCATCTTGCTTCACGTAAAGGGTTGGTAGTGGGCTGAATACGCCCGATAATTAATCGAACCGTCGAGGCCGACGATAACACCGCTCGGTTATCCCGATAGTACGGAACGGGTCGCTTAAGTGGCCCGTGTCCGAAGTCGACCTGCGGCGAGGTGCGATCGCCCGGTCTACCCTCCGTGTGGGTACTTAGGTAGGTCGAATTTGGCGAGCCACCCTTTCCCATGCAGGGGCCGATTGGCTCGATCGCGGTGAGACCGAAAGGTCCACCCGTGACTGGTTCCCGGCGTTAGTCCGAGAGGGTCACGACTGGATTGTCCGTCCGGTGGGCGACGTGCCGCGATTCGAGTTACGTGACCGTCAGCACGCCGGCGGGCGCGAATCCGCAACACTGGTGTCAGGTCGTGCGATACAAATCCATCGCCCTCCTCGCGGCACTGGTATCGGAGAACGGGAAAACGGGCTCTCCTGTCTCCAATTAAATTCACGGGAATCGGTCCAGGGGTGAGAGGAGCGACCCCCGATTCCCTCCAAATTACGAGCGAGCCAAATTAACCCTTTAAGAGAAGCAAGATGGCGTCTCAAGGCGAGCGGGAGCCGGGGGTATTAGAAATGTATATGTGTAGTAATGTAGAATCCATGGTCCAGGATGAAATCCCCGTGCAGGAAATGTTGGTTGTACAGGAAAACGAACTCGCCCAACTGAACCCAGAGCCCGAAATGGGTGCGGCAGCGGCCGCGGTGTATGACACCTCCCCTCCCCCTCTCCACCAAAACCCTTCCCCAACCCTTGCCGAAACGGCTCAGCTGAGTGCATCCGACATAGCCCAGCTATGCACCATGCTGGCGAACATGAACGAAAAAATGGATACATTCACAAACGAAATAAAACGCATGAAAACTAAAATGGAAACAAACATGAAGGAAGAAACGAAAAAGCTCCGGGGGGAGACGCAGAACATGGGCCGATGCCTGCAGGCGGGCATGAAGGCCGTGACCAGGGAGCTGGGAATGGCGACTCCACGTGTGGGAGCAAACGAGCTGGAAGGGGGCGCAGCGGCTGACAGGCCCGCGGTGGAGGCGGGTAAGGAAAAAGTAATTCGGGAGACAAGAGACGAGGTGAAAGTAATTGCGAGGGAGAGAAAAGAACAATTAATACGGAGAGCAAGGATGAGGTACGCGGAGATCGTGAAAGAGCAAGGAGTGAAAAACAGGGAAGGACGGGAGCGACTTAAGGAGAAAGCAAGGTTGACCTACATAAAGATAAGGGAAAGACGCCAGAAAGAAGCAGAGACCAATAGACAAGAGGAGACGACAGAAAGAATAAAATGTATGGAGACACGGGAGATAGAGGGTGAATTGGACAGGGTTAGTGACGCACACACACACACAGAGGTAGTGGAGGACCATGAGGGGGAGCTGGCTGACTGGGTGGAGGCCCAGTGCGAGCAGCTGGATGGCCTCCTCCAGGAACGAGGGGAGGGAGTATTCCCCCTTGAGGCGAGTCACGACCAGGTGAGTTCGGTCGTGCTTTGCGAGGTTGAGGGGACGAGTGCTGCGGACGGGTGCACGGAGAGCTTGGGGGGTATGGAGGCCCCGGAGACCTTTGTGGGGACACGAGTCCCCAGTGTGGTTGTCCCTGTGTGTGTGGTGCAAGGTGTGAGTGCGTCCCCGTGTGTGGAAGCGACCCCGTGTGTGAGTGGTGTGGTGGCGAGTGTGCCGGAGTGTGTGCTTCCCAGCACGCCGTGTGTGGATGAGGCACCGCGGGTGAGTGCCCCCGCGTGTGTGAGTGAGGCACGGTGTGTGGATGAGGAACCGCGGGTGAGTGCCCCCGCGTGTGTGAGTGAGGGACGGTGTGTGGATGAGGAACCGCGGGTGAGTTCCCCCGCGTGTGTGGGTGAGGCACCGTGTGTGAGTGAGGCCGTGGGTGTGGATGAAACGGCCAGTATGAGTGAGGAACCGCGGGTGAGTGCCCCCGCGTGTGTGAGTGAGGCACGGAGTGTGGATGAGGCACCGCGGGTGAGTGCCCCCGCGTGTGTAAGTAGTATGGTTTGTGTGAGTAGTGAGGCACGCGTGAGTGAACGGCCGAGTGCAAGGGAGACCGTGTGTGTGAGAGAGCGGTATGTAAGGGAGATGTCGGTGGGCATGCGGGAGCACGCAGCCGCGTCTCCCGGTGTGAATGTGATGGAATGGACTGTGAGCGTCGTGACACGCAGGTGTGCGTGGGTCGAATGGCGACGACGGCGACATGGGAGAAACGAAAGCCGGGTAGCGGCTGTAGTTGTTTCGGGGACCGTGCCGGGTTCGCCCAGCCGCGAGCACGAGGTCCGTGCTGTGCAACGCACGAGACCGCCACGTGCTCGCTTGCGAGAGTGAAGTCCCGGTCCGGAAACGCACGCGGTGGATTTGCCGATCCCGCGGACGGACAAAGTTTAGGCAGGATAATGGATTTGGACCGGACGGGTTCTCCACGCGATCGTGTGTGTTAATTTCCAACGGGCAAAGCATGTGTTCGCGTGGGGAACCCCTCGAGACGTGGGGCTTGTGTTTTTTTTTATGCGCACGGTGACGCCATGGCTGCACGTGGGGTTGGAATCCGGCAGGAGGGGTATCCCTGCCGGATGGTACCGTCCAAGGAGGGACGAGGTACACGTGCAGCTGCATGACGTCACGGGCAGGTGCAAAGTGCGCGAGCTCTGAGTTGCCGCGCTGGTGCTGCGCAGGTAAAGAAAAAAAAAAAAGTAAGCCTCACTTTCGGGTGCACAGGATTCCTGGGCAAGGGGTGGAAGACCCCCTTCCCCGGGGCACAGGATGGAAACTAGTTAGGGGGAAGGGTTAGCTTAGCTAGACCGACTTCATGGGGCAGGGGTAAGTCCTCATGGAGTCCGTGGAATGGATTAGTTAGAGGGATTGTAGCCAGATTTAGGTTGGGAAATAAAATGATTTATTTGGAGACAGTGACAGACTTGTGAATGTGTAGAGGGGACGTAGCTTAGCTACGTAGTGTTAAAAGGAACGTGCTGTAGTTTAAGGGACGACGTGGGAGCACGAGTTAGTTAGGGGATGTAGTTAGAAGGATGGCAGAGTTCAGCGGTGTGTGTGTTGAAGAGTTGATGAGTTGTGAGGTGAGTACATGATGAGTGAGTGAGGCCAGCGGGTCTGTGTGAGTGGAGCGAATGGGGACTGCATGGTGCGATGAGTGATTGGGGGGAGGAGTGACTCCCGCCCAAGGGACCCCGGGGTCAGTATAAAGTGAGTTAGGGGGTTAGTCAAATTGAAAAATGGAGGTTGTTTCGTTGTTGGTGGGAAAGTAGGCTCGAGACCCATTTGGAGGGGTGCAGGAGCCCTGTTGACGGGCTTGGGAGCGTGGCTGCGAAAGGTGAGTATCGCTGAGTGGGTACCCCGGGCACCAGGCTAGTCGGCCGTGGTAGGCCAAGGGCCCATGGGGGGCCGGGATAGCGTAGTGGGCACGGGTGCGCCTGCTTGGTGCGGGGGCCCGGGGCGCCATTAGCCGCGTGGGCAGTGTTGTGGGCATGGGTGACCCTCGGAAAGGGGCCTGGGAAGCCAGCCTGCCACGTGTGCGTTTCAGGGGAGGTGCCATAGGGGGCACTCCCCGGTGTTAGGGAGCTGGTAGGCTCGGAGGCAGTGTAGTGCCCGGGGGTGCCATAGCGGGAGATTCGGCAGAGGGTCGTGCCTGCCAAAGGGAGCCACGTGTCCCAGCCAGGAGACCGTGTGAGGGCACAGAGCGAAAATTGGGGGGCGAGGCCCGAAATTGTGAGGACACCAACACAGGCGATGGGAATCTGGGTTTATAGAACCAATAGTTTAAGCGAGAGGCGCTTGTTGAAAGCCCCGGGGTAGTTTAACAGTTAAATGGTTAGGGTAGATTAGGAGATGTACCCCTCCGCACCATCCATCCCCTTGCTGTCGTTGTGGGCCGCTGGACCCACTTGGTGTTAAGATCGCCGAACTCTGGGGAGGCCATTCTGAGGCTTTGTTGGGCCTCGACACAGGACGTTAGCTCTCCCTTGTTCCCCTCCGGGAAGGGAACGTAGGGGTTGGGAGTAGGCTAGGTGACAGGATAGGTTAGCCGAACAAGGACGATAAAGGGGGTTAGGGGACGATTTATAGTGGGGAGTTAAAAAAAAAAAATTTCAGTTGGGGCTAAATTGGGGTTTGGACAAATTAAGGGAGTGGGTATGTACAGTGACAGGCAAAGGCGATAGGTGGGAGGGAGACAGGTAGGTAGGTCCGAGCCCGCCGTCCAAGTGGCCAGCACCACAGCACTCCCTCCACCAACCTCCACGGAACGGCAAAGGCTGGCCAACTTCATCTGCAGCTGCTGTGCTGCAAGGCCTGTGCCGGCTGGATCGTCTGCAGCTGCTGTGCTGCGAGGCCTGTGCCGGCCCACTTCATCTGCCGGCTGGCTGTTTTTTCTTCAAGGCCTGTGCCGGCCAGTTCGTCTGCCGGCTGTGTTTGCCTACAGCGGCCTTCTTCTGCGGGCTGTGTTTGCCTGCTGCCTTTGCCATGCCATGCCCACTGCCCACGTTCAATTTTGCTTTGCCCCCCCCCCCCTGTTCATTTCCATGTGCGCCAGGATCCGCAAGGCAACAGTTTGCAAGCTGCGAGAACTGCCCTGTTGGCAGCTACAACACGGGCCTGCAGTGGCGGCCCGTGCACCGTGTTTGTGTTCATCCATCCATTCGTTGCGCTCATTGCGTGTGCCACTTGAGCTGGCACGGAGACTGCGTTGTGCAGCCCATGCACCGTTGTGGTTCACTGCGTTCAGTTCAAAAGGGAAGGCTTTGGACTGCGTGTGAGCAGCCAGCCACGTTCCCTGTCACCTGCATTGTTTTGAGCCAGAGACTGCATGCGAGCAGCCTGGCTCCCTGCTAACTGCTTTTCTTTTGCAGAGTTCATTGATCCTGGGCCATGGTTTCGTGTAAAATTTGTAAGTTAAGGTTAAGATGTACTGTACATATGAGTGCGCCCCCGGCATGTCTGTCCTACCGCCGGCAATTTTATTTAAGTCGTCCGTGTGAGTGAGTTTGTTTAGGTAGTTACGCAGCCCTCAGGTTATTTATTTTGGGGACACGAATACCATGAATGTCGCACTCAGGGATCCGTAGGTAAAATGTACTAGGGGAAAACTACACATGATGGCACACGAAAATTTGACGACTCGGGACGAGTCTGTAAAAAGGGGAGGGGGTAGTGTTGTGGTTGACCAAATTCGCAAACCACCATTCAGGTCCCTTAGGTGAGATATCTCGGTAAGTATATGTGTAGTTAGGCCCAAACCCGTTGTCTAGAGGGAATAAATGTCATTCATGCGTGCTGCGACTCTTCAGGATAGCCGTTTTTCTTTTACTATCTTTATTTTGGACCAACCGCCATGATTACCACCACCAACCACGTCTCAACAGTCGTCACAACATCAACCACCCACCGCGGGGCCACTTCACCACAACAGCCACGACCTTTGCCGTCAACCCTCGCAACCGTCGCATCGCCACCGTTCTTGCGCCGCTTGTGGGTACCGGTATTGGACTCGTGCAGGGCGCGCGCCGAACAGCGTGTACAAAACCACGGACTTTCCGCTCCAAAAACGGAACAAAAACGACTCACGCCCACTTTTGTTCCGTCCAATCGGTGAGCGAGGGGCGATTTGGCCCCGCCTCCAGGGCGTTGGAGGGCGGTCGCTATATGCAAATTCATGGATCAAAAAGCATTCACGCCCACTTTTTCTCGGGCCAATGGGGAGCGAGGTGAAAGGTCGAAGGCAGGGGGTCAAAGGCGAAGCCACGGGGCTTATATAAGCGGCTGCGTTCGTCAGAAAAGTAGTCGTCGTGTGCATTGGAGTTGAGTGCAGTTGGGGAGTTCGCAGGGGGAGTTCGCAGGAGGAAGAGTTCGGAGTTGGAGTCGGAGCGAAGAGGACGGAGCTGTGGAGAGGCGGCAGCGGCGAAGGCAGACGAGGGGGTGCTCGCGTCGGTGCCGGGAGCTGCACACCAGGGAGGCCGACGGCGCGACCTGGTCGAGGTGGAGACGCTCGTCGCGGGACCCGAGACAGAGTAAAAATCCTCCTTTCCCCGAGCATCAGCAACCCCCTCCTGTTTCCCCCCGCGCTGAGATAGTGCGACCAAGGGGGCCCCCTTCCCACCCCCTACCAGACACTGTCCGCGAGGCCCGCGGAGTTGAGGCACCACCGCCGCTCCGCGTCTCATCACCAGACGGGTAGGCCCGACACGGTCACGGCCCCAGGCCCGCCTACCCCCTCATCCTGGAGGGTGGTTCTCTTTTCTTTTGCTTTGGGAATATGTGTTGTCGGCGCCGTCTGTGAAGTAAAATTGTATAAGTGTTGCCGTGTGCTCGCGTAATCGGTATTAGATCTGCATTGTCGCATTTGCTTTTTGTCTTCTTCTTTTCTATGTGCTTTTGGTGGAATTGTATATGTGTGCTTTCCGTTCATCGCGAATAAATGTGCTTTATGTTGAACTGTTTTCCCGCTTCGCTTCGTCATTTCTTTCATTGAATCCTCATCTTGCTTCACGTAAAGGGTTGGTAGTGGGCTGAATACGCCCGATAATTAATCGAACCGTCGAGGCCGACGATAACACCGCTTGGTTATCCCGATAGTACGGAACGGGTCGCTTCAGTGGCCCGTGTCCGAAGTCGACCTGCGGCGAGGTGCGATCGCCCGGTCTACCCTCCGTGTGGGTACTTAGGTAGGTCGAATTTGGCGAGCAACCCTATCCCACGCGGGGGCCGATTGGCTCGATCGCGGTGAGACCGAAAGGTCCACCCGTGACTGGTTCCCGGCGTTAGTCCGAGAGGGTCACGACTGGATTGTCCGTCCGGTGGGTGACATGCCGCGATTCGAGTTACGTGGCCGTCAGCACGCCGGCGGGCGCGAATCCGTAACAATATATTTATGACCTGAATGAACACTGATCAATTTGATCAATTTGTTAATTTCATATGACCTCGACCTCTTTCATATGACTTTGATTTTTTGGTCCCCCGTGTCCTATATGTGTACGTAATACCTTGCTACAAGCGCTTATGAAGATGGTCATAACCCTGGAACTTGCGCGTCACAAATATATCCTTCTGTGTGATCGACCTGTTGATTTGTCTTTCTGTTACACTGGAAACTCCATTTTACTGTATCTTGTATCTATTGATGAAGCTTTCAAATAAGGACGTGTGAAAAGCTTTTCTCTGTGGTTGCTGGGTTGTTGGGGGTGTGTGTGTGCAGAAGACATGAAGGAAATCCGATAAAATAACAGTTTCTGTATTTGAATAACAGCAAGCGGTGAATTGGTAAAGCAAATGGATGTGCTCGGTAATATTGTTACGAATCTGGAAGCCATTTGCACAAAAACGGACAGCAGCCCCCGCAGTTCAGTTATTTCGATAAGTATGTTTTTATAGTCAGGGTCCTGTCCTTCTGTCTCATGGGAATAACATGTGTGCGCTGCGAAGTTTCTTTAAAGTTAGTTTTTTTTTTACATCTTGAAGCCGCACAGCGCCAACAAATCTTCTTCCCTCATCGCCTCAACTCCGACTCCACCCCTTGTCCAATCAGGAAGCTCATCACCTCAGGGCTGGCTCCGCCTTAGCCAGATGGAGTGTTCAGCCCGACCAATGAGGGGCGGCCACGAGTTGCCCGACAACCCCTCGTCCAATCAGGAGGCGAGTGGAAGGGGAAGAAATCCCTCGGACCTGGCAAGAAGAGGAGAGTGGTTGTCAGGAGGAGTGTATGTGAGTCATCGTGGCGATTGGCTTGGACTTGGTCGTGGTGGCTTTTCGTCTGCGGTCCTTTGCCGTGGCCCCTCGTGGTGGTGGTGATCGAGCAGCATGGGTCGTGGGCCCGTGGACTTCAGGTCATGGGTTCGAGACCCACCGTGGTGGGTTGGAGTCCGGTGTGACCGCACGAGCAGGAGAGGTACCCGACAAGGCCCTGGTTCCCAGCTCGCCTTTCCCTCCTGGGCTGAGGGACCGAATAAAGACCCCACGGGGTCCATTTCTTTTGGGTGTGTGTGTGTGTGTGTGTGTGTGTGTGTGTGTGTGTGTGTGTGTGTGTGTGTGTGTGTGTGTGTGTGTCCATGGGCCCCGTCTGTAATTAGAAATTGTTAAGTGTTTTTGTTCATTGTACATTTTCCTGCATATTCGGATAACTCTGCTCTTTGTGCTCCCCTGCCCCCCTGATAAATAAACCCCCCAATTGTTCAATGTACCAGCCCGTTGTCTGTCACTTTCTTTCATTGACACAGCATAGTGCGTAATGAGAATTAGAGAGGCCGTGTGCCGTAAGTTGTCATTGGGACCGGCGCGGCTCTGGTAACTCCCGCTCGGTACGCCGGACCAGAGTCGGTACATGCGACTCGGTTCGGACAGAGTCGGCCGAGGGTGTGGTTTCCCCGGTAGCTAGACGGCGTGAGTACTTAGGTAAATTGGAATTCCACAAGTGGACCCTACCTCACGCGGTCAAAATATTGGCGACCACGGTCCTTTAAGTGACCCGTGACCTTTCGGAGTTGTCCGGGAGTCACGACCTAAATTCTGGCTGTTCGGTGGGAGACTGCTCTACTGCCCCCCCCCCCCCCCTGGTGGTCGTTTATCGCCGCCGAACCCCAGCCCACAACAATATGCATGTAATTTTCAAGGGAAGGTGTGCACGTAGTCACAGGTAATGCGAGTTACATATGTATTATGTAAGGTAATATGTGAAAGGATTATGAATCGATCCAGTCAGTCCTCGTTTAACGTTGTAGTTACGTTCTTGAAAAGTGCAACTTTAACTGAAACGACTTTAAGCGAATCCAGTTTCCACATAACAGTTAATGTAAATGGGAGGGGGTGGGGGGGTTCGAGGGAAAAATTTTATCGTCAGACAAAAGACATGATTTAAATAGAGAGTATAAGTTTTAAAAAATATTAAACAAACAATTGAATAAAATCATCTCCAGTTGCACTTTTTTCTCATCATCTCATTGCTTCAAATCCTAATTGGTTCAGATCTTCTCCGTGTGATTGCAGAGGTTGTGTGACGTCAACTTCTTTCCCCTCATCAAAATCTTTATTAAAACGTGGAAAACCATTAGTTTGGTACTAAATTGGAGGCAAAACGACTTAAAAACGGAACGGTGAACGACTTTAAACGAGTATATTCTCAATACATCAGCGAATTAATAACGAAACAATGTTAACCGAGACGATGTTAAACAAGTACTTACTTTATATATTAAAGCCATTATGTTTGATTGTTTGTGACCCTCCTTCTCTGAGCTCCTCAAGTTCATCGACACGAAACTTTATAGGGGAACATTTTTTTTTTACCAGTTCAGTCACCTCGAGGTTTTAAACAGTCATTTTCTCACAGTTCATAAATTATAAACACCCAAGGTGCTTCCTGTCACAATCTCCACAAGGGTAGATCCATATATACAACAAGAAGCACCCGCTCCCTACTGGAGCCGTCAAGGGGGTCATGTTATTATATTTATGCCAATTTTACTCCAAGGGGTCCCAGGATTATACACCCAAAAGATGGTTGCGATCGGTTCAGCCGTTTTTGCGGTACCTGGGAACAGACAGACAGACAGACACACACAGACACACAGACAGACAGACAGACTGTCTCTGTGACAGACAGACAGTGAATTATTGTAAGATGCTTCATAAAAGGCCATTTTCTTTCGGATTTCAGCCTGGATACCGACATATTTGGTGAGGTGGTAACCTCCGATCATCAAATATGGTATCAAATGTGAAAAATAACTGTCAATTAAGACGTTATCATAATTGGTGAGATCGGTGAAGGAGGAGTCACGTGATCTTTCAAATGCACTAATCATTCAAAAACTGAACATGGTACAAATACAAGCTATACATCAATTTCAAGGTAATTTTACTGTTCATCTGAAGACGTAACTCTAAAAGGGCGAAAAGAGAGTTTGTAGAAAAAAAAGGTTGCCATCTTGGCTAACTTCACCAAATATTCACCTCAAATATACATGCATCATCTATCTATAATTCCAGCAATGTGTGTGTGTGTGTGTGTGTGTGTGTGTGTGTGTGTGTGTATGTGTGTGTGTATGTGTGTGTGGGTGTGTGTGTGTGTGTGTGATCGCTGTTTCTCGATAACCGCTGGTCCGATATAATTGAAACTTGCCAGGTATATTGCTGGGGACCTGAGGATGTGCCTTTTCAAGGTTTGATATTAATCGGACAAGTGTTTGCCAAGTTATGGCCATTTATTTACCAAACCAATGACAGGATACGTTGCTGCGTGGGCGTGGCCGATGGGGGAAGGGAACCTCAGCCGCGTTCCACATTACGGGTTACAACGTACGGGCTTCCGGAGAGTGATGACTTCGTGTATTCTAATAATTTCTCGATTTCTTATGTGCATTTATAGATAAACACAATGCCCCAAGTTATGATAGTTTTCATATTAGACGGTGCATAAATTTCTGTAACATCAGAGTGAGCAGGTATGCTCCGAACCAGGAAGTAAAAATTTTTTTTGCACGAACGTTTTTTTCTCTCTTCTCTTCTCTTTGTGTTTTTTCTTGCGACGACATTGCGAAAAGGTAAAATACGTTGGCTTGGCGCTAATTGAATAATTGGCCATTAAAACTTAATTGCGAATAATTGTAACTGCGATATGCGAACTTCCGGGCCACGTATGTACGGGCACGCGAGAGCGAAGAAACGGCCTGTGTGGTTGTTTCTTGTTCGTGGTTTGAAAGTTTTTATTTTTTTACGGGCACGTACTAGTATAGTTTAAAATAAGCAAATTAACATCGTGATTTGATTTTTGATCCTGGATTGATTGTACATGTTTGATTAATTTCATCATAGATGCCTCACCTCAAATGAGCAATTTTTTTGGACTGTATTATTGGTAGAAACGTGAATTCCGCGAGGGGATACTGTAGTGGGTGGAGCCGGTAACCTTGGCAACCATTAATGTTTTTGATTTTCAAATGGTTTCTGGTCACAATCACAGGTGAGATATATTTCATTTCTTCCAATATTATCGATGTCTTATCTGATGGGCCATTCAAAAATGATGCATGTAACGCGTGGTGGTTGGGGTTTTGAGTTTGATGGGTGTGTGTCCAAACGTTATTGAGGTTTACACTTACAGGGGGTTGGTGGGTGTTTCCAGAGCCATTATGTAACGACCTTTTTCGTAACATATTAAAACGAGATCTGAAAGGACTTTTTGGACGTTTCTGGGTGAGCTTTCCCATAACCCTGAATGAGGTTCTGATTGAGCATTTCTCTGTTAGCCCTGGCTTTGCCGAGAGATGTCGCTGGGAACTGGTCTGGAAGAAGAAAAAGTGGCGCCACCATCTCCCTGAGAAGAGGAAGAAGCAGCTGCAGCAGAAAATCAGGTTGTCTATCTCTACATATAAAAGCAAAATGTTTTTTGTTTGTGACCTTACTGCTTTCAGCTCCCAAAGTTAATTCACGACAAAACTTTCTACGATGAGATTTTTAACCAGGATGCACCAAAATAGGTGTTTAAAAAAAGTTATGAGGAGATCATTTGGCCCATTATTGCCGTGTTGCACTCCAGAGTTAATTTATTTACTAACATGAGGTAATGTCTTGACTACGGCTTCAGTCCTTTCCACCCTCTACGATCTGTAGACCACCTGGGACCCTTTAATACCCATTTAGACCCTTTTTAGATGTACAGACCATCTTCGATACTTTTCAGACCTATAGACCTTTTAAGACCCTTTGGACAATTTTAGACCATTTGGATACTTCAGACAACGTTTGCTCTTTCACCTTTTGACCCCTTTAGACATTTAGACCCATTTTCGACCCTTAGAACCTTTAAACACTTCAGACTCCTTTTTGACCCTTAAGACCCTTAAGCTACTCGAGATCCCTCTTCACCCCTTAGACAATCGAAAAAAAATTCTCCCCAAAATAGTTTTTGACGACCTTTTTCATGCACCATTCGCGTTGCATCACAAGTTGCGATGACAAATCAAAACTGATATCCCAAAGTTATATTTTCAATCGCTCACTGGAGTCAGGACAGGTACCGGAGGATTGGAGAGTTGCAAATGTAACACCATAATTTAATAAAGGATCCAGAGAAGAATTGGGAAACTATACACCTGTTAGTTTGATTTCAGTCGTGGGGAAGGTGTTGGAGACATTGGACCAGATGGACCAGATGAGGAACCATTTAAACTTATTAAAGGTAGTCAGCATGGGTTGACCAAAGGTAGTTCCTGTTTAACAAATCTTTTAGAGTTCTATGAAGCAGTGTCTGATTGGGTGGATGAGGGAAAGGCAGTGGACATAGTATATCTATACTTTAAGAAGGCATTTGATAAGGTACCACATCAGAGGATGTTAGCCAAAGTGAGGGCTTGTGGAGTAGCTGGTTAGGTTGCTATTTGGATTGCAAACTGGCTTAGTGATAGATAGCAAGGAGTGGCTGTGAGTGGGAGGATGTCTTGCTGGGAGGATGTAAGTAGTGTCGTACCGCAGGGATCAGTACTCGGACCATTACTATTCAATATTTACATCAACGATTTAGATAATGGGTGAAGAGTAAGCTTTCCAAATTTGCGGATGACACAAAGCTTGGAGGTAAGGTGGATAGCAGAGGGGTGGGTGATCAGATTCAGGAAAGTATTGATACTTGCATAGATTGGCAGATGGAGTTTAACCTGAGTAAGTGTAAGGTGTTGGGGATGGGAAAGAACGATGTAAATAGAGATTACAGGATGTAAGGGGTAATTTTGAGTGTGTCATTCAGGAGAAGGATCTGGGGGTGGTAATAGATACGGGAGGTAAGCAGGCAGCACAGTGCCATGCAGCTCGAGGAATAGCAAATAGGGTTTTAGGTTATATTCGGAGGGGGATCATTTATAAATCAAAAGAGGTGGTGTTAACTTTGTACAGGAATTTAGTGAGGGCCACATCTGGAATATTGTGGGCTGTTATATCGAGAGGGTTCAGCGCAGGGCTACGAGATTGATTCCGGGCCTAGCTCGACTCGGCGATGAGGAGCGGGTGAAGGAGACGGGGCTTTATACACTAGAAAGAAGGTGGTTACGAGGAGATATGATGGAGATGTTTAAGATAATGAAAGGTAAAGATAAAATAAGTGCAGATGAATTATTCAACAGAGTGGGCAGTGATCGGACCAGGGGCCGTAGCATGAGATTGAAGAAGAGGAGAGTTAAGACGGTAGTAAGGCAGGGGACTTTTACTCAGAGAGTAGTTAATGCATGGAATGGTCTCCTTGGAAAGGTCGTGGCACCATTAAAAGTAGATAAGTTTAAATTATAATTAGATAGGTACCTTGAAGTTATGGAGATAGAGGGGTATAGGGATGTTGATAAGACTTTTGGGTAGTTTGAGTATTGATGGGTGATTGTGTACGGAGTTCTGTTGGTGGTGGTCTTGTTAAGGGGGGTTGTGTGGTTGATGTGTGTTTTTAACCAAGCCCATGCCCCCTCCCCGAGGGAAAGAAAAGGGGGGGGGGGGGACTACAACAACAACAACAACAAAAACCCCAAAAACCCCAAATAAACAAGAACATTTATTTCATTAATTAAAAACTTTTTTTGCATTTTCTTCCTTGGATCTAGTGTGGATGGGTTGGTGTAGTGTTCACGCAGGCATGATGGGCTGAATGGCCTCAACCTGCGTTGGATTTCCTTGTTATTCCTTGTTAAACTGATGTAGAAAAGTGAAACTGAAACGACATATCTATGGATCATTGAATGGGAAACCCGAATTAAATGCTGTGAGAAATACTGAGTTGAAATTGTCAAAAGCAATGGGGAGTATAGAGAGAGGGGGCAGGTTGCGGACTGAAGAAGTGATGTGGAGAGGGATAGGTGCATGTAGGTGGTCGGTTGGTACGAAAAGAACTTCGGTGATCTTCCATCAGGCGATAGGCCCAAAACGTGCCTAAATTTGTTTCCCAGCCAAGTTTTCATAATATCACCCTCACTCCCAAGCAGTACTTAGGAGGTACAACAAGCATGGATTGGAAATCTTCGCTGGTGGAATGGAACGAGGTTGCCAAGGTTACCAGCTCCACCTACTGTGGTATCTGCACACTGAATTCCATTTTCTACCAATACACATTCATTTGAGGTGAGACGTCGATGAACCCGTCAGTGACAGGTACCCTGCTCGTGTATTAGAACAATAAAAAAATCGTTTTGTATACAAAGTGAAGGCTCGTGGAAATGCAAGAACACTGAACAGATCAGGATCAGGATGCAACAGAACAAACGGAACAGTATAAAGAGGGGGAAATGCCAACAGCGGGGTTGAAGGACAAAATAGACAAATAGGGGATGTGGGGAGGAATGAGGGGTAGGGGAGGACACACGGGGTAGAAAGGATGGATAAAGAAGCAAACTGTCAGGAAAGAAAACTGGAAATTTGGAAGGAGGTGGGCTTGGGGGGGATAGGGGAGGGGGTTATGGGGATAGAAAATACCGTTTTGGATGGGGATGGGGGTTATCTGAGATGGTGGTGAACAGCAGTTTTAAAGATCAGGAGGGAAGGATGAGATGGAAGAGAATGCAGAAGTTGATTCCACAGGTGGGGAAAAAGAGGAACGAATGAGTGGGGGTGAGCAGTGATCCTGGATTTTGGTAGTTTCACCAGAAGGGGGTTGATGGTGGACCACGTGCACCCTGCAGAAACTTGGGGGGTTGACAAAAGACGGAGAGAGAGCAAAGGGTGCAAGACCAGAAAGGAGGTGGGAGAAGATAGAAAGACCCCCGACCTGCCTGTGATGGTGAAGAGATAGACCCATAATCTCAGCTTCATCATGGGAGATTCCAATGATCTTGAAGGCCTTCGTTTCCACGGCATCAAGCTGAGTAAGATGCGAGGCAAAGGAGCGAGGCCAGAGGGGGAGAGCAGTACTCCATCAAGCTGTGGATGAAAGCCTTGTTGGTGGATGGGGTTCATGTGTGCCAAAGATGGACTTTGTACAACAGAGGATGCCCAGTTGGCGGCTAGCTTTGGAGGCCAACTTTGAAATGTAGTTTGCCCAATAAAGACCATAACTGATAATGACACTCAGGGGTTTGAATGGCTGAACTTCCTCAAGAGGATTGTGAAGAAAATAGAGAGGAGGCTTTGTCAGATAGTCCTCGTAGAGTGAGAGTGTGAGATTTGTCAGGATTGAAAGACGTATTCCAAGCCTTTGACCAGTTTGTGATTTTGTCAAGGTCTGAAGAGAGTGACGAGGCTGCAGCCTGCCTGTCTGAATGAAGAGGGATGTCATGGCAGAGGGTGGAGTCATCATCAAATTGTTAAGGAGATTTTCAGAGTCAGAGAGATCATTGATGAAGATTAAGAATAGGACTGGGCCCAGAAAACTGCTTTGGGGCATTCCAGACATAACAGGGAGAGATGAAAGGTTTTCATTGAGTGCTACATGTGGGCTATGAGAATAGAGGAAGTCAAGAAACCATGTGTGAAGTTGGCCTTGGATGCCATCGGCAAAGTGTTTGGAGAGCAAGGTGGGTTGTCAGCCTATTGAAAACTCAAGATATGTCCAGAGAGACAGCTCTGATCTCATGTCTGACATTGATGCCATCGGCAAAGTGTTTGGAGAGCAAGGTGGGTTGTCAGCCTATTGAAAACTCGAGATATGTCCAGAGAGACAGCTCTGATCTCATGTCTGACATTGAGGGCCTTCATCCATTATTGGGAGTACAGAAGCAGCATGTCCAAGGTGGTGTGACCAGGTCTGAATCAGAATTGGTGACCTGAGATTAGGTCGTTGGAGAAAAGGAAGGATTTAGTATCAACTGCGATGATGGATTCCACGATGTTGCTGATGATTGGAAGTAAGTTGATAGGTCTGTAGTTAAGGGGATCAGTTTTTTTCACCTTCTTAATATAATGCGGTGATGTTGGATGATTTACCAGCAGATTGAAGATGACCTAAGGAAAATTATCGGGTGAAAAGAGCCGGATAGATGATGTGCAAGAGCAGCAGAGCAAGACACATGAGCTGATGCCCTCTGATCAAGTTGCAGAATCAGAGATGAGGGTTACCAGAAACTTAAGTGGGGTAGGAGTCCAGGAGCGGTTGGGTACAATGGGTATGGTGGGTACAGAGAGCGAGGCATTGGGGACACAAGATTGAGAAGAGACTACATAATTGAGCAATTTAGCCTTCTCATGAGCTGAGTCGGCTATGGTGCCATTTGAAGTGAGGAAAGGGATGGAGGGGTAGCATTCTCCAGAGACAGACTAACTATAATGGCACTCGGTAGAGTTTACGTTTTGTATCCTGCTGATGGGTCGGATTTGGATCCGGACCTGAACTAAATTCTAATCGGCGTGTTCTTGTCTCCGACCCAACTAATCCACGAAGGAATAAAAATCTAATCAGCATATTATTGTGACAAGCTGGTAGGCGGCGATGGGTCGCCGAGCATGGAAACTATAAGATATAGAGCAAACTATAAGATATAGTCATATAGCGGATAGGGAATCACCTTAAGATTATGCATATCAAATCTCATCCAGTTCCATCTACTGATGACTACTCGGTATCCATTTGATTGAAAAGTACCGAAAATGCGGTTTGAATTTGGAAATCCCCAAAGTTCGAGGGGGTGCTGTGGGTGAACAAAGATCTAAATCGAAAATCCGGCTCGATCGTTTGTGCACAATGTAATCCAGACGATTAGTGTGAATTTTCATGACCATCCGACCATAACCCTAGGAGTAGCATTTGGCGCAAAGCTACCTCCAGCTCTCGCATATTATCGATTTTTGCACTAATTGCCCTTTGACCCCTGACCTAAGCGAAATTGGTCAATATGTCCTGAGGCAAAGTTGTAGTACTCATTGAGTACCATGAACCTGCAAAGTTTCATTCGTATCGATGCACTCACCTGGTCTCTAGGGGGCCTTCAATTTTCGCGCATACCCCATTTGTTGGGGGCGCTGTGGGTAAAGTATTCCATATATCACAAAAAACGGAATATATTTGATAGAGCATCACCTGCAGATCATTCCTGCCAAATTTCATAACCCTATGTGGGATAATGGCTTTCGGAATTGATTTCGTGTGAACGGTACCGATTTTGAAGGTTTTTTGGTTGTTGCTAGGGAACCAAAGCGTCCCTAGCAACCATCACAATTTCCAAAGCACAAGGTCATAAGATGTACCTACCACCCGAGTTTGGTCAAAATCCGCCCACGTTTACATCTTCATTCTGCAAAATAATGAATGAAAATCTTGAACAAGGAAATGAATATCAATAGGGAAAGTTATAAGCTTTGGGTAGGGAGTACCGAAGTGAAATTGCTTTTCCAGATTGACTGCGACTGTTTGGAGACACCCGAGGTCGTGGATCGACTGACATGGACCCACTGTCGAGGTTGTGGACCCACTGTCGAGGTTGTGGACCCATTGTCTGGCGAGGTTCTGTGCTGAAAGGATCGAAATCTCAATGAAGAATGGAGCCCAGTCCCAAATCCTGAAGCAGACATTTGGAAAATTGGTCACTGACAAATTACTGAAGTTCTTACTTTCGGCATACGACTCATTAGTTGTTTGTGATCAATTGTTAAATATTCGAGTTGAGTCATACAGAGTGTCCTGCAGAATGATTGTATCATTGATAATATTCTTTAAATGTTTGTCATAAATTAATGTTATATATTTAAATATTCATGTGATACATTTTGAAGTGTTACCGTTCAATTAGTGATTCTAATTGTTGTGAGAACAGTTTGATCATGATGATGATGATGATTGTGTGTGTGTGTGTGTGTGTGTGTGTGTGTGTGTGTGTGTGTGTGTGTGTGTGTGTGTGTGTGTGTGTGTGTGTGTGTGTGTGCACGCGCGCGCGCGCACGCGTATGTATGTGTGTACACACATGTGCAAGAAAGCACTACAACACTAGTACTGTACAGCTGGATCATCAGCTGAGCACTGAACATTGAGATTTTGGATCTATTACATTCAGAACCTCTCACTATATGTAGTCACCTCTGGATGCTCACCTGCACTCCTTTGTCCACTTTGCTTCCACTTGTAAATCCACCTTCCACCGCCTTTTGAAAGACCGTTCTTCCACTCCTTTTGGCATCATCCCATCTTTTATCTCACCCTTATTAATACCTATTTTCTTTTATTGTTCATTCTCCCATTGTCTATCAACCCATTTGCACTATACCACTCCTCTATTGAACAAACATCTTCCGCATTCCGCTTTCTCACCGTGTTATTCACTCACCCATTCCATTATTCCCCTTCTTTATTCACTCACGTTCATTCTATTATTCTGACAATCCGCTCGATTTTTTTCATCTTCTCTTCGCTCAACCTCTCCCTCTCACATCGATCTCTCTTTCTCTCGCTTACCCTGAACCCTCCACCTCTGGGAGCATCGCGTGCCTGACCCAACGAGCAGCTGCCACGGCCGCCAGGGATGCACTGCTGGCCAGGCTGCTGGATCGTACAACCCACTAGGCTCGAACCACATTCCGCTTCAACTGGCCGCATGCAGACTTCCTCCAACCCCTCCCTGTCCCTCATATGTCTCTGTCTCTGTCTCGCTCTCTCTCCTGTCATTGGATGACATTCAAACACTAATAATGTGGATGCATTGTTTGGAGAGATTCTGCAATTAAACACTTTAAACCGATGATGGACAGTTCACACCTGATTTAGTAAACTGAATGAAATATATATATATATATATATATATATATATATATATATTATATATATATATATATATATATATATATATATATATATATATATTATATATATATATATATATATTATATATATATATATATACCTATTCCTCCATAGACCTCTGTGTCCAGCAGTGTAAATGCTTAGCAAACATCCTGGGGGCTCTCTCGTGTTGGTCCGGTTTACTTGCCATTTGCAAGCTGAACACCAGTGCCGGGAAGTACAAACGCGATTTGTAAAACCAAAAGGTCTGCGTTTTATGCTTCGCAAACAGGCAGGCAATGTGTATAGTTTGTTCTGGAGTCAAATTCCACTTCCTCGACCCACATCGAACAAGCTTTGTCATCGACATGTTTGTGG
Source organism: Eptatretus burgeri (assembly GCF_056783735.1). NCBI lineage: Eukaryota > Metazoa > Chordata > Myxini > Myxiniformes > Myxinidae > Eptatretus > Eptatretus burgeri. The sequence goes on along the minus strand of NC_140967.1, from coordinate 25,702,189 downwards.
ACACTATCTGAGAAGATATGGAAGAAGCGTTCTTGGGTTGGTGAGACAGATGTCGTGGGAGCAATCAAAGCAATTTTGGGGGATAATTGAGATATTTCAAGCGATTATTTGGAGGGAGACAGTCAAGTACTCAATGGACACTTGCACTGCAGACGGAAGCTAGGTGACCATTGTACCTGGACATAAATGCTCGAGTAGGTCAGCAAGTATTCATCAGAGCCAAGAAAGTCTCTGGATTTGAGTGTTTGGAGCAAAGAACATGCAGACTCATACAACCGCTCTTTCACTCCCCACTTTCCAATCAGCTCATTCCCCTTGGACAAAATCCGACCCAGTGTTATAAGAAGTGGCTTGTGAATCACTGGTACATACTGTATATAGCTTCACCTGGGCAATCTATGAAAGGTCGAACTGCATGTCAGGTGTACATCCGCTTCAGACCGAGATCGAACAGCATCTTGTTGGTTCATTGTTCTCCATGATACTGATAGGGGATCTCAGTTAGTAACTTATTCGCCTGCGAGTTGTTTACTCCGGGATTGAACCCCGACGGAAAAGGGTCCCAACCATACAAACTGTTTTTGGTGCCTTCGGGATGAAAGTGGCATCACAGATCGTGGAGTATCAAGTCCTTTCGGAAGGAATGTTAAGCCTGGTGTATATCGACTGCAAGTACTCCCTTGTGAACATTAGAGATCACATATGGTATCTTTCAAAAGGCATATTGGTATCCTTAGCAAATCCATGAGCACTGCATCACCAGCAGAACTGTGTACCACACAGTAAGACGTTATCAGTAGCTTGGTCTTGGTTTCGTGGTTAGGGTGGTTGGCTTTGGGATCTTAGGGTCTTGAGTTCACAATCCCGTTGGCTGCTGAAATAACACCAGGTGGGGTTGACTCACTTTGTCATCCTTCTGATTTTGCTGAAATGAGTACCAGTGTTCTGGTATAGGGGCACAGCATCAGCAGCATAGTTGTGCCCCAACAAAATGATAGCTACTTGGCAACCAAGCTGCCATATGCAAGCAGATAAGGTTATCTATTTATTACATAAGCAAAACTGGTAAAATTTTGGTCCGATTCCAACCCCATCCTCGTATGTAAAGTGTTATCAAGTGAGTAGAAACAACCAACAGCAATAACCACACACACACACACACACACACACACACACACACACACACACACACACACACACACACACACACACACACACACACACACACACACACACACACACACCAGAAAAAAAAATAGATAAAAAGGCTGGAAACTCGTTTTATAAACATGAACATTCACATTTTCTTTGCCTACATTAAATACAAAGCCGTAATGGGTTAGCGAATGGGTACAATAATAAATATGAATATTTTCTTTACATTTGTAATCCGTGCATTCATATACCCAACCTTGCATATAAAAACAACTTGAACCGCTCACTGGGATGTTCCTCCGGTCCCTTTCTTTTGCATATAAAGAAAGTAAATGACTATAGATACGAAAAAGGCCATCGCATAAATAATAGTCTCCATCACCTTTTGCGTGTCATTCACAAAATCCATGCTGGCGGGTTAGCGGCATCCGCAACCTTCTACCACCATATCCTGGTAGTTCTTCAGCACCACTTTGTTGTACTCATCCAGGTAGAGCATGGCGATTGCGCTCAGCTCGGTGGGCACACAGCAAGCGCGTGGGATGCTCTCATTCACCGAGTTCACGAGAGTTTGTACAATGGCATGATTCGTGGAGTTCAAATGTTCTGCCAATGGGAAGGGACACTCACCCTGACAATAATAAGCGTTGTATCCCAGTGGAGCAACAATCCAATCGTTCCAGCGGAGCTCGGTAAAGTTGGCGAAGAGGTGGCGCCGCCGGCAGTTCTGCTTGTGTCTCCTGCGTCCTTTGGGTCGTTTTCGGCTCCTCTTGGATCTGTGGATCAGTGTCGCGCCACCACCATCATGGCTGTAGGCAACAAGCAGTGGCTGTACCTGTGACCATCGCTCCTGGTCCTTGGTGTACACCGAGCGGCTCACCCGCACATGCCCAGTGCTATTGGTTCCTTCGCATCCTTCTTCGGCCACAATCTCAACGTGGAGACCGAGGTTTGGTGCCTGACCTCTTGTCCACCGTAACACAGCAGGACTCACGTCAAAACTTTCCCAACGAGTCTGGTTATGACGAACGCGTTTGGAGTCCAGTAAGCGAGTAATGGGCTCTGTCCGACGATTTTTGTCCCTCGCGTACTGCTCCATCCACACTCCCATGGTGCTCGATCCCACTCCCTCCATCATTCTTCCCTGTAAAACCTCATACACGTTGATACGGTGGAAGCATCGAGCAGAGTCAGCAGCGTCGTGAAGTGGTGAACGGAAAAGCCTCAACTCTGCTGCCGTGACCTCCTCGCCTGCAGGGACGCTGTCCAGCGGGAAGATGAACCGATGCACCTCAGATGATGATGATGATGATGATGATGATGATGTGTCAACGTTTTCATCCAATGATTCTGTGGCACAAAGAGAGAAAATGAAGGCATGTGGAATGATGGGACATAAAACCGATCAAGAATGAAAAAGACACGATTGCCTTTTTTACAAGAACATGATATACATCAGTGAGTTTAAAACAAGATCTAGCATAACCTCACTGAATATCTTGTTCACTAATTTATCTGAAAAAGCAATCCAACACGCCACTCCATGTGTTTCGGAGTGATTAAGATCTTGGAGGATCATTCTGGCCTTGGGGTTTCCCCTGGGTGCACCACACGATGCCACATCTGCCACATCTCTTGCTATGCAAACGAAAGTTGAATCTCAAGCTCAGAGCACACACCTGTGCTTAGAAACGCCCACTGTGCCTGCACTGGCATGGAGAAGCTCGACGAAAAGGCATGAAACGATTTGCTACAGCATGGCAAGGCCCGGCACTATGTAACAGTCAATTGGACAGCCTGGTATGATATTACGGCGAAGTACAGCCCTCTCTATGTACCTGTGAATAGGACAGCCTGCTCGGACACAGGTGGCGAAGCACAAGGAGAAATGACATGACATGTCTGGGTGATAATGCCTGATACAGAATGGCAAAGTCACAACAGTGAGGTCTGGCAGGCAACCTCATGGCAAAGAACAGAGAGGTCTTGAAAATGAGAGGATGGACAAACACAATGTGATGCAATACGGAGAGTGAAAGGTAGGCTGCGCAAACTCAGGTATGCAAACCACTCTCTATGATTATCCCGTGAGAAACTAATAATATTTTTCATTGTGATCATCGCGATGGATTTGATAAAATGAAGACTTATAGCCGTTCGGATAACAGGCTTTTGCCGAGTAGAACTTGTGGAATTGGATTTTATCGGAATTGTTCGAAGTGAATTTGGAACCAACGGGTTGTGGCGTTGGCTTGGAACGTGCTCGTGGCAGACAGGTGAAGCACGACAAGGCAGACTCGTACCGAGCACATACGAACAATGCCTTGACGGATACACCAGTGGTGTTTATTTACAATTTTGACGGTGCACCCTAAAGTGACCTCCCCGCTAAAGCAATACGCTGACCCCCTGTCGCTTCCATTACGACCATCGCGTGCAAGGGACTGACACCGACCGTCGTAGTGAAATGCTCGCACGGTGTTCGCTCGGCTCGCTCCCACGGGCAACTCCAACTCGGAACTCGGCCAGGGAGCCTCTCCTGATTGCAGCCTGTAGAGGTCGAGCAGGTATCGAGGGATAACGGGACGTCTCCCTGGCCGGGGCCTCTTCTCGAGCCCGAACATTCCCAGGAGGTGGGACTCAAGTGTGGGCAAAAGCTGTGGCGCGGTCGAGCTGGTCTCCTTCGACAGCCGCTCGTTTGAGCTGCTGGACCCGGTCACCTCGCCCGAGTTATCCAGAGCGCCGAATGCGCATGGCGGGCTCGCCAACATCATCGTGACCATAGGAAGCAGCAGCGACAGCGTCGCGCCGTTAAAGGCACTCATGGTGCGGTGAAGCTGGGATTGCTCTGCACTGCAAGACGGGCTCCCAAACGCGCATTGTGGGTGGGTTGGGTGTGGGGTGCGCTGAAGCGAGCGAAAGCCAAGCGCGCAAGAAATGCCTCGACAAAGACCAGGTGGTCTCAAGGTGCTGGCGAGTGTGGAGCAAGGCTCCCGCACCGGCTCTTCGGCACACCCCGGTGCTCGGATCCTTTTGGCCACGAAGAAAGCCAAGTGAACCAGAGGAGGAGACTAAAGGTGTGACATCCGACTCCCTATGCCTTAAACCCTGTTCTGTTTCTCTCGGGGTTTGCCCCTTGGTGGCACCTTCACTGCCTCATCCTCCTCGGTCCGCTCCCGCACCGTCTTCCAACAGTTGTGCGGGGTCGGCAACACGAGCCTTTTATAATGTCCATCTGGTGCGTCTCCCAGAGCGAAAGTTAGCGTGCTGCAGGTGGTACACGTGGAACACCCGGCGTCTCCACCGCAGGGAGATCTTAAAGGAGCCGGAATCGATGATCCCGAACCTTTTTGTCATACAGTTTGTTGACCTCCTTCCGATTCATGTTGTGAACAGCACGTGTTGTTCCCGCACTCTTCACGTTCACGGAGCACTCTGCGCCCCTAAAGCAGCAGCACCAGGCGAATGCGAGGACAGCACCCGCGCCTCGAACATATCCCACCACACATCCCTCACCCCCTCCCCCCTACAAGCACTCCCATTGGCCGCACCCACAAAGACCAGAACCCCGTACTAAGCTCCGCCCTCTCGACGTCAACAATCCAACTCCAGGATCACGTGGGGGGTCACAGCATGTGAAAAGGTGAAGGTCCGGTTCAATGCTTCTGAATACATACCTGTACAGGTGGTTTCATTCGTGTGTTGAAAAGATTTAGTCAATTCATGATATTGCGGTGAAAATCCACACGATCATTGTGCCTTCCACGTGCTGATTATCCCGGGGCATCAAGTAGAAGCTGGGGAGGGGGTGTCCCTTTACCGTGACACCGTATATAATTTGGGTTTCCACGAAGGTGATCATTGTGTTTGATTGACAGACAATGTCAGATGGATGTGCATGGTGTAGATACCTGTAAATATAGTGTACATAGTGTATCTGTTAAAATCTGGTATTTAGTGCGTGCAGGTGCATTCACAATGAAATTATTTGAATTACCTGTTATTCTAAACGCATGTATACAGTAAGTAGTGTAGGCTACCACTTGGAAATGGAACTCGCAATAACGCAGCTGTTCCGGACTCATGGCACAGCAAACAACGGAAAGAATTAAAATGTTGTATCCATACGTACGTGGTACAAGGTCACAGAAGGGAAAACAGATAAATATAATCAGTCACTTCGCTGGGAAGAAGTGGCGTACAGGTGTAATCAGGGACTGGTTCGTGCAAAAGGTGTTTATCAGCTATTCTCGAAGCTTTTCCGCAGGAGCACATCTTCGTACATTAATTCGCTTCGTGCACTTCCTTCAACTGTAACTACAACGGCACTTAATGTCACATGAACAAATCTCATGGAGGAACGCACGCACGCACGCACGCTCTCACTCTCACTCTCCTCTCACTTCTCCCTCTCTCTCTCTCTTTACAGAACATTGGTGCTGTTAATGCTGTTTCCTGGCAGGGTTATATTGGGTGGTTTGCCATTGCCTTCCTAGCATTGTTCCTCTATATTCTCCCAGACTCAAATCGGATGATCTAACCATAACGCCATAGAATACACAAACATATACACACGGATTACATATATATATATATATATATATATATATATATATATATATATATATATATATATATATATATACACTATTGGTCAAAATTTTTACAATACCCCCATTTTACTTGTTTTTACTGAAATTTAAGCAGTTTAATGATTTGTGAATTTCTGAATTAATGCATAGAACAAATAAACTTTCTCTGAAAATTAAAGCAAAGAACAAATAAACAATTGCAGATAAAAAAAGAAATCATGGAATTGTTTGTTGAACAAAATTTAATCTAAATTTTTGACTCATCAAAGTAGCCACCTTTTGCAGATATAAGAGCAGAACATATTCGTGACATTCTTTCTGCAATGGAAATCAAATATTGTTCGGAAAGTTCTTCCCAACACTGTTGCAGAAGTTCCCACAAATGTGTTGCACTTGTAGGTTGCTTTGCTTTCACCCTTCTGTCCAGTTCATCCCAAACCAGCTCGATGGGGTTTAAGTCTGGAGACTGTGCTGGCCATTCCATGATTTGAAGCTTACCGTCTTGTTCTTTTCTTCTAAGGTCGTTCTGACATAGCCTCGAGGTATGTTTGGAGTCATTATCTTGCTGTAGGATGAACCCCTGACCAACTCGGCGGAGACCAGAGGGTATTGCATGACTCTGCAAAATGCTGTGGTCGTCCTTTTGGTTCAGGGTGCCAGTCACTCTGTGCAAGTCACCGACTGGATCCAGCAAAAGAGCTCCAGATCATCACGCTTCCGCCTCCATGTTTGACAGGTGGTGTTACACATTGAGGAACCATCCTTTCGCCGACTCGACGGCATACAAAAACCATGCGTGATGAACCGAAGATTTCAATTTTTGATTAATTGGTCCATAAGACCTTCTTCCAGTTTTCAGTGGTCCACTGGTGGTGCTTCATGGCCCAGGCAAGCCTCTTTTACTTATTTTGGCTTTCTTAGAAAGCAATGGCTTTCTTACTGCCGCTCGACCTATCAAACCTGCAGCTCGAAGTCTTCGCTTCACAGTTGAAACTGAGACTTCCTTACTTCAACCAGTGTTAAGCTGTGGTTGAAGCTGCTGTCCTGTGAGCTGCCAATCACACAAGGTGTCGACTCTCAGAAACTTATCTTCTGATTGTGTTGTGGCTTTGGGTCTGCCAGACCTCTTCCTGTCAGTTTTCTCCAGTTTCCAAGTGCCTTTTGATGGTGTAGGAAACTGTACTCACTGACACCTTGGCTTACTTTGCAATTTCTCTAAAGGAAAGACCTACACTTTTAAGGGTTATTATGGTCTGTCTGTCTTCCTTTGTTAATTGTCTTTTTATTGCCATTATGAGAGCAAGATACTACTTCCTGCAGTGCAATATTGTCCAAATAATGCTTCAGAGGGTGTTGTAACAAAGTCTGTTCCAACACTGCTTTTATACAGAGATTTTGGAACTAATCAACAAAAGTTGGGACACCTGTCGGAATTGTTTGCATCAACTTTCAAGGCTTAATTTACTTCCATTGCTGCAGAACAGCTGCAGTTGCTAACCCATTACTTGTTCACTGAAAAGGGCCTTTTTTAACAACTCTGAAATTTGCATTATTTTTCAGTTTTTGGTAACCTTAACTTTTTTTCTTTTTTTTTTAACCTCTGGCAGTTCACTGCTTAGCTTTGTACCATTTCAGGTTATTCACTGGACTTGAACTACTTAAATTTCAGTCATAACTGAAAAATAGGGGTGTTTTAAAACTTTTCACAGGTCGTGTGTATGTATACTGTTACGAATTTGCGCCCACCGGCATGCGATTAACCGCGTTTTTCTAATAGCAGCCACGTCGCCCACCGGACGGACAATTCAGTCGTGACCCTCCGGAACAACGCCGGAACCCTGTCACGGGTGGGTTCTTCATCCCACCACGGCCTAGACAATTTTCTACCCGTGCAAAATAGGGTCAATCGCCGAATATCGATATACCTAAGTACTCGCGCAGGTAGCCTACCGGGCGACCGTACCTCGACGCAGGTCTGCTTGGACACGAACCGCTCAAGCGGTCCGTTCCGTTCTTCAGTGATAACCGAGTGGGTATTATCGCCCGACCTCGCCGGATCCGATTCTATTTACTGGGTGTATAAAACCCAACTACTATTCCGCAGTGCAAGATGGTATTCCAATCGGGAAAAAAGGACGCAACGAACGGGGTACATTTAACCAAGCACATTTATTTACTATGACACACATATACAGGGAATACTAAACACACATGCAGTAAGCAATGCAAACACGTATACAGGCAACGAAAGCACTACAACCGACTATAAGCAATTATCAATGTACAGCACTTACACAGTTCTACTTATAGACGGCGCCACCAACATTCATTCAAAAGAAAAGAAAAGACTACCCTCAAAGACAAGGGAGTCAGACAGGGTCCGTAGACCTTTATACCGTGGAGCCTTGGTGACCGAACGGGCCCCACGAGACCATTGCAGGTTACCTGCACCCCCGTGGTGCCTTGATGAGCGAGTCGCGACGTCTGTCCCCACGGAAGCTAGGATAGCCGTGGTGGACTCGGCCTTCCACGGGGCTGGCGAGCTCTCTCTGGCGCTCTACACTCGGACGCGCAGGTTTGCGCCACAGAGCTGGCAGAGCAGCGCCTCCAGTCCGCATCCCTGGTGCCACGCCCGGACTGCCCACCGACCGTGAGCTCCGACGAACGGGTCGTTCTACAGACCGCTTCTCCACAGACAGGCCACCATGAGCCGAATATCCCGACCAGGAAGAATAAGCCACCAAGAGAAACCACACACACACACACTTGGCTCCTGCGCGTCCTTATATTCCTCCTGGCTTCTTGCTCCGCCCTCCTTCGAGCTCTCGCGGGAAGCTTCGAGAAAAGGGGCGTTGCCCATATCCAACCCTTTCGCGGCGTGCGGGGGGGGGGGGGGGGAGGGAATCGTGAGATGGCCCAGGCCTCGGGAGATTCATTCCCCCAAAATGAGGCCCCTCCTTCACATGACCTTTGACCTCTGGCTCGAATCGCACTTCCAGGCGGGAAAATCCGTGCGCCACCGATGTTCCTTCTTGTTTTTTCCTCGCGTTATCGAAACCCCTTGTTCCTATTCCTCCGCAGAGACGGCTTTCATGAGCGGAGAGGGTTGCGATTTGGTTTGTGGAGAGGGGGATCGGTAGTTGGCATAGCGGGGAAGGTGGTTAGGTGATTGGCGTGATTGTGGTTGGCATTGTGGTTGAGGTGATGAGGATGGCGTGGTTTGTTGAGAGGCACATGTGGTTGTTGTGGTGGGAGGTCGGTGTATCTGAAGTGGTTGTTTGAGAGCGACGTTGGTGGGGGTGGTTTGGTTGTGGTTGGTGGTTGAGGCGATCGTGGTTGTGATGGTGGCATTGTGAAGGTGGTTGTGGTGGTTGGTCCAAAATAACGACAGTAAAGAAAAACGTTCATCTCAAAGATCACAGCCCTGTGACACGAATAAATCCCATTAAACAACGGTGGGGAAATCTAACTGAACACAGACTTATCGATCAAACTGAACTAAGGACCTTTATGGTGTTCTGCGAATTTCCACAGCCGTAACAATATATATATATATATATATATATATATATATATATATATATATATATATATATATATATATATATATATATACATACACACACACACACACACACACACACACACACACACACACACACACACACACACACACACACACACACACACACACACACAAGCTGAAATACCCGGGAAATTTGCCCTATTTTGTGCCCAGTAAGCGATACTCACCGTTCGCAGCCACGCTCCCAGCCCGTCAACAGGACTCCTGCACCCCTCCAAACGGGTTTCGAGCCTACATTCGCACCAACAGCAAAGTGACCTCCATTTTTGTCAATTTGACTAACCCACTAACTCACATTACTCTGACCCCGGGGTCACTTGGGTGGGAATCACTCCTCCCCCCAATCACTCATTGCACCATGCATACCACATTCGCTCCATACACACAGGCCTGCTAGCCCTCACTCACTCCATACACACAGGCCCACTGGCCCTCACTCACTCACATCATTTATCTTCCCTTTATCAATTGTCTCCCTAACCCCCTTTATGGCTTGCCTGGCTCTTTCATAAGCAGATCGATCAGCAGTTAGCTGTTGCCTTGTGCGTGCAGTTCGAGAATTCAAATAACAGGAGGAGAATGTGTATGTTTAAAAAGTCAACGAATACGAACATTTTGTATTTCAAAACACCCTATCATTTTTAACCATGAAGCCTTTTGTTATGATTAATACGCCGGCGCACTATTCGAAAGCCATTTTTTTTCTAATGGAAATTTCATTTATAAAATATATATATTTTTTAATATATATATTTTTCATTTTTATGGAAAGCCACTCAGGGCATCCTGGAGCTGAATGTTAGTCCTATATATGTGTAAAGTTTCATCAAGATCGGTTCACTGGTCAAGGAGCTTATTCGTTACAAAAAACAGACAGACAGACACGGACAGAAGGACTGCCATTTATATAGTATATATATATATATATATATATATATATATATATATGTATATGTATATATATATGTATATATATATATATATATATATATATATATATATATATATATGTATATGTATATATATATGTATATATATATATTGTTGTGGTTACCAAATTCGCAAACCACCATTCAGGTCCCTTAGGTGAGATATCTCGGTAAGTATATGTGTAGTTAGGCCCAAACCCGTTGTCTAGTGGGAATACATGTCATTTATGCGTGCTGCGACTCTTCAGGATAGCCGTTTTTCTTTTACTATCTTTATTTTGGACCAACCGCCATTGTTACCACCACCAACCACAACATCAACCACCCACCGCGGCGCCGCTTCACGTCACACCTCGCAACCGTCGCATCGCCACCGTTCTTGCGCCGCTTGTGGGTACCGGTGTTGGACTCGTGCAGGGCGCGCGCCGAACAGCGTGTACAAAACCACGGATTTTCAGCTCCAAAAACGGATCAAAAACGACACACGCCCACTTTTGTTCCGTCCAATCGGTGAGCGAGGGGCGATTTGGCCCCGCCTCCAGGGCGTTGGAGGGCGGTCGCTATATGCAAATTTATGGATCAAAAAGCATTCACGCCCACTTTTTCTCGGGCCAATGGGGAGCGAGGTGAAAGGTCGAAGGCAGGGGGTCAAAGATGAGAGAGCGAAGCCACGGGGCTTATATAAGCGACCGCGTTCGTCAGTCAAGGGAGTTAAGACTTCGCAGTCGGTGGAGTTGGGAAGAAGAAGCAAGAAGGAGTTGGTCGTCGTCGTGTGCGTTGGAGTCGGAGCGAAGGAGACGGAGCTGTGGAGAGGCGGCGAGGGCAGACGAGGGGGTGCTCGCGTCGTGCCGGGAGCTGCACACCAGGGAGGCCGACGGCGCGACCTGGCCGAGGTGGAGACGCTCGTCGCGGGACTCGAGGCAGAGTAGAAATCCTCCTTTCCCCCGAGCATCAGCAACCCCCTCCTGTTTCCCCCCGCGCTGAGATAGTGCGACCAAGGGGGCCCCTTTCCCACCCCCGACCAGACACTGTCCGCGAGGCCCGCGGAGTTGAGGCACCATCGCCGCTCCGCGTCTCATCACCAGACGGGTAGGCCCGACCCGGTCTCGGCCTCAGGCCCGCCTCATCCTTGAGGGTGTTCTTTTCCTTGGTTTTGGGTGTGTGTTGTCGGCGCCGTCTGTGAAGTAAAATTGTATGTGTTGCCGTGTGCTCGCGTAATCGGTATTAGATCTGCATTGTCGCATTTGCTTTTTGTGTAAAATTGCATTGTGTTTCTTTTCCTTTTCTATGTGCTTTTGGTGGAATTGTATATGTGCGCTTTCCGTTCATCGCGAATAAATGTGCTTTATTGTTGAACTGTTTCCCGCTTCGCTTCGTCATTTCTTTAATTGAATCCTCATCTTGCTTCACGTAAAGGGTTGGTAGTGGGCTGAATACGCCCGATAATTAATCGAACCGTCGAGGCCGACGATAACACCGCTCGGTTATCCCGATAGTACGGAACGGGTCGCTTAAGTGGCCCGTGTCCGAAGTCGACCTGCGGCGAGGTGCGATCGCCCGGTCTACCCTCCGTGTGGGTACTTAGGTAGGTCGAATTTGGCGAGCAACCCTATCCCACGCGGGGGCCGATTGGCTCGATCGCGGTGAGACCGAAAGGTCCACCCGTGACTGGTTCCCGGCATTAGTCCGAGAGGGTCACGACTGGATTGTCCGTCCGGTGGGCGACGTGCCGCGATTCGAGTTACGTGGCCGTCCGCACGCCGGTGGGCGCGAATCTGTAACAATATATATATATATATATATATATATATATATATATATATATATATATATATATATATATATATATATATATATATATATATATATATATATATATATATATATATATATATATATATATATATATATATATATATATATATATATATGTATATGTATATATATATATATATATGTATATGTATATGTATATATATATATATATGTATATGTATATGTATATATATCTTATCCCTGTGTCGTAAGAGGCAACCAGGGTTGCGTCAGGAAGGGCATCCGGTGTAAAACCTGTGCCAAATCACTCTGCGGATCATACGGATGATCTGCTATGGCAACCCCAAATGGGAGCAGCCGAAAGAAGAAGAAGAAGTATATATATATATATATATATATATATATATATATATATATATATATATATATATATATATATATTCTTCTTTCGGCTACTCCTGTTAGGGGTCGCCACAGCGGATTATCCGTCTCCATTTCGCTCTATCCTCCATATCTTCCATTGACACTCCAACCACCCGCATGTCCGCCCTCACCGCATCTATGAACCTCTTCTTTGGCCTTCCTCTTCTCCTCCCACATGGCGGCTCCATCCTCAGCATCCTTCTCCCGATATACTCCGCTTCCATCCTATGCACATGTCCAAACCATCTCATTCTCGCCTCTCTCAATTTGTCTCCAAACCGTCCTTCCTGTGCTGTCCCTCTAATCTCCTAATTTCTTATCCTGTCCATCCTCGTTACTCCCAACGAGAATCACAGCATCTTTAACTCTGCCACCTCCAGTTCCGCTTCCTGTCTTTTTGTCAGCGCCACCGCCTCCAAACCATACAACATAGCTGGTCTCACTACCTTCTTATATATCTTCCCCTTCACTCTTGCAGCTTCCCTTCTGTCACAAATCACTCCTGCAACTCTTCTCCACACACTCCATCCTGCTTGCATTCTCTTTTTCACTTCTCTCCCACACTCTCCGTTACTTTGGACAGTTGATCCCAAGTATTTAAACCCATCCACCTTCCCCACATCAACTCCTTGCAACCGCACCATACCACCACCCTCCCTCTCATTTACGCACATGTACTCCGTCTTACTCCGACTGACTATCATTCCCCTTCTCTCCAGTGTGTACCTCCACCTCTCGAGGCTCGCCTCAGCCTGCTCCCTACAGATCATGATGTCATCCGCGAACATCATGGTCCATGGAGACTCCTGTCTGATCTCGTCTGTCAACCTGTCCATCATCATTGCAAAGAGGAAAGGACTCAGAGTCGATCCTTGGTGCAATCCCACCTTCACCTTAAACCGGTCCGTCATTCCTACCGTACATCTCATCACTGTCACACTGTCCTCATACATATCCTGCACCACCTTCACATACTTCTCTGCCACTCCTGACTTCCTCATACAATGCCACAACTCCTCTCTTGGCACCCTATCATAAGCCTTCTCCAAATCCACAAACACACAATGTAACTCCTTCTGGCCTTCCTTATACTTCTCCATCAACATTCTGAAAGCAAACATCGCATCAGTGGTGCTCTTTCCTGGAATAAAGCCATATTGCTGCTCACAGATCATCACCTCTCCTCTCACCCTAGCTTCCACTACTCTTTCCCACAACTTCAGGGTGTGGCTTAACAACTTTATACCTCTGTAATTACCACAGCTCTGCACATCACCCTGGTTCTTAAAAATCGGAACCAGTACACTTGATCTCCACTCCTCCAGCATTCTCTCACTTTCCAAGATTTTATGAAACAATCTGGTTAACAACCCCACTGCCATCTCTCCTAAGCACTTCCATGCCTCCACTGGTATATCATCTGGGTTAACCGCCTTTCCACTTTTCATCTTCTTCATAGCAGTCCTCACTTCATCCTTACTGATCCACCCCACTTCCTGATTCACTATCTCCACCTCTTCCAACCTTCTCTCTCTCATTTTCTTCATTCATCAGCTCCTCAAAGTACTCCATCCACCTTCTCAACACACTCTCCTCGCTTGTCAGCACATTCCCATTTGCATCCTTTATCACCCTGACCTGCAGCACATCCTTCCCAGCTCGGTCCCTCTGTCTGGCCAATCGGTACAAATCCTTTTTCCCTTCCTTTGTATCCAGCTTCTCATACAGCTCACAATGTGCCTTTTCCTTAGCCTTTGCCACCTCTCTCTTCGCCTTGCGCCGCCACTCCTTGTCCTCCTGTCTACTTTCTTCATCTCTTTGACTATCCCACTTCTTTTTCGCCAACCTCTTTTTTTTTTTTTGTATACCTTGGTCGAGGCTCGTATGAGAGCGAACACACAACTCACAGCAAGGAGGCATGAGACAAGAGGGGCGGGAGTGGAAGGGACAAAACATTGGGGAACAGACACAGGTGAACTGTGGAAGGGAGAGGGATGGGGATGGGACGGGGAACATGGCGAGGAGAAGATGGACATTACAGGGACTTTCAGGAAGGAAAGCAGGAGAATTGAAGGAAGTGGGCTTGGGTGGATTATCGGGGGTAGAAAAGATCGAGGATTTGGATGGGGGAAGATAAGAGGTGGTGGTGAACAGCTGTTTTGAAAGCCTGGAGGGAAGAATGGGAAAGAATAGAGTGAGGAAGTTTATTCCAAAGGCGGGAAAAAAGAGGAATGAAAGAGTGAAGATGAGCAGTGATTCGTGATTTTGGTAGTTTTACCAGAAGGGGGTTGTTGGCGGACCTTGAGCGCCCTGTGGAAATGTGGTTGGGTCAAATCGCAGAGAGAGCAGGGGGGGCAAGGCTGGAGAGGAGTAGGTAGAAGACAGAAAGACCACCGACCAACCTGCGGTGATTGAGTGAGAGGCCCAAAGACTCAGCTTCATTGCGGGAGATGCCAATGATCTCAAAAGCCCTGGTTTCGACAGCGTGAAGTCGAGAAAGGTGGGAGGCAGGAGCACCAGCCCAGAGGGGAGAGCAGTACTCCATCAGGCTACGGACAAAAGCTTTGTAAGTAGTCAGGAGCTCAAGAGGGCCGAGGAAGGACTTTGCACGACGGAGGATTCCCAGTCGGCGACTGGCTTTTGAGGCAAGGTTGGAAATGTGACTTTCCCAGGAAAGGTCATGGCAGATAGTGAGACCCAGAAGCTTGAAAGAAAAGACTTCTTCCAGAGGATTGTTGAGAAAGTGGATGGGGGGGGTTTTGTAAACGGTCCTTTTGAAGAGACATAGTGAGAGTGTGAGATTTGTGTGGATTGAAAGACATGTTCCACGTGTTGGACCAGTTTGTGATTTTATCCAGATCTGCAGTGAGCGAAGAAGCTGCTGCTTGCCGGTCTGAGGGATGACAGATGGTACGGCAGAGGGTGGAGTCATCGGCAAAGAGAAATAGAGGATTTTCCAGAGAGTCCGAGAGATCATTGATGAAAACCAGAAAAAGAACAGGGCCCAGAACGCTACCTTGAGGAACTCCAGCCTGCACAGGAAGAGGGGATGAAAGAACTCCATTTAGGGCCGCACGTTGACTGCGACAGGAGAGGAAGTCTGCGAGCCATGAGTGGAGATGGCCTTGAATACCATGGGAAGAGAGTTTGGTGAGTAGGGCAGGGTGCCAGACTGTGTCAAAAGCACGTGATATGTCCAGGGATACGGCTCGGATTTCCTGTCTGGCATTGAGGACCTCCATCCATTGATGGGAGAGCAGTAGCAGCATATCCAGGGTAGAGTGACCTGGTCTGAAACCAAATTGATGATTGGAAATCAAGCCATTGGAGAAGAGGAAGGATTTCATGTCTGAAGCGATGATGGATTCCATAACCTTGCTGATGATTGGGAGAAGGCTGATTGGTCTGTAGTTACAGGGATCTGTTTTTGCACCTTTTTTATGCAGGGCAGTGATGTTAGCAGATTTCCAAGCAGATGGCAGATGACCTTGGGAAAATGAGAGGGTGAATAGAACAGAGAGAGGGTGAGCAAGAGCAGAAGAGCAGGCTTTGAGGACACGTGGGCTGATGCCGTCTGGACCGGTTGCAGAATCTGACTCGAGGTTTGAAAGCAAGCTCTCCACCTTGTCAGGAGAAAAGGATACAGAGTCCAGGGACAGTTGGGTGCGACTGGGTAAAGTGGGTAGAGATAGTGATGGGTTTGGGACACAAGATTTAGCTGCAAACACCGAGTTTAGACATTCAGCTTTATCACGTGTGGAATCAGCAGTGCGGCCATTTGAGGTAAGGGAGGGGATGGAGGGGAACATACACCAGAAACAGATTTGATTAAACGCCACCAGGATTTTGAGGAGGGAGAGAGGTTTGAGAGTTCAGACTTGAGATGAGAAAGATGTTGTTTTCTGGCTCTCCTGAGGGTAGATACACACTTGTTCCGAGCTTTGTGGAAAGAACTGAGATTGCCCTCAGTTGGGTTTGCTTTCCATGAGGCAAAGGCAAGTTGTTTCAGGACAACTGCCTCGCCACAAGCTTCAGTAAACCAAGGGCGGGAGGAAGGGTAAGACAACTGAACACGAGAGGGGATAAATCTGTGCATGAGGGAGAGCAAGTTTCTTTGAAAGAATTCCCAGGATGAGTTGATGTTTGAGAAAGTAGTGATAGGAGACCAGTCTGTAAGTTTGATGGCTGCTCGGAGACCCTGCCAGTCGGCTTGAGTGAAATGCCAGACTCGACGGCGGTGAGGTGGTTCTCTGATAACAGCCAGAGAGATGTCCACTTTAACAAGGACGTGGTCAGAAGAACCAATTGGAGCGAAGGAAGAGCAGCAGATATTGTCAGGGAAATTTGTCAAAATCAGATCCAGAAGAGATGGAGTACCATTGGTTGAGATCCGGGTCGGGAAGTTGACCGATTGAGTCAGTCCCAATGAGTCACAGAAAGCTTTTGCTGATGTCCCATGGCAGGTGAGAGAGGTACCCACACCTAGCCAACTGGCGTGATGACAATTGAAGTCGCCACATAAGAGGAAGAGAGAGTTTGGATGAGAAGATAGAAGATGGTCCATGTTTTCGGAGAGTGAGGTGTAGATGGAGTCATCACTGTTCGGTGGACGGTACAGTACACATATAAACATGAGGTGGGAGTGGAGGGGAAGCCGAAGCCAGAGGTATTCCTGGGGGTGTGGGGGAGTGAGAGCAGTGCAGGGAGAGTGAGGAATAGAGTCTTTGATGAAGAGAGCAACACCTCCACCAGGACGAGGCTCAGGTCTGTCATACCGTAAGAGGGAGTAACCAGGGAGAGATACTTGGGAGTCAGACACGTCTTGGGAGAGGAAAGTTTCTGTTAGGCAGATAATGTCTGGTTTGTCAGTGGCAACCTGCATGGAAAGATCTGAAAGGTTTGAGCGAAGGCCCCGGATATTTGAGGTCCACACTTTTAATGAAGAGGTAGGGGAGGAGGCTTTGGGTGCAGGAGGTGGAGGGGCGGGGGAGGGTAGGACGAGGGACGAGGGGGGAGGTAAGGAGGGGTGCGGGAGGAGTGGGGGGTGTTGCAGAATAGCGAGGGGAGGGGGCCGAATGAGGAGGAGAAAAGGCTCTGTGGTGCTGGGAGAGAGGGGGGACAAGAGACAAGGAAGATGGCAGTTGAGGATTTGAGGAGGTGGAGTGAAGAGATGGAGGTGAGAGGGCAGTGGAGGGAGGCAGGTTGGTGGATGAGAGGGGGCAACTTAGAGAAGGAAGAGTGAGGGGGATGAAAGGTGGGAGAAAGGTGAGGGGGAATTTTTGAAAGGGGTTAGAGGGAGGCTTGGAGGGAGAAGAGTGGGATGGTTGCTTTGAGAGTGAGAGTGAGGGGTGAGGGGGGTGAGTTGGCACTGAAGTTGGAAAAAAAGAATGGTTGATGGAAAGCGAGCATCCATGGCAAACTGTGGTTTTTAAAAGTTTTAGGTCAGAGATGCGATTTAACACAATTCTTGATGGATGCAATGAAGGCGAATTCAGAGCATGGAGAGAAGAAGCGCTGTAATAGTTGGATTTTTTAGGCAAGGAATGAAGGAGAGGTCGAAATGAGAGCAGTCTGTTAAAATAGCAGAAGAGTAGTGCATTGTGAATCAGTAAAGAGTACCACATGTGTGAGAGAGGAAGATGAAGCATTACAAGATCGTTTTTGTTGTTAATATTAATGTATGAGAGAGTTCAACAGATTAGGTCATGGAAGTGTAAAAAAAAAAAAGAAATCAAGGAAGACGAGGAGGAAGTTAAGAGGAAGAAGAAGTAGCAGAATCGGGAGAAGGTGAGCGTGTTGTTGTTGTTGTTGGTGGGTATATATATATATATATATATATATATATATATATATATATATATATATATATATATATATTTATATTTTTTTATTTGAGATAAGAAAGAGATTAGTTGGGAGAATGGGGGATGTTTGGAAAGTGGGGAGGATGAAAATTGAAGGTAATGGGGAGGATAGAAATTGAAGGTAATGGGGAGAAAAAACAAACAAACAAAAAAAAACGATCGAACACCGAGTGGAACCGGTAGGCCTCAAGCCTAGGAAGAGGCCTCAAACACCAAGTAAGAACGTCGACATAAATACTCACAAAATAGCACGATTTTTGAAACAAAACCGAACTAGGAACACACATTAACATGTAGGTGAGAAAATTAAACAGTTAAAACGGGACAAATAACAACCGGAACTTAACTTTGAGAATGTCAGCAGGGAGCCCCGAAGGAGACCTCTTGCCGCTCAAAACCGGAACCGGAAGTCGGTTCCTTATACTTTTCTTCTTCTTCTTCCTTATACTTTCCTGTACTTCCTCGTTCCACCACCAAGTCTCCTTATCTTCCTTACTCTGTCCATATGTCACACCAAGTACCTTCCTCGCTATCTCTCTCCCCACTTCTGCTGTAGTTGCCCAATCATCCCTCACCTCTTTACCACCATGCAACACCTGTCTCACCTCCTCCCTAAATTTCACGCAACAGTCTTCCTCCTTCAGCTTCCACCATCTGGTCCTTGGTTCAGCCCTCACTCTCTTCCTCAACCTCACCTCCAAAATCATCCAACAGACCACCAATCGATGCTGTCGAGCTACACTCTCCCCTGCCACCAGCTTACAGTCTGTAATCTCTTTCAGGTTGCATCTCCTGCTAAAGATGTAATCCACCTGTGTGCACTTTCCTCCACTCTTGTATGTCACCCTGTGTTCCTCCTTCTTCTTGAAATACGTATTTACCACTGCCATTTACATTCTTTTTGCAAAATGTACCACCATTTGCCCTTCAACATTTCTCTTGTTGAGCCCGCACCTACCCATCACCTCCTCATCCTCTTTATTACCTTCCCCAACATGCCCATTGTAATCTGCTCCAATCACCACTCTTTCATCCTTGGATACACTCTCCACCACTTCATCTAATTCACTCCAGAAATATTCTTTATATTCCATCTCACACCCCATATGCGGTGCAAATGCACTGATGACATTCATCATCACCCCTTCAATTTCCAACTTCACACTCATCACTCGGTCCGACACTCTCTTCACCTCCAATACCCTCTTGACATAATCCTTCTTCAGGATTACCCCAACACCATTTCTCCTCCCATCCACACCATGGTCGAACAGTTTGAAACCACCTCCAATGCTCCTCGCCTTACTCCCCATCCACTTGGTCTCTTGTACACACAGTATGTCCACCTTTCTTCTCTCCATCATATCAGCCAACTCTCGCTCTTTGCCAGTCATAGTCCCAACATTCAGAGTTCCAACTCTCACCTCCACACTTCTACCCTTCCCCCTCTCCCACTGCTTCTGGACCCGCCTTCCCAGTCTCCTTCTCCTCCTTCGCCCAGCTGTAAAATAATTTCCACCGGTACCCCGCTGACCAACAGTACCGGTGGCGGTCGTTGCTAACCCGGGCCTCGACCGATCCCGTATGAAAATCCGTTTTATTGTCCGCATCATGATTTGGCATAGCTTTTATGCCGAATGCCCTTCCTGATGCAATAAAAAAAATTTAATAATTAAAAAAATATATATATATATATATATATATATATATATATATATATATATACACACACACACACACACACACACACACACACACACACACACACACACACACACACACACACACACACACACACACACACACACACACACGCCGGTAGGCGACATGGGTGGTCACCACAATTGTATACCAGTCATCGTTTTTGATGGATCGGGCTGCAATTTTTTGACAGAGGTTGATTATAGTGCGCATAAAAGCCTGGAAGCCGATTTTTGATTTTCGAAAAAATCTATTTTTTGGGATTTTTCAAAAATTTCAAAGTGTCCTTGCTGGGCAACGGTGGTGTCCATGGCAACGGTGCTCAAAAGCACAGAACTAGATCCTGGTATGAAACTACCTGTCAAGTTTCATCAAAATCGGTTGACTCCTCTGGCCTCCAGAGCTGTCCATAACATACAAACAAACATACAAACAGACAGACGGAAAAAGTGAAAATAAGGGTACTCCAGCGACTACCCAATATATATGTGCATACTGCATAAAAACGAATATATATATATATATATATATATATATATATATATATATATATATATATATATATATATATATATATATATATATATATATATATATATATATACAGTCAACCCCCGCTTCATCGCGGTTCACCTATCGCACCCCCGGTTCATCGCGGGTTTTCCTTTGGAACGTAACTATTTTTTATGCGGATTCCCCCGGTACATCACGGTAATAATATATAAAATATAAATTATTTAAGCAATAAATTATAACGCGTGGTGCTCGACCAGTCACACAACGCACGAGACAAAGTTTCGCTTGTGAACTTCGAATATTTTTTACGTTTTTTTCTCCAAGCCCCATGATGCCGCCCAAACGTCCTGCACCTTCTAATGCTTCTGGCAAGGAACCGAAGCGCCAGGGGAAGGTCCTGAGACGCTCCAGGAGAATGTTAAGGTCAAGGTGTTCGAGATATGCTTCGGGAAGGAAAAAGGTTTGCTGCCGTTGGACGAACACTGCTCATACCCAGCACCTCAAAACCGAGCAGACCAGACTAGTCGATCTCCGGCACCTCAAACCCAATCACTGCCAAACCGACCAGACCAGACTAGTCGATCTCCGGCACCTCAAACCCAATCACTGCCAAACCGACCAGACCAGACTAGTCGATCTCAGGCACCTCAAACCCAATCACTCCCAAACCGACCAGACCAGACGAGTCGATTTTTTGGGGAGGGGTCCATTCATCGCGGATTTTCACTAAGCGCGGGGAGGTTTGGATCGTCACCCCCGCGAGAAACGGGGGATTACTGTAAATGTGTATATATGTATATATGTATATGTGTATATAAATATATATGTATATGTGTCTATGTATATGTGTCTATGAGATATGTGTCTATGAGATATGTGTCTATGAGATATGTGTCTATGAGATATGTGTCTATGAGATATGTGTATATATATATATATATATATATATATATATATATATATATATATATATATATATATATATATATATGTAGATATATATGTAGATATATATATATATATATATATATATATATATATATATATATATATATATATATATATATATATATATATATATATATATGTAGATATATATATATATATATATATATATATATATGTAGATATATATATATATATATATATATATATATATATATATATATATATATATATATATATATATATATATATATATATATATATATATATATATATATATATATATATATATATATATATATATATATATATATATATATATATATATATATATATATATATATATATATATATATATATATATATATATATATATATATATATATATATATATATATATATATATATATATATATATATATATATATATATATATATATATATATATATATATATATATATATATATATATATATATATATATATATATATATATATATATATATATATATATATATATATATATATATATGTATATATATGTATATATATATATATATATATATATATATGTATATATATGTATATATATGTATATATATATATATATATATGTATATATATGTATATATATGTATATATATGTATATATATGTATATATATATATATATTTATGTATATATATGTATATATATATATATATATATATATATATATATATATATATATATATATATATGTAGATATATATATATATATATATATATATATATATATATATATATATATATATGTAGATATTGTTGTAGAATTCCCACCCGTGGGCGTGCGAGCGACCACGTTTCGCCAATAGCGGTTGCTTCGCCCTCCGAACGGACAATCCAGTCGCGGCTTTCCGGATCAACGCCGAAAACCAGCCACGGGTGTGTTTTTAACCACACCACTACCTTGTCCGCACTCTACCCGCGCGCTGTAGGGTCCGATCGCCAAATCTTCGATTTACCGAATTATTCGCGCGGGTGGGTTGCCGAGAAATTGTACCTCAACGGGACCGCTTGGAAACGAGCCGCTTAAGCAGCTCTCTTCCTTTTGGGATAACCGAGCGGGGTATAATCGCGCAGTCTCGTTGGACCCGATCACTTTACTAGCTATTTAAAAACCAACTATATTCCGAGTGCAAGATGGGGCAGTTCAATGAGGGAATGGACGCAACAAACAGGTTTACATTCACACAAGGATATTTATCTATCTATAATTCCAGCAGTGTGTGTGTGTGTGTGTGTGTGTGTGTGTGTGTGTGTGTGTGTGTGTGTGTGTGTGTGTGTGTGTGTGTGTGTGTGTGTGTGTGTGTGTGTGTGTGTGTGTGTGTGTGACCGCTGTTTCTCGACAACCTCTGGTCCGATCTTATTGAAACTTGCCAGCTATATTGCTGGGGACCTGAGGATGTGCCTTTTCAAGGTTTGATATTAATCGGACAAGTGCTTCCCAAGTTATGGCCATTTATTTACCAACCAATGGCAAGACACGTTGTTGTGTGGGCGTGGCCACTGGGGAAGGGAAGCTCAGCCGCGTTCACCATTACGGGTTACAACGTACGGGCTTCCGGAGAGTGATGACTTCGTGTATTCTAATAATTTCTCGATTTCTTATGCGCATTTATAGATAAACATAATGGCCTAAGTTATGTTCGTTTTCATATTAGACGGTGTATAAATTTCGGTAAGATCAGAGTGCTGGTATGCTCCGAACCAGGAAGTAAATTATTTTTTGCACTTTTTTTTCGTGTATTCTAATAATTTCTCGATTTCTTATGCACATTTATAGATAAACACAATGCCCCAATTTATGATCGTTTTCATATTAGACGGTGCATAAATTTGGGTAACATCAGAGTGCTGGTATGCTCCGAAGCAGGAAGTAAATTATTTTTTGCACGTTTTTTTTTTTCTCCTCTTTCCTCTTCTCTTTGTGTTTTTCCTTGCGATGACATTGGGAAAAGGCAAAATACGTTTGCGCTAATTGAATAATTGGCCTTAAGAATAAATTGCGAATAATCGTAACTGCCATATGCGAACTTCCGGACAGTGAGGACTTCACTTCCGGAGAGTGACGATTACTGTATTCTTTCTCGATTCTTTCTTTCTCGATTTCTGTACTTTCTCGATTTTCTTAAACCCAATACCCCAATCCAGTCAGTGACGATTACTGTATTCTTTCGATTTTTTTTCTTGATTTATCGACTTACTGTATTCTTTCTTTCTCGATTTCGGTACTTTCTCGATTTCTTTCTCGATTTTCTTAAACCCAATACCCCAATCCAGTCAGTGACGATTACTGTATTCTTTCTCGATTTTTTTTTTTCTTGATTTATCGACTTACTGTATTCTTTCTTTCTCGATTTCTGTACTTTCTCGATTTTATTAAACACAATGCCCCAATCCAATCGTCGTTTACGACAGTGAAGGAATGAAGCTGCGCGTCGTGCACGCGCAATGGAATCTGACGAAGTACAAGCTGCTCGCTTGACACGCAACGCAACGCGCATGACAAGGCATCGTGCAGCTCAAACGGATGAAGAACGAACTGCTCGCTTGGCAGACAACACTGAACGCGAGGCAAGGCGCTGTGCAGAGGAAACGGATGAAGAATGAGCTGCTCGCTTGACACGCGACGCTACGCGCGTGACAAGGTGTCGTGCAGTTGAAACGGATGAAGAATGAACTGCTCGCTTGGCAGACAACACTGAATGCGAGGCAAGGCGTCGTGCAGAAGAAACGGATGAAGAACGAGCTGCTCGCTTGGCAGACAACACTGGATGCGAGGCAAGGTGTCGTGCAGAAGAAATCGCTCACCAGCGAGAAGTCCGGCAAGTAAGGGATGCCCTGCGCCATCAGGACGTACACCATGCGAGACTAGAGCAGGCTCACCGTGAGAATCGCAACCCTGCTCGATACGATGATACAGATTTCCTCCGAGAGCAACTTCATGTTGAGTGCAGGCACGCGTTAAGCAGGATCTCATTATTTCAATGCACTAAATGCTCACATTGTGATGCTTTTGTGTGGACCGAGGAGAGAAGAGGATTTTGCTGCCACCACGGCAAGGTCGACCTAAAGCATGATCCTACGAATCCAAAACCCGGTTCAATTCCATCACAAACTCCAGATGCTATTAAAACCTTTTCCTCAACTAGGACTTTGTGAAGCGCGCGAAACAGTATAACACCGCGCTGGCAATGGCAAGTATCGGTGTCCGAGAGATAGGTATGCCTGGCTTCAATCCTGGAGTGCGCATACAAGGTAAGGTTTACCATTACATTCGTGCTCCTCTTGCCGATCTGGGTTGTACCCCACGCTTTGCTCAGATCTACTTTCACGATCCAGCCCATGAGCTGGAGTTTCGTCGTGCCCACACCTGGAACAGTAGCCTGAATGAGCATTTTTTGCGAAGAGCACAACAGGCCATTCATGAGTGCAACACATACGTCCAGCAATTCAAATCAGCCATTGAGTTTGTGGTTCATAATGATAGCGCAAATGAACTGAAAATTGTGTTAACAGGTCGCACGCGGCGCCGAGACCTTCATCATGGTACCGTCAACCTTCCCTCACCAGACAGCTATGTGGCTGTCATTGCTCCAGGGACAATGACAACAGAGCAGTTTGGAAGGCTGGCAGTCGGTGTTCACCTCAGAGGAGGAGGGTTACAGACAATAGACGCCATGCATCCAGCGTATGACCCTCTATCATACATACTTCTGCTACCCTGCGGCTCCCAGGGGTACCACACTGAGTTAGCAGGGATAACGCCAACATCTTTCTACCGCTACCATCTCCAAGTACGTGATCCTACTCATCACTTCAATATACTACTTCGTGGTGGAAAGTTGACACAGCAGTACGTTTGCGACATGATGGCAAAAATTGAGTCGCACCGTCTCAATTGGATTCGCTGCAACCAGAAGTCAATTAAGGCAGAAAAGTATAAGATCATCATTGATGCGTTGAACAGTGACACTGAGGTGCTACCTGGACGCCTCACCATTCTACCGCCGTCAATTTATGGGTCACCACGTTGGGATGCCAAAGAGTTTCAGGATGCAATGGCTTTGGTCCGAGTCAAGGGAAAACCTGACTTTTTCCTGACATTCACCTGTAACCCAAACTGGCCAGAAATTAAACAATCACTTTTTGAGGGTCAGTCAGCCAATGAAAGACCTGATATCATCGCCCGGGTGTTTCATATGAAGGTGGAAGCACTCAAAGCAGACCTTTTCAAGAATGACATCTTGGGGCATGTGGACGCTTATGTGATGGTGAAGGAAACGCAAAAGCATCACCTTCCCCATATACACATGCTCCTGACCGTGGTACCTCGCGACAAGCTCAGAACACCAGCAGATGTCGATCGCGTGGTCTCTGCTGAGATTCCTGACAAACGCACAAATCCGGAACTACACCGTATCGTGACATCACACATGATTCACGGCCCATGTGGGGAATGGAACATCTCGAGCCCTTGCATGGCAGACCGGAAGTGCACAAAGGACTATCCCAAAGCCCTACGAGAAACGACAAGCTTCTCTGATGACTCCTATCCCCTGTGGTTCTGGTTCTGATGGTTCTGATTCTGTTCTGAAAATTCTGATTCTGTTCTGATTCTGATTCTGTTTTTCTGTTCTGAAAAACAGAAGATGGTTCTGTCATGCGGTTTGAAAGTTTTTTGTTTTGTTTTGTTTGCACCTACGGGCACACACCTACGGGCATGCACTAGTATTTTAAACAAGGACATGGTGGTCAAATTGACACACTTGGGGATTTGAACCAAGTATCGCGAGCTACGTTATCAGTTCGGAACAAAGAACGCAGGACAGTTTAACGGATATATTGCTGTCCTTCTCTTGTGCACAATGATGTTGAGAGTGGCAGATAGAAAGATAGAGATAGCTCCTGTTAATTATTTGAGGACCAAGGGACATATACATCCCTATGAAATGTGTAAGAATACCAGGCGAGTACATATAAAGCTCATTCTCACCACTCACTGACTCACTCACTGAATGATAATAATGTTCGGTACCATCCGGGTGATGTAAAAAGCTGAAATTTTGCATGCTGATGGACATCGAAGCCGATACACTGCGGGAAAAAAAATCACAGAACCATCGGAGAGTGTCTGTAAATGTAAATGAAAATATAAATAAATGAATAAAAATAAATGAAAAAAACATACAGGTGAGCAACCCGAGACAATGGGGAAGCACGGTAATTTTGCATGCCAGCGGACATCAAAGCCGATACACCAGGAAAATTCACAGAACCGTCGGAAAGCGTCTGTAAATTAAAATATATAGAAATGAAAATAATGAGTGAAAAAACAAATACAGGTGAGTGAGCCAAGACAATGGGGAAGCACGGTTTGTTATTGCTTACAATGTGTAAGCATACCTCGCTAGTATGTTCCTAAACCTTAAAGTTGTATCTTAAAGTATCTCTTAAATTTTCCCTGCAATTTTAGATTACTTTATGTTTGTACATTGGCAAACATTGTATCTAACGCTGGGTAGGAGGTTTTGTAGTTTCCATAATTTTTCTTTTATTGTTGTTGATTAGAAAAACTTGTATTTTTGGTCATTCGTACTCGTGATTATTATAGCCAAACTAATTATAAAAAAAATTGGACTTTAAATCTGAAAATTACTTTCAAGATGCTTGTGGACCTTAAAGGGTTAACCTCCATGCTGATTAGTACATTGTGCTCCTCATCCTCTTTCTGTGGCAGAGTGTGAAGGTAGTTGGCGAACCAAAGACTGTACATTGCTAAACGTTTCACCTGCAGAAGCCAAAACACATTATTTTCCCCTGAAACATACACCTGGCCGTAGAAATATTCACATATGGGTGAATTCTGGTTGTCCAAAAGTGCACGAGACCTGTAAGCGATGAACCGGTGGTACAAGGTGTTACAAGTCAAATAAATATAAAGGCCATCCTTAGATGTGTCAGAATAATGCAGGTCTTCGTCGTACGCTGGGTGAGATCTTTGTTTTGATTGTTCATGCTTCAATCGCGATGACAAAGGAGCTGTGCGTGCTATTTTTGTAGAATACACACATTTCAGGTGTGGGAGATGATAAATTGTACGTTGAAGCTAGCTCGCTCACTGGAGGGCTCTTCTTACACCTTTGTCGGCGCTGTAGGCGAACGTAATGTTTATGACTCCCGTGGGAGCCCTCCGCCACATTCTAGTATTTGGTGACCTCATTTTACAAACTCGGTCACATTCATGAAGATACACCCATTCTCAACGGGCCTCACTGTGTATAATTGACTGTGAAATGTAAACTTGCCATTTGGGATGCAATTGGAACAGTCCAAACATGTGTGACATGTAGAAAAGTTGGCATCTGCAGCTGTATCTACACCAGCTTTTAGTTAGGTACTTTGAGGCTGAGCTTGGAGTTGGTGGCCTTACATTGAAGGTAGAATCTTTCCGCTGTAAGATCTGACGAAGTGTGCTCGCATACCAACTCCCATGATGTTTCAGGATCAAGCCTTTAAGTTAAAGGTGATGGAACATTGCAAATTAATTCATCAGTGAGTTCAGAAACTGATGATCCTTATAAACAGGTCATGGAGGTAGGAAACTCTCTTCTAGCAGGAGTACACTCTCAACGCAGAGGATATAATCAAACTTGTATGATTCCAAGGAGGTGGGGGGGGGAGAAGGAGGGAAAGGTGTGGATGCATTCCAAGATGGCCAAAAGACAAAAATGAAATGACGAAACATCCAGCTCAACCTGCACAGAATGTTAAAGGAAAAAAGTCAAACACAAACCCTTATCTAAAGAATACGATGAAGTTCATGAAAGGCTGATCATTGCCTTGCCAAGATTTTCATCAGATATGGTTTTTATCCCCTTCCACAAGCTACTTTTGATTTATTAAATATGTTTTTTTAATATACAAAGTCAAGGCTCATGGAAGAGCTAGAGAATGAACAGGTGAGGATGCAACAGAACAAAAGGAACAGTAGAAAGATGGGGGAAACACTAACAGCAGAGTGGATGGACAAAATAGATGGAGACTTGGACAAATAAGGGAGGTGGGGAGGAAAGAGGTGTTGGGGAGGACGCACAGGGTGGACAAGATAGATACAGAAGCAAGCTCTCAGGAAGGGAAAATTGGATATATTGAAGGAAGTGGGCTTGGGTGCGGGGATGTGGAGGTTAACAGAGGAAGAATATATGATAATGGATGGGGGATAATCTGAGATGGTGGTGAATGCCTGGAGGGAAGAATGAGATGGAAGAAAATGTGGGCATTGATTACACAGGTGGGAAAAACAGGAACAAATGAGTGGAGGTGAGCAGTGGTTCTGGATTTAGGCAGTTTCTTTCGGAGGGGGTTGATGGTGGACCACGTGCATCCTGCAGATACCTGCGGGGTGGCAGGACAAAGCACAGAATGGAGCAGAGGGTGCAAGACCAGAAAGGAGGTGGTAGATTTCAAAGCGACCACCGACCTGCCTGCAATGGGAAAGTGATAAGTTATAGACTCGACTTCATTGCGGGACATTCCAATGATCCTGAAGGCCTTGGTTTCCATGGCATCAAGCTAAGGAAGGTGTGAGGCAGGGGCAGCAGCCCAGAGGGGAGAGCCAGAGTAATCCATCAAGCTGTGGATGAAGGCCTTGTAGGTAAATAAACGTTCAGTTGTGCCAAGGAAGTTTATATGAAGGAGGATGCCCAGTCAGTAACTGGTTTTGGAGGCCAACTTTTCAATGCGGTTTGCTAAAAATTAAAAAAAAAAAGATCATCGCTGATAGTGAGACCCAGGAGTTGGAGTGACTGAACTTTATCAAGGGAATTGTTAAGGAAGTAGATAGGAGTATTGCCATATGGTCCACTCAGAGAGACAGAGACAGAGACAGAGACAGAGACAGAGACAGAGACAGAGACAGAGACAGAGAGTGACAGAGAGTGTGTGTGAGATTTGTCAGTATTGAAAGACATTTTTAAGTGTTCGACCAGTTTGTGTCCATTTGCCAAGGTTTGAAGAGAGGGAAGAGGCTGCTGCTTGCCTATATTAAGGAGGAGGATGTCATGGCAGAGGGTGGAGTCATCAGTGAGAGTAGAGGAAGCCAGTAAGCCATGTGTAGAGTTGGTCAGGCATCCAAGGTGGGGTGCCAGACCATATTGAAAGTTTGAGATATGTCCAGAGACAGCTCTGATCTGTCTGACATTGAGGGTCTCCATCCATTATTAGGTGAATAGAATCAGCATGTCCAAGGTGGAGTGACCTGGTCTGAATCCAAATTGGTGATCCGAGATGAGGTTGTTTTTGAAAAGGAAGGATTTTATATCAACTGAGATGATGGATTGCATGACCTTGCTGATGATTGGAAGTAAGCTGATATGTCTGTAGTTAAGGGGATCAGGGTTTGCACCTTCTCAATGTAATGTGGTGGTGATAGCCAATTTCCAAAGAGATTGAAGATGACCTGAGGCAAATTATAGGGTGAAAGGGCAGAGAGAGGATGGGAAAGAGCAGCACAGTAGGTTTTTAGAACATGTGAGCTGATGCCGTCCGGTACAGTTGCTGAATCAGAGTCGAGTGTTGGCAGAAACTTCTCCACCTTCTCAACTGCGAAAGAAACAGTGTCCAGGATCAATTGGTTATGACCTGGGTGGGTGGAGAGAGAGAGAGAGAGAGAGAGAGAGAGAGAGAGAGAGAGAGAGAGAGAGAGAGAGAGAGAGAGAGAGAGAGAGAGAGAGAGAGAGATAGATATAGAGAGATATAGAGAGATATAGAGAGATATAGAGAGATATAGAGAGATATAGAGAGATATAGAGAGATATAGAGAGATATATAGAGATATATAGAGATATATAGATATACATATACACAAAATTTGGAAGCAAATACAGAATTGAGGCATTCGGCTTTTGCATACTCCAGAGACAGACTGAACAAGGTGCCACCAGGTTTTAGAGGAGGGAAGCAAATTTGAAAGTTCAATCTTGAGGTTGGACAGATGTTGTTTTCTGGCTCTTCTGAGAGTGGACACACACTTTTTCGGGAAGTTTACTTTCCAGAAAGAGAATGCAAGTTGTTTCAGGGCAACTGCATCACCACAGGATTCAGTGCACCATGGGCATGAAGAATGGTAGGTTTACTGAAGATGAGATGGGATAGATCTGTGCATCAGAGAGAACAGGTTTCCGTGGAATAATTCCCAGGTTGAGTTAACATCAAGGCAGTAGATATGGGAGACCAGTCCTGAAGAGAGATGGTTGCTTGCAGTCCCTACCAATCTGCTTGCGTGAACTGCCAGACTCGTAGGTGCCGAGGCGGTTGGCCCTGAGGGTGATGTTCCAGCACTGGACTTCAACACCACCACACCATAGTTCTCCAAGTTAGGGGGTCTAAGTGGGGGAAAAGCCAGGTAGGACAATGAACACTTCTCCAAAGTAAAGGTAAACAAAAGTTTGTCACATTGCCTATATGTAGCACTCATTGTTCTGTTTCACAAACTATTAAAGAAGCTGTTTATGCCACAAGAATAAGAATTAAAAAATTTTTTTAATCAAATACCCCATCTCCAATTTCATCAACTTCTGAATGGAGCAGTATCCACTTATGATTGAACTTAACTTAGCAACTCTTCTGGATGAAGTTCAACACGTTACTGTGCAAATGAAATCCATGACAGTATCACGTGTTGATGGATACCTGGCGGTGTACACAGCTGCTGGTTATGTTCCGTTGTCAAATTTGCATCGTTTTTTTTATGTCACGCCAGGATGCTTTCTGGTAACTGTGAAGCTTTATGATTACACTCATAATTGCAATCTTCAAGAAGGTGGACTTAGTCAATTGTGAATATTACTGAGAAATTTCTCTGCTGGTTTGGAGAGCATCACTGGCAATAATACTCATCAAGCGAAGGGTAAGTTTTCCTCCTGCTCTTTTGCAATTGAATTGCTCATCTTGTGTGCACTCAATGAGTGTTTCACTCACCTTATGCTTTGTGCACAGCTTGTGTAACGAGTGTTTTGCTCATTGTGGATCACCTCCACTGTCTTTTCCATCAATCTCTCCAGCTTACCCCAGACTCATACTTAATATTTTTTGACAGTAAGCAAATATCTATTTAATTTGATATTTTGCATCGCTTATAAAATGTACATGTGTTTAATGTAAATATGAAAATATAAATAAATGAAAAAAAAAGGAAAAACTTAAATGCTAGTAAGCGATCCGAGACCATGGGGGAAGCACGGTAATTTTGTGTGCCGACAGACATCGAAGCCGATACACCAGAAAATCACAGAACTGTCGGAAAGTATCCGTAAATGAAAATAAATAAATAAATGAAAAACACCTGAAATAAGGTGTTTCACGTGTGTGTGTGTGTGTGTGTGTGTGTGTGTGTGTGTGTGTGTGTGTGTGTGTGTGTGTGTGTGTGTGTGTGTGTGTGTGTGTGTGTGTGTGTGTGTGTGTGTGCGCGCGTGCGCTGAACGGCCATGCCACAAGTTATAGTAGGTAAGGTAAGGTAAGGTGTCGACTGAAGTCTGAGGCCATCAGAAGGCTCCTCTTTCATTGGCTTATACCACTTGGGTATGGGTTGTGCCATTACTATACCCAGTTCAACTGTTATTGATGTCTTACCCCCAGAAAGCTGCTTCTCATTTTGCTGACCCCTAAAGGATGACAGGCCGAGTCGACCCGTCTGGTGTTATTTTGGCACGGCTAAGGTTTGAACTGAGCACACTAAGACCCAAAGCCAACCGTCTTAACCGTTGAGACACCATCAGGCAAGCGAAAGTACTAACCTCATCATTTTATCCCTCATGTGTTTTTATGAATTTGCATCACCTCTGCTGTACCTGTGCTAAATTAGAGCAATATTATTTAATTGTAATTGTAAAACGGTGATTAAATTGGTGTGGTCTGTGGTAGAATGCTATGGTTCTCACTGGTGCCGCCCAATACATTTACACTCTTTCTCACCCCCTTTAGTCTCGCATCAGCACTCACGGTCTCACCGCCTCCCCCACCAATTATTGGAATATAATAGAGTGTCTGTCTGACATTCTGTGGTGAGAGCAAACACACATTCAACAGACGGTATTTAGACCCTCGTCTAAGAAACTGTCTGTGTGCTGGTCAGCATCGGACTATTCCAGCTGGCAATCAGTGAAAACCCAGCCTTCACGCTGTGCATAACCGGTGCTACCCATCTTCCTCATCTATTGTCTTGGCGCTCCAACTTTAGTGTTTTCTGCTTCTTTTATATTGAGTATAGAACTGCAATTAGCATAGTAAGCTCAGCTTGGCATGCCTTGTCTCCTGCCACTACTCAAAGATGTTGGTCGGTGTATATACTGAATGTCTGCGTCCCATGCGGTAAAATGTTCAGGTGGACTTTCATCTCTTGGCATAACTGTACACGACATAATAATTAGCTTTGTTGTAAAGCAATGATATGCCCATAATTGTGGCGTTCTGGATGCTTGGGAAGTCCCTTTATGCTCTTTTTGAGTTGCAATAAGTCAAATGTTCATACTTCAAATGATCCACGAAGAGAACTTGTTCTTTTTTTACAAGGAATCTACTGTGATTTTGTGGAGTAGTTATTATTCAAACTCTTCACCACCACCACCACCAAAGGTGGATGAAGGTTATGTTTTTCACCCCTGTTTGTCTGTCTGTCTGTGAGCAGGATATCTCAAAATGTTATGGACAGATTCGGACTAAATTTGGTGAAAAGGTTGGGTGTGTGACAAGGAAGAATTGATTCGATTTTGATGAAGATCTGGATCTGGATACTAGAATTTTTTTTGATTATTAGCTCACCTGGACTTTAGTCTTTCGTCAGGTGAGCTTATGCGATCGAGCAGAATCTGTAGGTGAGTAAGTAAGTTAGTCAATCTGTAAAAACTTCAGTCATTATCGCTTGAACCAAACACACGATTTGGATGAAACTTTGCCACAAGGTTCATATCTGATGCCTAACGAAGGTGTATTGACTGCATCAATATCTGCCCTCATAAAGGGATCTATGGGGGGAGGGGTGTTTGACCTGCCCCCCCCCCAAATAGGTATTTGTTCTCTTTTGCAAAACTACACACACGACTTCGATGAAACTTGACCACAACCTTCATCACCTGTGATGTGCCAAAGTTTGTTCACAGCATTAAGAAAATGAGGCTTGGAGGGGGTCTGCGGGGGGGGGGGGGGGTTTGAGTGATTGTTGTTCCTGATCCAGGTGAGCTTCAGGATATGCTGTCCTATTTTTAAAGTGTCTTTATGAGTGAGCGATAAGGTCTGGTGTTGGCTCAGCAGTTAGGGTGACTGGCTTGGGATCCTAGGGCCCCCTTCGGGTGGCTGGCTTGGGATCCTGAATTTGAGCCCCTGTCGGCTGCTGAATTAACACCAGGTGGGGTTGACTCAGCCTGTCATCCTTCCGAGGTCGGCAAAATGAGGACCAGTGTACTGGCAATAGGGGCACTGCATCAGCGACATAGCCATGTTCCTCACCAATGATGTGACTAGCAGCCACAGGCTCCACGTGTGTGTGTGTGTGTGTGTGTGTGTGTGTGTGTGTGTGTGTGTGTGTGTGTGTGTGTGTGTGTGTGTGTGTGTGTGTGTGTGTGTGTGTGTGTGTGTGTGTGTGTGTGTGTGTATGCGTGCGTGCGTGTTGAGAGATACGGCCAAAAACGATGTTTACCATGACATTTCAAAAAGTTGTTGAGGAGTAATGACAAAACTATGTGGATGAGTTGTTTAGGTGACAAGAACAATCCAATTCGATATTGGTTCAGGTCGAGATTCAAATCTGACATATCAGTGGGACACAAAATGTAAACTGTTCAGTCTGGCAGAGGCATGCGGTCTACGCCCTGCCGATCTAGTTTACATTTTTTTTTAATGTAGCATATGGCAAATATGTCGTCAGACACAAAAACACTCGATTGGGGAATGATGGCTTCATCACTTTGTTGTTGAATGGCTCTTTGTTGAAAATTAAGCCATCATTCCCCATCTATTTTTTTCATCATTATGTCTTGTATGTAAAAAAAACAACTTACAATTGAAATTTTCACGTTATTTAGACTGACTTAAATATTTCTTTAATTCAAAAATATCACAGCATTCATCATTAGTAAAAATTGTTATGCAGCTAGGGGTGCAACATTATGGAGTATATATTTTGTTTTCTTCATACTTGAACTTTGGAATGTTTATTCTTTTTGAAATACTTTTTTCTGTGTTGCCTTGTGTTATAAATAGTGTGTTTGTCTCCTCTTTAAAGTTATGTGGTTTGCCTTTTCTTTGTTCCTCCTAAAAGCAGTTGTTTCCTGTAGAGAGAGACAGAGAGAGAGAGAGAGAGACACACAGAGAGAGAGACAGAGAGAGACAGAGAGAGACAGAGAGACACAGAGAGACACAGAGAGAGACACACAGAACGAGAGAGAGAGAGAGAGAGAGAGAGAGAGAGAGAGAGAGAGAGAGAGAGAGAGAGAGAGAGAGAGAGAGAGAGAGAGAGAGAGAGAGAGAGAGAGAGAGAGAGAGAGAGAGAGAGAGAGAGAGAGAGAGAGAGAGAGAGAGAGAGAGAGAGAGAGAGAGAGAGAGAGAGAGAGAGAGAGACAGAGAGAGAGAGAGAGAGAGAGAGAGACAGAGATAGATATATATTATGACAGTAAATGTCAAACCTATTTACACAGCTGGCACCGAGTGACAATGCTTGAGGTCATTTAGCTTGTTTAAAAGGGAACTCTTGAAAGGACATTCACTTAGGAGAATATTTTTGAAGTTTCTGCCCACCCTGGAATGTTTCATTAGAGATAAAGTGAGCACACCAGGCTGACATCTTTTTTTGTAGCCTATACAATGTGTTTGCTCAGAGGATGCTCCTTTGCCTGGTGTTGGCTTAATGGTTAATGTGGTGAGCTTGGGATCCTAGGCTCCTGAGTTCAAATCCCACTCGGTTGTTGAATTAATACCAGGTGGGGTTGACTCTGCCTGTCATCCTTTCGAGGTCGGCAAAATGAGTGCCAGCTTGCTGGTATCCTGTGTTGGAGTGGTGACCCGTCCAGGTTTGTACCCAATAACCAAGGAGACTGCTTCGGCAGCACCAACGCTCTGCACAGAGTATGGTCCCAGTGGATGGATGGATGGAATCAGAAGAGGGTTATTGGAAGAACGCATGTGTCCTGGAGGAGCTGGGAAGGGTTGGAGGGCTGAGAGAGCAGAGAGGGCAGAGGGAGCAAGACGAGAGAAAAGGCACCCAGGAAAACATGCTGCAGTTAGAACTATAGTATTTGAGAGTTGTATTCTCATATACTACAGTTGGTAACAGGTTATCTGACAATAGTCTGCAGAGAATTACAACAGGAAAGGAATGTTTAATTTTTGTTATTTTTGCCTGGCAGTAAAAAAAAAAAAACACTGATTGAATAACAGTCCTTGTGCTTCCATGTCATCATGATACTAATGGTAGATGATACTGATGCAGAGATCTTTATATTCCAGAGAGAGAGAGAGATGTGAAGCTAGGGTGCCAGACCATATGGGTGAGCAGTACTCCACTGATGATAAAGACAAAGTGAAATAGATGTTGAGAGGGTCGATCAGATTTATCAACAAATGAGTAAGAACGATGAAATGCTGCTGGATATTATGAATTATTTGGCGGTTTGTGAGAGCATCCATACTGCATGAGTCACAGTGGTCAGATATGCAGGTGGCCAACTGGGCAAAACGAGGGTTGCGCGGAGATTTTATTGTCTGTGTGAAACTCTGCCTGGCTGTGTTACAATCTGAAATATGAGACGGAGAGAAAGGGAGAGAGCAAGAAAGAATTTCATTTTGTCCTCCTTTATTTCCTTCGTTTCTATATACGGCATTTTACTCTTTGCTTTGTTACGTTAAACTTTCTCTCACCGAAACTGGGGGAGTGGGAGTGCCGGTGCATTTTCCTTCGCATGCTTGCTTCGCCCCACTCCCTTCGAGGAATTGTCCCGAAAACATGGCTTTGCGTGTTATCCACCGAAAGATATTTGCATAGAGAACATTCATGGTCTTTCGATTGCGTTAGCAAAAAAACATTGCCAAAATAAACTTCACTTGCAATAAAATCCTAATTATTGCGAAGCTTTTGATTTGGCATGGAGAAGTCCACAACAGAGAAAGAAAAACTTAAGAGATTAAGAGCATGATGGGATCATGCAAAAGCCGAAGTTTGCAGTTTTTGTCAACAATTTCCTCAACTACTTTCTCATTATGCAAGAACTGTAAGATTACTTTGGGGAAAAGAAATTAAGGCCTGACAATGAGATGTCGTTAAGAGTCCCATGATACAAAAAGGATGGTCATTGCAGGAGAAAGGAAAATCTCTCCTTGGCGATTTAGTTGAAAACAAAAGGTGTGCTGTTTTGGCAATGAATGAATCATGTTTATAAGCGGGATGCTTCAATGCAATTTTATTATTCCAGAAGAGGGAAAAATCATCGTCGAGAAATAGGAAGTTTAAAACAACCCAACGAGAATATTGAAGCATCACATGGTGAAATCAAAAAATGTGGTCGATGTTTTTCCTTTGGATATTAAAGATAATGTTTTACAGTCCTCTCCATCATGTCAACCTGTATCGAGCAACTCATAAAGAGAAGAACTTTCTTCCTTCTCAATTCTCTTGCATCTTTGGCAAATGTCAAAGCACTATGGTTCAGTAGCTGGGTAACCTTTCAATTTGAGTGTTACAAGGCCCTTTGGACCCATTTTGAGGACATAATTGAGCGCTGTATTTGAAGAAAGATTTCGTTTTGGTGAATTGCCTTTGATTTGTTGCAGGGAAGTAGATTGTTACCAAAAAAGGGGGAACCCTCAACTTATCACCAACGAATACCTTATCTCACTTTTGAAAATCTGATTATAAAACACTGCCTTTCGCTTGAGCTCAGCGAATATCCCGTTTGTTTTGAAAGATTTGCTACACAATGAATGACCAATCCCGCTGTGTTCCAAACACACAATACATGATAATAATTTTCTCGTTAGAAACTCGTTAGGCTTTTGTAAAATAACTGAGAAAACATATTGGTCTGATTCCGTTGGATCGAGAAATCATTTCTTATATAGGATAGGGTTAACCATTTCTTATATTTGTCTAAAGTTCTACAATATTTTGGTTTTGGTAATGATTTTATTCCATCCATCCATCCATTGGGACCATACTCTGTGCAGAGCGTTTGTGCTGTGTAAGCAGTCTCCTTGGCTATTGGGCACAATCCTGGACGGGTCACCACTCCAACACATGATACCAGCATGCTGGCACTCATTTTGCCAACCACGGAAGGATGACACGCCGAGTTAACCCCACCTGGTATTTATTCAACAGCTGAGCGGGATTTTTACTCAGGACCATAGGATCCCAAGCCCACCACCCTAAAGATTAAGCCAACACCAGGCATGATTTTATTACATTGATAAAAATGTTGTATAACAATGTTTTCTCTCTTGTCAAGGTTAACTTTCATCTTAAGTCAACGGTAAATGTTGCAAGAGGTATTCGCTAATGATACTCTTTATCGGGAATATTATACACATTAGCTGTTGAACCACTTTTGATTGCTTAAAGGAACATTTTATCTGGTTTTGGGAGACCCTTATTGAAGCCATTGAAAGTTTCTGTGTATGCTGATTACATCTATGTGATTGTGCAAAGCTTAGACAGAACACACCAACAAGTCAGAGTGTCGAGAATTTATGTAAAGCTTCCTCTGGCGAATAAAATTGGAACAAAAACCAAGCATTACGGATAGGTCCATGTCTGACGTCACGACTGGTACGACCACAACAATAGTGATGGAATTATAATGTTATCAAGTACCCCAGGCAAAAATATGACATTGAGAGCTATAGTATTTGAGAATTCTACTCATCATATACTATAGTTGGCAACAGGTCTTACTCCAGTAGTCTACATATAATTACTGCAGGAAAGGAAAGCTGTTTTTGCCTGGGAACTTGAGGTGTATATTGGTGCTCAAGCAATGCAAGCAAAGAATTATGAAGGTTTATTGGAAGCTTTAAATGAAAGGCTCACTGAATGAAAAGACTTGCTGACTTAACAGTCATTTAGTGGGAGGGTGTTGGTCATCAACAACTTGGCTACCTCAGTGTGTTGACACAGAGCCAATGCTGTACTCCCCCTCCCTTTACCCCTGAAACCGCTGTGCTACAAATTGAGAAGAGGTTTGTAAATTTCTGTTGGGATGGGAAACTGGCTATGTCCTGAGTGGTCAAGGAAAGAAGGTGGCCAAGGTTTAGTGGATATTGTCAGCAAAATCATGGCTTTTGGTGTCACTTCAATTTTGCACGGCTCCTCTATGGCCAGACACTTTGTCTTGGCGGCACGTTGCCTTTTCCATTCTGAGTCAGGCCGACAAACTGGGTTATTCATATAGACAGTAAAATCATAGACCCATCACTGTTCTCTCTGATTTATAAAAGTGCTTTGAATACTTGGCAAGCTTTTATGATTGATTGTCATTTTACCATCTGTTTTGAAATGAGCGTCTGTTTTATAACTGTTTTTGGAGGAATTATCAGAGACTGGTCTTTTATTGAGTATTTTGTCTGAAATGGGATCCTTAAATTAGTTGATTTGAGGGATAATACAACAGGATGGACAAGTGCTCCAGCACCAGATGCTACTGTTGGTGTGTGGTCAGTTTGTTTCACTGCAAAGTTAATATCAGGTGGTCAATGTACTCAGTGTGCATCGGGAGCAATGGACTAGTGACAATCACATCTGGCCTCACTGTTCCAAACTTAAAGATCTACTCTTATAGTAGGTGTTTCAGGATTGTCTTTAAATTGCCCACCGATATTAAAGTTTGAGAGAATCTCACGATTCAAATTTCAGTACTTTATGTTTTATGACCATCAAAGCTATCCGCCATCCAAGGAGAGCATGGCAGCTGCATAAGTGGCTCTGTGAATCTCCCGTCCAACTTAAAACTGGTTGGGGTATTATTATCATAAACTCAAATTCTGAAAATAATCGATGACCATGCAATCAGGAGACTGGAAAAAAAATCTCCAAGAGACTGGAAAATCAGATCTTACCAAGCAATCATCTTTTACATCATTTTCTTCTATCTCTGATTAATGTCCTTTCTGCGGAACCTCTGATGGCTTACCGCATGCTTGCATCAAATGTAAACATTTGATTCCCTTATTAAAACTATTGAAAGGAACGTGCATTAAGCTTTCCTTGAAATCAGATTTTAACGCTTTTGTTTTTGGCTTTAATCATTCATTTTTACTGAAAAAGGAAGTGCGTTTATGTAAACCTTGTTTGTGCACAAGCTAAGAAAGCTAGAAAGCTAGCTAGCTATAAACATAAGGCTTGAAATTTATTTGAGTGCAGAAACCATATTGCTGATGTTGTAAAGTTTTGTAATTGGGTGATTTAATTTGGAATTCTGCTTTGACATCTCTTGTAAAGTTGCCAAATTCTAAAGATGTATCAGCTGTTAAAGATTTGACATGTGACGTCGTTGACCATTTGGTAGTTAATTGGAAAAAATAATTTTAAAATTACATCATACTTTTTAAAATGTATTCCTTTTAAGTATTGATTAACATTAATATACTGTATACATAGTAATACCTCATTTAACGCTGCCCCATAGAATACTGATTCATTATAGAGCTCTTTATCCGAGAGAATTTTTTTTTAATGAAAAAATCCATAACACGAAGTGCTCCCCGAGGGAACACACCTGCCACCATTGTTTGTAGTGTATTCTCACGCTTTGCGCCAATCAGCGCTGTTTACTCTGCCTTCGTTTTTGCAGCAAAAAGAACCTCCTCCTCCCATATCCTTCGTTTCCCACCGCTGTCATGTCGGAGGTGGAGAGGAGTAGGAGAGATGGCAATTATTCTTTTTATTCATGTTTGTACATATTTTCTGTTTTTGTTAATACTTATTCTTGTTATTATATTTATTTATTTATAAAATAATGTTTACTACCTGTAATTACATTGATACCTCAATGAAGCCCTCAAATACTGCTCATGCTTAAGAAATAACCCTGTTGGGAACACAACTCCGAATAACCAATGGTATTTCAACCCCTGTGGAGACGTTCTGAATTATGACGGACAATGTACGTGCAGGTTGAAAGGAGAAACTTTTTAAAACCAACAGGTTTATTCCCAAACCATAGACAAGGGAAGATTGACCGGTAGAGGGACACGATAGCCGGTAGTGGTGGGAAAGAAAAGGGGACACGGAAGTGATAATAAATAATTATATACAATGAGAAAAAAAAAAATCTAAAGAAACTAAGGAGCCTCACACAATACTCAATCACAGACGGGAAAGGGACAAAACTGGGGGATTCAGCTCTGGTGGAAGCGGGTGGAAGGATGGGTGCAGAGCAGCCACGAGGAGGCGATGAGGATATGATGAGCAGACAAAGACACACGGTCAGGTCGATGAACGTGGCAAGGTAGGATGACCTCCTTTCCTCAGCAGTATTTTCTCCTCAGACTTTCCTCCATTTGTACCTCAGACTCGGCTGTCCTCATCATGTTGGCCATTCGCCTGCAGACCATCCACTCTAATCACTCTGCCCTCTTCTCCTGGGGCAACGAAAACCTCCGCTCCTCAGAGGCAATCCAGGCTCCACCCTTCGGGAGGCGTTCATAGGCCCACCCCTCTCTTGCTCAGTCTCCCGGCACCCCCAGTAGAGGTTGATACATACAATTTCCTTCACCATAATCCTTCACTAATTATTACCACACACCACCTCCTGCAAGGTGCACATACAAATAAGACATTCCTTCAGGTGACGTGTCCCGACTTATTACATCGAGATTGGCTAATTGTCCATACAAGGACCATGCTATTCTGTACCTTCCTATCAGCTCGAAGGTGATACTATGACTTTGTGGTTTGGGACAAAATCCTACGTTCAGGTGCACCGATGATACTGTCAGAATGACTGTGTTCACCCATAATGGACCTTCCACTGGGAACAATCAGCGATTTGTGGAGTACTTCCAAGCACATAGAAGTGTGAAAAATAAAAATAAAGGTAACAGTGGCAACTCACCAAGTGTTACCAAGGACTAAAGGAACATTGATCTTGTGAGAGATTCTGCTATCGAATGCCCTAAGAAATCCCACCGTCGGCATTCCGAAGAAATGGCGATATCAGCCTCATCTGTGTGGCACATTCTCACTTTAGAACTCAAGTTCTACCCCTACATCATATATGGACACTGGCGTAGCGAGGGGGAGGGAGGAGAACGGGGTGGCCGACCCGAGCGGCACTTTTGAGCGGAAACAAGTTTGTTTTGTTGCACCTATCATCTTTCACTATCGACACTTCTGAAGACAATTTTCCCATGATGTGTGAAAGCACAAGCGCAGGGAGGGGTTGAACTGTGCAAATGGCCCCGCCCTTCATTTGCTGACCAATGGTTGCGGCCAACGATGTCTCAGAGAGGAGGGGGGCAACAAGGAGCGCACGGCATGCTGGGAAACGAAAGTCGAAGGCGAGGCAGCGAGGCGTTCGTATCTCATTCTTATGTTCGAGCTTATTCCTGTGGTTGTAGCTCATTCGAATTCGCCGTTCTCGTTTCATTCCTGTGTTCTCGTCTCATAAGAGTCATACCGAGAGAGAACTAGAGTATTTGACACCCGGGGCGGACCCTTCCTTGAGGGGAAAAAAAATCCCTTTGTTCGTTTTGATGCCTGAAGTCATGATGGGCATTACTGGTCCGTACTTACGACTGAATGGGAAGGCCAGCCAGTCTATTGTACCGTCCTGACAATATTGCCTGAACAAGTACGCATATCTCCATTGTACCCCTTTAATTTTTCCAATAACCTTATAAGGAGGTGTAGGTTTCCATCATGAAATGAGAGCGAGAGATGAACCTTCAGAGTTTAGGCTTTATTCCATTTGATTGGAGCCGCTTCTGTGGGCACACCGGGGAATACAGGTTCAGCTAGGAGTACATAAGCAGTAACGTATACATGTGCAGTTAATCATTGCGGACAATCCGCGTAAGCACGGAGTTCGATATAATCTCCATTCTCACCAGTCAATGAGCACCTTCAGTTAACGAGCATCAAGTGAACAGCCGATGTCAATAGCAATGCCCCGGGGACAATCACTCGTGCCGCAGAGACCTCCCCTTATACGCGAGACGCACAACATGTGATCCCGCGTCATGTCCCTCAATTCACGTCAATTCACCACATTCTCCCCACCTTTAAAATGTAACTAGGGGCCCATCTTACACACCATGATTGCTTTAGCACTATAGGAGTACACATTTCAAGCAACGCGGACTAATAGATCTACAGAAGCATACATGCCAAGCAGTGATTATTTTGAGTTGTAGGAGCATGGAAATGAGCATCGATATATGATATAATGGGCATATAGGAGCATGAGCAGCGAGAATGCCGATAATCCCCTTTACAGATTGAGTCGTCGAGGGGGCCTTATTCGTCGACCTCTCCGGGAGTAAACGGCAGTTTCACTTGAGGGAGACTCCCGATCCTCTTGGTGAGCCTCGACTTGTGCCGGGGATGACTCCTCGATCGCTCTCGGGTGGAACGCGGCAGCCCCGTCGCCTGGCGGAGTTCCTGGGGGGGAAATGTCAGAAGGAGGAGTGCCAGAAGGTGGTGTACCGGCGGGAGGAGTACCTGAGGGAGCCAGATGGCGAACCGACACAGTGGTCTCCCTGCCATCCGGGAGCCTGACATGAGCATACTCTGGATTAGTGTCAATGAGTTCGACCCCCTCCACCAGCGGTTCATACTTGCTTTGTCGTACCGGGCGTTTCATGAACACTGTACCGGGGTGGGTCAGCCAGTTGGGCACCGTTTGACCGTCAACATAACGTCGTTGGTGAGTAAACATACGTTCGTGAGGAGTGGCATTTGTGGACGTGCAGAGCAAAGAGCGTATGGAATTCAGAGCGTCGGGAAGAGTAACCTCCCATCGCTCGGGGCCCAGTCCTCTCTATTTCAACGCCAGAGTTACGGCTTTCCAAATAACTCCATTATACCGTTCCACCTGCCCGTTTCCCTGTGGGTTGTAACCCGTCGTTCGACTAGTTGCTATGCCGTGCTCTAATAGGAATTGTTTTAGCCCGGCCGACATGAAACACGGCCCTCTGTCTGAATGTATGTACGAAGGTCTCCCAAACATAGCGAAGAGGTCAGAGAGACATTTTACGACAGTGCCCGAGGTCATATCCGAGCACGGAAACGCGAAAGGGAACCTTGAATATTCATCAACAACGGTGAATATGTATCTGTTGTCTGTTTCGGTCGGCAGGGGCCCTTTGAAGTCGATGTTTAGTCTCTCGAAGGGGGAAGTGGCCTTGATCAGTCTGCCAGATGCCGCGCCATAGAATCTGGGTTTTAGTTCAGCACAAACAGGGCATGAAGCATTCATTTGTTTAATATCTTCAACAGAATAGGGAAGATTTTGTCTGCGTACGAAATGTGCCATCCTGGTTACCCCTGGGTGGCACAGAGACACATGGAGGTCTTGCAAAGCCTGACTGATTGTTGCCGAACTGTAGACCCGGGAGAAGGTATCTGCAGCAGGGTTTTCTTTCCCGGGCCGGTAAACAATGTCATATCTGTAGCAAGCTAGGTCTATCCGCCATCTCATAATTTTTTCATTCTTAATTTTCCCGTTATTTTTCCCATCAAACATGAATGCCACGGATCGTTGGTCCGTAACGAGCGTGAAGTGGTTTCCCAGTAAATAATGTCTCCATTTCCGCAGCGCTTCAACGATGGCGTACGCTTCCTTCTCTATCGCTGAGTGTCTCTGCTCGCTTCTAGAGAGAGTTCTCGAGAAGAACGCGACCGGCCACCCAGACTGATTAAGTGTAGCAGCTATGGCGTGATTTGAAGCGTCGGTCTCCACCACGAAGGGCACCGAGCTGTCAATCGATAAAACCACGGACTTACTGATATCATCCTTGAGATTGTGGAAAGCTCTTACAACAGCGGCATCTGGTG
The DNA here is from genome assembly GCF_056783735.1 of Eptatretus burgeri. Classification (NCBI taxonomy): domain Eukaryota; kingdom Metazoa; phylum Chordata; class Myxini; order Myxiniformes; family Myxinidae; genus Eptatretus; species Eptatretus burgeri. The sequence goes on along the minus strand of NC_140967.1, from coordinate 25,657,622 downwards.
GAAAGTTTTTGCAATGCACTGGGGGATGTATTTTCTCGGAGTATTGCGAAATCCATCTCGCATAGTAAGCGAACATCCCGATCACCCGGCGCATTGTTTGCAAGTCCTGAGGTGGTGGAAGCTCACGGAGCGGGCGCAATCGCTCAGGATCAGGCTTAATTGTGCCGTCGGCTATTGTGTAGCCGAGAAGGTCAATTGACCTTGCCGAGAATACGCATTTCTCGTAGTTGAGAGTCAGATTATATTTTCTAGCAATGCTCAAGAATCTGTCCAGATTCCTATCATGTTCCCTCTGATCCCTACCGCACACTGTGACATTATCCACGTAAACAAAAGTGTCTTTGAGGTTTTCATCTGAGATGATGTCGTCCATAACCCGTTGGAAGCAAGCTACTCCATTCGTGACACCGAATGGTATCCTTCTGAACTGGTAGAGGCGCCGCCCTGCCTGGAATGCAGTGTAAGGTTTGTCTTCCTCTCGGATGGGAATTTGATGATAGGCGCTTCGCAAGTCGATGGTACTGAATACCTTATAATTGGCCACGCGTTCGACCATCTCATCTATGCGCGGCAGGGGGTAGGCGTCGAGTTGGGTGAAGCGATTGACCGTTTGGGAATAATCGACAACCATTCGTTTCTTATGGTTCTGACTGCTGGTTACTAACACCTGTGCGCGCCATGGCGAATCGCTCGGTTCTATAATTCCCTCCTCCAGTAATCGCTTGGTTTCCGAAGTGATGAAATTCATGTCAGCAGTGGTATACGCGGGATTGTAGTGAGGTGGCGGCCATGCATACCGTATTGTCAGTCGGGTGGATTACCCATTTCCTGCCCTTCACTAGCGAGCTGTTGACGAAACTTTCAGAGCTACCGATATCAATCCGTGCCTCAGCCATATGCCCGTTAATTCGTACGTTGATGATAGCCTTGGATAGATTCCCCGGGGAGGCTGCAGTTAATTTATTTTGCGAGTAGAGAGCCGCAGAAGTGGGTTTATTTCTCCTTAGAGTGGATTTACATACCCTGGCATAATGCCCTTTCTTGTCGCAATTCATGCATGTGGCATCTCTGGCGGGACATTTTTGACGAGGATGCCTTTTGTACCCACAAAAGAAGCATTTACCAACCGGAGCAGTTGCTGAGGAGTTTGACGAGGTCTGGGTATCCGGCTCCTCGGGTGTTTCTCCATCCCTCATGTCTGGCTGTGTCTGTGCCAGTGGGGTTCCTTGGGTTCCCATCGTAGCAGCGTTCATGAGCAGCATCGGTGTCCCAAATGACTCAGATTGCTGCTGAGCTGTATCCATCGCTCGAGCCTGATTGACTACCTTGTCAAGAGTGGGTTGCGCTTTCTCTAGTAAGCGTTGCCGTATGTGGGCTGATCTGAGTCCTTGGATGAATGCCTCCCGTGTGGCTTCCTTTCGGTGTTCCTCGGCGCTTACCGCCCGGAAGCTGCCGTCTTTTCCCAGCTGATTCAGAGCTTGCAGGAACTGATCGATTGTCTCCCCGGCTGCTTGCTTGCGTGTGTTGAGAAGATGTCGTATGTATACCTCGTTCTTGGGCTTCACGTAGAGCGCTTGCAGCACCTCGATCGCTGCTTCGTAAGTGTCGCACCCCGAGAAGAGCCTGTACACGCCGGGCGAGACATGATTCACGAGAGCGGCAAATTTGTCAGCTCCCTCCGCGATGATGGTCAGATAGTGTGAGAAGGAACAGAACCAATGTGACCATTTCATTTCTGCGTCAGTCGCGTTCGGGTCTGCGTCAAACCTCTCTGGTTTGTAGATCTTGTCCATCTTTGGTTGAGAGAGCCGAGAAAATCAAATGGAATAAATTGAAATGAGAGCGAGAGATGAACCTTCAGAGTTTAGGCTTTATTCCATTTGATTGGAGCCGCTTCTGTGGGCACACCGGGGAATACAGGTTCAGCTAGGAGTACATAAGCAGTAACGTATACATGTGCAGTTAATCATTGCGGACAATCCGCGTAAGCACGGAGTTCGATATAATCTCCATTCTCACCAGTCAATGAGCACCTTCAGTTAACGAGCATCAAGTGAACAGCCGATGTCAATCGCAATGCCCCGGGGACAATCACTCGTGCCGCAGAGACCTCCCCTTATACGCGAGACGCACAACATGTGATCCCGCGTCATGTCCCTCAATTCACGTCAATTCACCACACATCATATATATATATATATATATAGTTACGAATTTGGAATTCAATTGCACACAACATACAAGTTGCCTTCGTCAGCTATGTCGATAAGTGCTTGTTCCCGAGATAGCTCACGTTCTATTGTTTAAATGTTCAGAGATCGATTAGATGCGCGGCGGATCGATTTAATACTTCGAGAACGAAACAATGGAGACGTCCCTCCACCTCTTCTGCGAAGAGGAAGAAGAACCCTGCGGTGACGTCAACAACTCCCTCCCACCCGTGGTTGAGCGGGGGGTGGATCACGAGGAAATGAGTCACGCCGGGTGCGGGGGAGGGGGTGCAAAGGATAAAGGGGAGATCTTTTCTTTGTTCAAAAAGAGTCCCGTGTCAAGAGTTCGTGTGGGAGTCCCGTGGTAGGTCTGAGTTCGTGGGCTGAGTTCGTGTGGGAGTCCCGTGGTAGGTCTGAGTTCGTGGGCTGAGTTCGTGTGGGAGTCCCGTGGTAGGTCTGAGTTCGTGGGCTGAGTTCGTGTGGGAGCCTTGTGGCAGAGTTCGTGAAGAGTCCCATGTGCAGAGTTCATGTGCTGAGTCCCGTGGGAGGAGTTAGCTTTTTGCTTCGGCTGGCTCAGTGAGCTTCGGCTGCTGCTTTGTTTTGGAAGGAACTTGAGCCGGGTGTTTGGCTCGTGCTGCGACTGGAGGCCTCTTCTTCTTCTTCTTCTTCTTCTTCTTCTTCTTCTTCTTCTTCTTCTTCTTCTTCCTCTTCTTCCTCTTCTTCCTCTTCTTCCTCTTCTTCCTCTTCTTCCTCTTCTTCCTCTTCTTCTTCTTCTTCCTCTTCTTCCTCTTCTTCCTCTTCTTCCTCTTCTTCCTCTTCTTCCTCTTCTTCCTCTTCTTCCTCTTCTTCCTCTTCTTCCTCTTCTTCCTCTTCTTCCTCTTCTTCCTCTTCTTCCTCTTCTTCCTCTTCTTCCTCTTCTTCCTCTTCTTCCTCTTCTTCCTCTTCTTCCTCTTCTTCCTCTTCTTCCTCTTCTTCCTCTTCTTCCTCTTCTTCCTCTTCTTCCTCTTCTTCCTCTTCTTCCTCTTCTTCCTCTTCTTCCTCTTCTTCCTCTTCTTCCTCTTCTTCCTCTTCTTCCTCTTCTTCCTCTTCTTCCTCTTCTTCCTCTTCTTCCTCTTCTTCCTCTTCTTCCTCTTCTTCCTCTTCTTCCTCTTCTTCCTCTTCTTCCTCTTCTTCCTCTTCTTCCTCTTCTTCCTCTTCTTCCTCTTCTTCCTCTTCTTCCTCTTCTTCCTCTTCTTCCTCTTCTTCCTCTTCTTCCTCTTCTTCCTCTTCTTCCTCTTCTTCCTCTTCTTCCTCTTCTTCCTCTTCTTCCTCTTCTTCCTCTTCTTCCTCTTCTTCCTCTTCTTCCTCTTCTTCCTCTTCTTCCTCTTCTTCCTCTTCTTCCTCTTCTTCCTCTTCTTCCTCTTCTTTCTCTTCTTTCTCTTCTTTCTCTTCTTCCTCTTCTTCCTCTTCTTTCTCTTCTTCTTCTTCTTTCTCTTCTTCTTCTTTCTCTTCTTCTTCTTTCTCTTCTTCTTGGTTCGTGGAGCTTTTCGTTCTCCATTTTGTTTCCCGGCTTGGTGCGACGCATCGGCCTCTTCTTGGAGTTGGATCGTCGGGGAAGCGACGATCGACAGGAAGGATCGGCGCCTCATCTCACCGGCACATGTTGAGAAGCGCGGGAGGATTCGCATGAGCTCGGGAAGGATCGCGGCGATTGGATCCAGCTCGCTCTCGCTGGAGCCCGGGTCCGGACAAGTTGAAGACCACACGAGGTGGAAAGGTTCGAGTCAAGCTCTAAGTTTCAGCTCACCTGTCTTCCGAGCTGGAGCTCGTGATTAAAGGCCTTTGCCACCATTTCGTGTGTGTGTGTGTGTGTGTGTGTGTGTGTGTGTGTGTGTGTGTGTGTGTGTGTGTGTGTGTGTGACTACGTGGGCCCGTCTAATAAGTAGGAACTGCTGTTAAGTGTAAATGACTGTACATAATAAGTAGACGGTTGTAGTTCTTTTGTTGCTTGTATAATTGCATACGTGTTTTGCCTTATTTAATTGCATACGTGTTTCATCATAATAAATGTCCTTGTGTGAATGTAAACCTGCTCGTTTCGTCCATTCCCTCATTGATTGAACATTTCGTGTGTTGGGAGTTCGCCGTTGGTTTGCCGTATTAGGGGGACATTTGGACCGACGGTTCTCGGCGATTACGCCGCACGGACAGGCTCGCCTCGGCGGTTTGATCCGTACGAGATCCGTCGAGCGTGGAATACCCCGGTAGTTGGATCACGTGGGTAGTTAGGTACATTGAAGATTGGCAATTGACCCTACCCCACGTGATCTGCCGATTGGCGTATTTCGGTTCTTGTACAAGGACCCGTCGCTTAGAGTTATCCCGGCGGCAATCTATATTCCGGGCGATCGATCGGGCCGACTGGACTTGCGGCTCCGTTCAGAGCGGTCGGTTGGCTGCCGACCCCCCCCCCCCGGCCCGTAACAATTGGTTGTCAGGAGTGCGATTCGGCCCCCTCCGCCTCCGTCGCAAAATGCACGGAGTCGGATCAGGGGTATACGGAGCAGACCCCCCGCCCCCGCCCCCCCGTGTCCCCAAATTCCGAGCGTTATAAATTTTATTCCCAGCACGTAAAATGTTCAGCCAAGGCGAGCAGGGGCAGGAGGGAATGGATTTGGAAATGTTAGAATCTATGGCTCAGGACGAAATGACCATGCAGGACACTCCCATTATGCAGTTTGACTATTCCACGCAAATAAATGCAGAGTCCGCAATGTGCGCAGCGGCGGGGTCGCGGTGTACGACACCCCCCCCCTCCTCCGTCAAAATACCTCCTCGGTCCCCGTCAGATCCGTGCCCGGTAATGGCGAACCGACTGCCAAGTGGTTATTTGACGTAAGAGACATGTTCGAGGCGTTGATGGGAAAAATGGAGACAAATATACAAAGCAAAATGGATGGAAATGAAGGAAGAAATGAAAAACGAAATGAAAGAAATGCGGGGTGAGATGCAGAGCATGGGGTTAGGCCTGCAGGAAAGCTTAAAAAAAGTGAAAAACGAAATGAAAAAGGAAGTCGGCACGATACGAGCGGAGGTGAACGAGTTGAAAGGGAATGTAAAAGAGGTGTGGACCGCGGTGAAGGCGGGTGAGGAAGAAATGACAAACAGAATAATAACGGTTAGACAGGGAATGGAAAAAGTACATGAAGGACAAAACCAACTAAGGGGGGAAATAAAGAAGAACAGGATGGCGATAGAACAATGAGAAGAAAACCAGGGGAAAGGAAGGAATGAATTGGAGGTTGTAAAACAGAGGTGCGAGAAGAGGCACGAAGAGATGACTGAAATGGTTAAAGAGATGGGACGGAAGGCCGAGATAGAGACGCAGGGAATGGGAGTGCGACTGGACAGACATATAAAAGAGACAGAAGAAGAAGTTAAATTGGTAAAAGGTGGATTGGTAGAGAAGGTTAAGGTCGACTTGGAAAAAGCAAAAGACGTGCAAGCACGAATGGAGGGGAAGGTAGAGTTGGTGGACTGTGTTGAGACCCGGTGTAAGAGGCAGGATGGCCTCCTTCTGGAACAGGGGGAGAGAATATGCTCCCTCGAGGCAGATCGTAACCAGGTGGGGCCGGTGTCACTGAACGAGGTAAGGGGGTGCACAACGTGGGGGTGTGCATGCCGAGTTTGGGGAGGGCAGAGGCCACGGGGTCTCTTGGCCTAATGCGGGCCCCCAGTATGACTGTTCCTGCGAGTATGCAGAATGCGAGTCTGATGGCATAGGGGAGTAAGCAGGACGGTGCTGAGTGTGCACCGACGCAGACGGGGGTAGTAAACTCCCCGGGCGAATGGCTCGGGCTTTGCGGGGGTAGGGCAGCATTGGAATCTGGGGGTCCCTCCCTCCATGTGTCCCTCAGGGACTGGGAGGTGGGGTTCGGACCCCGAAAGGCCAGAAGGTGCCACTGCCTCCGTATGATGGGAAGACGGACCTGAGGGCGTATTTGGCCCAGTTTCACTGCGTGGCCAGAGGCAACGGCTGGGACCAGGTGCAGGGCATGGCACAGCTCACGGCGGCACTGCGCGGTGCGGCATCCGAGGTCTTGACCATGATACCCTTGGAAGGGGCAACACTGGCAGACCTCTATTTAGCCCTAAATAACCAGTTTGGTATGGAACAGCAGAGCGAGCTTGTTAAGGCTCAGCTCAGTGGGTGCAAACGACACCCCCATGAGACGATGGGGGAATTGGCGCACGATATTCGCCGCACGGTGGGGATCGTACACGCGAATATGGCGCCGGAGTACCGGGAGGAGCTCGCCCTGGACCATTTTGTCCGGGCGCTTGCGGGCAGGGATATCTCGTCAACACTGACCACTTGGTGCCCGGAGAACCTCCAGAAGGCTGCTGACACTGCAGCTTATTGGGAGGCATCAATGTTGCCGGCTGGAGGGGCTGGGCGACATGCAGTAGCAATCCAGCAGGTGGGCCCCGTGAACAACGGTGCGCTGGGAGCCGGGGCGACCCTGGGCGACCAGGCGCGGTTGCAAAAGATGGTTCAGCGCCTGATCGACCGTCGCTCGAGAGATCTAGGGAGAAGCGGTCGGGTCCAGGAAGGGCGGGGGATGAGCCATCAGGGGGTACCCCAATTCGGAACGAGAGGGGGTATAATTCAGAGTACCGGAGGCGCACACCTTACCAGGCAAAGTGTTTTAACTGTGGCAAGGAGGGCCACCTGCAGTGGCGTTGTCACACCTCACGCAGGGAAGAGCAACAGCCCCCCGGTCACCAACTCCGCCCCGGGTCGATCGGAGTAGCCGGAGCTGGAACAGCCGCTCACGCAGAGGCGCAAGGCTCGCAGAGCCTTGCTGCGAGTACACGAGCCCCAGGAAGGGGGTGGAAGACCCCCCTGCAGGGGGGCACAGGAAGTACTAGTTAGGGGGATGGGGTAGCGATAGTTAGACCGGTTTCATGGGGACATGGGTTGTACCTCATAGAGCCCGTGGAATGGATTAGTTAGAGGCATTTTAGTTCAGATTTAGGAAATGGGAATTTTTGGATTTATGGAGACATGGACAGACCTGGAAATGTGGTGTGGAGACGTAGCTTAGCTACGTAGAGTAAATGGAACGTGCATGAGTTTTAAGGGAGCACGAGTTAGTCAGGGGATTGAATTAGGAAGGATGGCAGTATAGAGTGTTGGTGTGAGTTGTGAAATGGAAAGTGTGTGAGGAATGAGTGAGGGTCAGCGGGCCCAAGTGTGTGAGTGGAGGGAATGTGGTATGCATGGTGCGAATGACTGGTTGGGGGGAGGAGTGATTTCCATCCAAGAGACCCCGGGGTCAGTTTAATGTTTAGTTAGTGGATAGTTAAATTTACTAAAAGGAGGTCGTTTTGTTGTTGGTGTCGAGAGAAGGCACGAAACCCGTTTGGAGGAGTGCAAGAGTTCATGGACCGGCTGGGAGCGTGGCTGTGGAAAGGTGAGTTTTGTTTAGTGGGCACCGGACTCGTCGGCCAGAGTAGGCCAAGGGCCCAAGAGCGGCTGGGATAGAGTAGTAGTGGGCACGGGCGACCCGTCGGAAACGGGACCCGTAGCGCCAGAATTCCACGGGGGCAGTGTAGTGGGCACGGGCGACCCTCGGAAAGGGACCCGGGGCATCATCACGCCACGTGGCCATCGGACGGGGGCAATGCCAGAGAGGGCAACCCCCCCACCCCCGCGTTGTAGGGAGCAGCTAGGCTCAGAGGCAGCCTACGGGCCTGGGGGTGCTATGATTGGAGTTTGGTAGAGGGGGAGTTCCTGCCAGTTGAGCCACGCTGCCCAGCCAGGAAATTGTGCGCGGGCACGAACGAAAATTTGAGGGCAAGGCCCAAATTTATAATGGACACCAACACAGGTGACGAGAATCATGGTTTTGTAGAACCGATAGTTTTCAAAGTGCGAGGTGTTTTTGGAAAGCCCCAGGGTAGTTTCAGGTTACGGAATGTTAGGGTAGATCGGAGATGTACCCCTTCGCACCATCCATCCCTTCGTTTGTTGTCGGCCGCTGGACTCACCTTGGTAGATCGCTGAACTCTGAGGAGGCCATTCTGAGGCTTCGTTGGGCCTCAAGACATTTCGCAAGTCTCTCCCTATTCCCCTCCAGAGAGGGAACGTAGGGGTTGGGAGTAGGCTAGGTTGACAGGATAGGTTCGCCAGACAAAGACGATAAAGGAGGTTAGGGAGACAATTATAAAAATAAAGAGGGGCTAAATTTTGTTGTTTTGTGGCAAATTAAGGGAGCGGGTATGGACATAGACAGGCAAAGGCGATCGAGTGGGGGGGGGGAGACAGTACACTCGGTTTGAGCCCGCCTTCAAAGCGCCCGGCACCACCGCACTCCCTCCAAACCTGATGGAACCACACCAGAGGCCGGCCAGCTTCACCTGCCGGCCTGTTGTGCTGCAGCTGCCTGTTCTGCATGGGCTTATCTTGCCATGCTGAGTTGCCTGCCTTTGCCATGACCCCATGCCTGCTAGCCCTTGTTTGCGTTTGCCCCGTATCCATCCATCACCATGCGTGCCAGCATCATCCAGTTTTGTGAGGACTGCCCTGCAGGCAGCCTGTGCATCCAGTCCATTTTTAACCTCCGCCATCTTCGAAGATGGATGGAGGTTACTGTTTTCACACCTTTCTGTTTGTTTGTTTGTTTGTGAACAGTATTACGGAAAAACTCCTTGACGGATTTCGATGAAACTTGGTGGGTCGGGGGGGGGGGGGTGAGGTATGGTCCAAGGATCATGCCATTAAATTTTGGACTTGGTCCCCCTCCCCCAACAAAAAATTGTTTGAGAATTTTTTTCTTCTTTTTTTTTTTTGTATTTCTACATGTTTTAAGTGATTTCCAAGCACCCCCAAAAATTGTTACCCCCTCCCCCAAAAAAGAGAAATTTTTTTTTGCATTTCTACATGTTTTAAGTGATTTCCAACCCCCCCCCCCAAAAAAAAAATTTCGAGAAAAAAAAATTTTGCAACTTTTTTTTTCAACAAAATTTGGATTTTTTTTTTTTTTTTTTTTTTTTTTTTTTTGTATTTCTACATGTTTTAAGTGATTTCCAACCCCCCCCCCCCCTCAAAAAATGTTGGAGAAAAGAACTATAACTGTCAGCACTGTTGACATATTTAATAAATAAGATATAAGGTTCACTTGAGTGACCAGCAGTATTGGCGGCGGAGGTTTTGCACTTTCCTGAGTGCTCCCCCTCAAGTTTGTGTTTTGCAACCTTCTCCATCCATTTCCCTGCACCAAAGACTTTGCTATGACTTTTGCCTTTCCCCTTTCACAGATCACAAGTGCTGGGCCATGGTTAGTGTAATGTAATAGAAAAGTTAAGATTGTAAATACGTGGAACCCCTCCTGCATGTTTGTTTTAGCGCTGGCAATTTTAGTTACGCAGCGCATTAGGTTATTTATTTTTGGGACACGTTTTAAGAAATGTCGCATTCAGGGATCCGAAGGGAGAACGTACTTGGGGAAAACTTACACATGATGGTCACACGAAAATTTGACGACTTGGGACGAGTGTGTAAAAAGGGGTGGGGGTAGTGTTACGAATTTGGAATTCAATTGCACACAACAGGTTCCCTTAGTCAGCTATGTCGATAAGTGCATGTTCCCTAGATAGCTCACCTTTCATTGTTTAAATGTTCAGAGATCGATTTAGGTGCGCTGCGGATCGATTTAATAGTTAGGGAACGAAACAATGGAGACGTCCCTCCCCCTCTTCTGCGAAGAGGAAGAAGAACCCTGTGGTGACGTCAACAACTCCCTCACACCCGTGGTTGAGCGGGGGGTGGATCACCAGGGCATGAGTCACGCCGGGTGCGGGGGAGGGGGTGCAAAGGATAAAGAGGACATCTTTTCTTTGTTCAAAAAGAGTCCCGTGGGAGTCCCGTGTCAAGAGTTCGTGTGGGAGTCCCGTGGTAGCGCTGAGTTCGTGTGCCGAGTCCCATGGGAGGAGTAAGCTTTTTGCTTCGGCTGGCTCAGTGAGCTTCGGCTGCTGCTTTGTTGTGGACGGAACTTGAGCCGGTTGTTCGGTTCGAGCTGCGAGTGGAGGCTTCTTCCTCTTCTTGGTTCGTGGAGCTTTTCGTTCTCCATTTTGTTTCCTGGCTTGGTACGATGCATCGGCCTCTTCTTGGAATTGGATCCTCGGGGAAGCGACGATCGACAGGAAGGATCGGCGCTTCGTCTCACCGGCACGTGTTGAGAAGCGCGGGAGGATTCGCGGGAGCTCGGGAAGGATCGCGGCGATTGGATCCAGCTCGCTCTCGCTGGAGCCTGGGTCCGGACAAGTTGAAGATCACACAAGGTGGAAAGGTTCAAGTCAAGCTCTGAGTTTCAGCTCACCTGTCCTCCGAGCTGGAGCTCGTAATTAAAGGCCTTTGCCACCGTTACGTGTGTGTGTTTGTGTGTCTGTGTCTGTGTCTGTGTCTGTGTCTGTGTCTGTGTCTGTGTCTGTGTCTGTGTCTGTGTCTGTGTCTGTGTCTGTACGTGTGACTGTACGTGTGTCTGTGACTGTACGTGTGTCTGTGACTGTACGTGTGTCTGTGACTGTACGTGTGTCTGTGACTGTACGTGTGTCTGTGACTGTACGTGTGTCTGTGTCTGTGACTGTACGTGTGTCTGTGTCTGTGACTGTACGTGTGTCTGTGTCTGTGTCTGTGACTGTACGTGTGTCTGTGTCTGTGTCTGTGACTGTACGTGTGTCTGTGTCTGTGTCTGTGACTGTACGTGTGTCTGTGTCTGTGTCTGTGACTGTACGTGTGTCTGTGTCTGTGTCTGTGACTGTACGTGTGTCTGTGTCTGTGTCTGTGACTGTACGTGTGTCTGTGTCTGTGTCTGTGACTGTACGTGTGTCTGTGTCTGTGTCTGTGACTGTACGTGTGTCTGTGTCTGTGTCTGTGACTGTACGTGTGTCTGTGTCTGTGTCTGTGACTGTACGTGTGTCTGTGTCTGTGTCTGTGACTGTACGTGTGTCTGTGTCTGTGTCTGTGACTGTACGTGTGTCTGTGTCTGTGTCTGTGACTGTACGTGTGTCTGTGTCTGTGTCTGTGACTGTACGTGTGTCTGTGTCTGTGTCTGTGACTGTACGTGTGTCTGTGTCTGTGTCTGTGACTGTACGTGTGTCTGTGTCTGTGTCTGTGACTGTACGTGTGTCTGTGTCTGTGTCTGTGTCTGTGACTGTACGTGTGTCTGTGTCTGTGTCTGTGTCTGTGTCTGTGACTGTACGTGTGTCTGTGTCTGTGTCTGTGACTGTACGTGTGTCTGTGTCTGTGTCTGTGACTGTACGTGTGTCTGTGTCTGTGTCTGTGACTGTACGTGTGTCTGTGTCTGTGTCTGTGACTGTACGTGTGTCTGTGTCTGTGTCTGTGACTGTACGTGTGTCTGTGTCTGTGTCTGTGACTGTACGTGTGTCTGTGTCTGTGTCTGTGACTGTACGTGTGTCTGTGTCTGTGACTGTGACTGTACGTGTGTCTGTGTCTGTGACTGTGACTGTACGTGTGTCTGTGTCTGTGACTGTGACTGTACGTGTGTCCGTGGGCCTGTCTATTAAGTAGGAACTGCTGTTAAGTGTAAATGACTGCACATAATAAGTAGACGGTTGTAGTTCTTTTGTCGTGCTTTTGTTGCTTGTGTAATTGCATACGTGTTTTGCCTTATTTAATTGCATACGTGTTTCATTATAATAAATGTCCTTGTGTGAACGTAAACCTGCTCGTTTCGTTCATTCCCTCATTGACTGAACATTTCGTGTTGGGAGTTAGAAAAACGTTGGTTTGCCGTAATAGGGGGACATTTGGACCGACGGTTCTCGGCGATTACGCCGCTCGGAATCGCGCACGGACAAGCTCGCCTCGGCGGTTTGTTCCGTACGAGATCCATCGAGGGTGGAATATCCCGGTAGTTGGGTCACGTGGGTATTTAGGTACATTGAAGATTGACAATCGACCCTTCCCCACGTGATTTGCCGATTGGCATATTTCGGTTCTTGTACAAGGACCCGTCGCTCGGAGTTATCCGAGCGGCGATCTATATTCCGGGCGTTCGGTCGGGCCGACTCGACTTGCGGCTCCGTTCAGAGCGGTCGGTTGGCGGCTGACCCCCCGGTCCGTAATAATAATAATAATAATATATATATATATATATATATATATATATATATATATTGTTATATATATATTGTTACGGTTTCCACTACGCCAGCGTGCGAGCGACCGCTTTTAGTTAATCGCAGCCGCGCGCCCACCGGACGTGGCAATCCCAGTCGCAGCTTTCGGATCAACGCCGAAATCCAGCTCCGGGTGTGTTTTTAATCACATCGTAAATCGGCCAACTATTCTGTCCACGCACGACAGGGTCCGATCGCCGAATTGTCGATTTATCTAAGTATGTGCGCAAACAGAAATGCCGGGGATTTACAGCTCAACGGAACCTCCTTGGAAACGAGCCACTTAAGCAGCTCGCTCCGTTTGCGATTTGCTGAGCGGTGTATGATCGCGAGGCCTCGTTGGGCCCGATTATCTTATGGGCTCTTAAAAGCCAGCTAATATTCCGTAAGCAAGTATGGCAGTCAATGAGAGGAAAGGACGCAACGAACAGGTGAACATTTAAAGAAGGACATTTATTTACACACGTATGCAGTCAAGGCAATGAATGCAATGGGGGTAAGGGACAGGACACGAGCAAAAATACACTCCAGCCGTTTGTCTATTATTTCTGTACATGCACTTAACAGTTTCTACTTCGCGAACACGGCGCCACAACTTTCATACAAAGAAAACCCCAGGAAAGGAAACGGCAGAACTGGACCCGTAGGCCTTTAATGTCCGCGGAGCTCTGGAGACCGCAAGAGCTCCGAGAGGCCATGCTGGTTCCCTGCCACCCTCGTGGTGACTCGCTGGGTGACCCTCGATGTTTTGCCGTAAACACGGCAGCTCGGTTGGTCCAGGCCCCGCCGTGCGGCCTGGTGGATCGGCCTAGCCGACGACGCCTCGGAGGAAGGAGCGGGCCTTGCTCTCTTTTGCGAGTTGATGCTCTTTTAAAAGCCTGCCCGCTTCTCAGCGTTGCTCGGACCGTCTCTGGGCCGGCTGGCAACTTCTCTCCGGCTGTGTCCACTGACCCACGGTTCGGCTCGGTACTGCCGGCTTGGCTGCGCTCCAGGCTTCGCTGCGCTCTGATGACCCCGACTGCCCTACACTGGACTCAAACCTTGACAGACTGCTCACAGACTTCTCGGCGCACCCAGACCGACTCCAGGCAAGAACTGAAACTCGGCGGTTCAGCCCCGCCTTTTTTGGGGTCTGTGGGTGAGGTTGATATCTCACCCTTCACCCCCCGCTGGCGCTGCTCCTTTTGGTATTTTGATCCGATCTCGTCGCGAAATGCGGAGAAAGCGGACGTGGCAGAGATCATCAGCTACCACCCTAACGAGGGAGTCCCCGCGTCTGTCGGTGGATGGTGTTGTTTGTGGAGATTCGCCGTGGCTGGCGAAAAGATGGCGGTGCAATGGAGATGAAGGTGAGGCGATGTTGTTCGTTTGTGGAGATGTTGTTGAGATGGTGAGGAGGTGTCATGGTTGGTGCTGTGGTGGTGATGGCGTGGTTGTTGAGATGCGGTTGTGGTTGTTGAAGTTGTGGTTGTGGTAAAATAAAGATAGCAAAAGAATAATGGCTGACTTAAAATCACAGCCCTGTTACACGAATAATCCCTTTAGACATCGGTGGGGAAATCTAATCTGAACACACACTTATCGACATAACTGATCTTTGGGGAACCTGAATGGTGTTCTGTGAATTTCCACAACCGTAACACGACCCTCTCCCCTTTTTACAGACTCGTCCGGAGTCGTCAAATTTTTGTGTGCCTTCATGTGCAAGTTCTCCCTTAGTACGATTTACCTTCGGATCCCTGAGTGCGACATTTGGTGTATCCGTGTCCCAAAAGTAAATAACCTACGGGTTGTGTAACTAACGAAACAAACTCACTCATGCAGACGACTTAACTGCAATTGCCGGCGCTACGACAAACATGCAGGGGCAGCAAAACTCATTTACAATTTTTACCTGAACTTAACCTTATACATTTTCCACTAAACCATGGCTCAGGACTGATGGACTGTGGGAAAAAGGGCATGGCAAAGTTAGTCATAGTTTGAGGGTTAGCGCCCCCGCAGCTGAAGGTCGGATGTCTTCGGGGCCTGTTCAAAAGGCTCCGTTGTCCGTCACTGAACCTTTTTATGTCTTCAGCTGCTGGAGGCAACTCACCCAAACCCGGCATGCCATATGCCATCCCACAGCCATTTTTGAAGCAGGGAGCAAGGCTTCCCAAATGCAGTCTCTGGTTCGTGAAACAAATGCAGGTATGAACAGGGAATGTGGCCGGCTGCCCAATGCAGTCTTAGGCCTCCCCTTGAAATGAGCGCAGTGATCACAAAATGGTGCACGGGCTGCTCAATGCAGTCTCCGTGTGCGGCTGCCTGCAGGTCAGTCCCTGCAGAACAGTGCATGGTACTGGTGCACATGGTAATGGATGGAATGGGGCAATGCAAACAAGAAAGGCTCGCAGGCATGGGGTCAAGACAGAGGCAGGCAGACAAGGCATGGCAAAGCAAGGCCGGCACAGGCCGCTGTAGTAAAACACAGGCCGGCAGGTGAAGCTGGCTGGCCTCTTGTCTCGTTCTGGAGGGAGTGCGGTGGTGCCGACCGGTCTGAAGGCGGGCTCGGACCTACCCTCCTGTCTCCCTCCCACTCGATCGCCTTTGCCTGTCTCTGTCCATACCCACTCCCTTAATTTGCAAAAATCAAATTTTGCCCCATCTTATTTTTTTATTTTTTTCCTTTTATAATTTGTTTCCCTAACCCCCTTTATAGTCTCTGTCCGGCTAACCTATCGTGTCACCTAGCCTACTCCCAACCCCTACGTTCCCTTCCTGGAGGGGAATAAGGGAGAGCTGGCGTCCTGTGTTGGGGCCCAATCAAGCCTCAGAATGGCCTCCTCAGATCTCAGCGATCTAACCAAAGTGGGTCCAGCGGCCTACAACGAGCGGAGGGATGGATGGTGCGGTGGGGTACACTTCCCTATCTACCCTAACATTTATCAACTTTTAACTACCCTGGGGCTTTCCAAAAGCGCCTGTCGCTTAAATATTGGTTCTACCAACCAAGATTCCTGTCAACTGTGTTGGTGTCCCTTCAAATTTGGGCCTTGCCCTCAAATTTTCCCTCGTGCGCTCGCACGGTCTCATGGCTGAGACACATGGCTCCCTTGGCAGGAACTACCCTCTGCCGATTCTCCAACTGTAGCACCCCCGGGCCCTGAGACTGTGTCCGAGCTTACCAGCTCCCTAAAATCTGGGGAGTGTCCTCCTGGCTACCCCCCCCCCCCTCCGATGCTCATGTGGCAGGCTGGCACCACGGGCCCATTCCCCGGGGTGCCCATGCCCATGACACTTCCCACGCGGCTTTTGGCGCTACAGGCCCCGCATCATGTGGACCCACCTATGCCCACTACGCTATCCTGGCCCGTCTTGGGCCCTTGGCCTAACGCGGCCGACTATCCCGTTGCCCGGGGTACCCACTAAGCGATACTCACCATTCGCAGCCACGCTCCCAGCCCGTCCACAGGACTCCTGCACGCCTCCAAACGGGTTTTGAGCCTACATTCCCACCAATAGCAAAACGACCTCCATTTTTGTCAATTTGACTAACCCACTAACTCACATTACACTGACCCCGGGGTCCCTTCGGTGGGAATCACTCCTCCCCCCAATCACTCATTGCACCATGCATACGACATTCACTCCATTCAAACAGGCCCGCTGGCCCTCACTCATTCAACATGTTTCCTTACAATTTCCATTTTATCGCTCACATCATTGAACATTGCCATTTTGCTGACTGCATCCCCGAACTACCTTGTGCTCCCACGTCATCCCTTAAACTAGTAGCACATCCTTTTAACACGACGTAGCTAAGCTACGTCCCCTCTACACATCCAAAGTCTGTCCTTGTCTTCCAAATATCATTTCCCATTTCCCATCCTAAATCTTAACTAAAATCTCTCCAACTAGTCCATTTCACGGGCCCCATGAAGGCGGTCTAACTAAACTAACCCTTCCCCCTCACTAGTTCCATTCCTGTGCCCAAGCAAGGGGGTCTTCTACCCCCTGCCTGGGAATGCTGTTTACCCGAAACGGGGAGGATTGGTTTTCTCTCTTTTTTATGCGAGCACCAGCGCGGCAACTCGCAACCTTAGCTCTTTCGCCGTGACGTCATGGCAGCTGTTCGCGCTTCGCGCACCTCGTCCCTTCTCGCATGGTAACATCCGGCAGGGATTCCCTTCCTACAGGATTCCAACCATGCAGCCATGACGTCACCCTGCGCACCCCAAAGCAAGCCTCACGTTTCGAGGGGTTCCTCACACGAGCACATGTGCTCTTGCTCGCCGGAGCTTTACACACACGCTCAACTGGAGAACCCGTCCGTTCCAAATTCATAATCCAACCTTGCTTCTGTCCGTCCATGGGATCGGCTAACATCCACCGCGTGCGTTTCCGGACCGGATCTCACTCGCGCAGGTGCACACGTGGCGGCCTCATGCGAAGCACAGCACGGACCCCGCGTGCACTGGCGTGCGAATCTGGCACGGTCCCCAAAACAGCTACGGCCGCTACACGGCCTTTGTCCCTCCTCTGGTGCAGTCTTTGTCGCCATTCAACACATGCACTCCCGTGTGCCATGACGCTTATATACCTCGCCAGGACGCTTTCACTCGGACATGTGGTGGCATGTTCCCGCATACCGACCGCCATCTCCCTTACATACAGCGACCTTACACACGCGGTTCTTACAGACGGCCTTTCACCCACGCATGCCATGACACACATAGTATGCTCACATTTCAGCACGCATTTCGCCACAACACCCATGCTATGTGCGTGTTTCAGCACATATTTCGACACATTCTTAAGCACACACACCGGGACAATCACGCTGGGAATTCGTGCGACCACAAGGGGTCCCAGGGCATCCATACCCCCCCCAAGCTCCGCATGTACCAGTTCACAGCACTCGCCCCCCTAACTCGCAAAGCTCGACCGGACCCACCTGGTGGTGATCCGCTTCAAGGGGTCATATTCCCTCCCCTCGTTCCTGAAGAAGGCTATCCTGCTGCTTGCACCGGGTCACGACACATTCCGTCAGCTCACCCTCATTGTCCTTCACTAATTCCATGTGTGTGCGTTCGTCTTTAGTTCCATTTAATCCACCCTTTATCTCCCATGTCTCTGTTTCTGTGACTATTTGCGTTTCTGTCACCTCTTTTGTTTCCTTAGTCTCCATTATTATTTCCTCTACCTCTTGCGTTTCTATACATTTTATTTCGGTTGTCTCTTCGTGTCTATTAGTTTCTTCCTGGATCTTCGTCGGTTTCCTCCTTAGTTTTATTTAATTCCTTCTCGACTCGGGCTATCTCCCGCAGGCCACGTCTCTACGTGTCTTGTACATGTCTCAGTCACCCCATTTAATTTTTCCCTCTCTGTCACCGTCACTTTCTCTACTGTTACGAGTCTTGCCCAACACGTCTCCCGCATGATTTTGACCTCGCCCGTTTCCATCGCCGGCCGCACAGCCATTGAACTTCCTCCCAGCTCGTTTGCTCCAACACGTGACGGCGCCATTTTGAGCTCCGTCGTCCGTGTTTCGCTGCACGCAATCGCCATTATGCCCGTCCGCAGGCCTTGCCCCACGCGTCGCATTTCACCCCGTTGGGTTCGCATATCGTTTATGAATGCCTGCATGTTCGCATCCATTTTGTTTTTCACCTCTTCCAAGCATCCCTGCAAGCCGAATTCCATGCTCTGCATCTCCTCCCATAGCGTTTGCATATTTTTATCCATGTTGTTTTTATTTCTTCTTTTATTTCCTTTTTCATGCCATCCATTTTGTTGTTCGTGGCTTGAAAATCGCCCCGCAGATCCAGCGTGTTTGCATCCATTTTGTTATTCATTTGCTGCGCATTTGTTTTCATTTCTGCCAGCAACATTTTTAATAGCTGACTTGTGTCAGGTGGCCCTGTGGCAGTCGCTTCGCCATTATCGGGCACGGATCCGCCGGGGACTGCGGAGGGAATTTGACGGAGGAGGGGGGGGTAGTACACCGCGGCCGCCCCCGCGCCCATTTCGAGCTCTGGGTTTGGTTGTGGGGAAAATCGAACCTGCATTATGGGAGTGTCCTGCATTGTCATTTCGTCCTGGGCCATAGATTCTAACATTTCTAAATCTAATCCACCCTGCGCCTGCTCGCCTTGAACTGCCATTTTGTGTACCGGAAATGATTTAAAAGCTCGTAATTTGATGGAACCGGAGGGTCGCCTCGCACACCCTTGATCCAGTTCCGTTAATTTAGTGTGGAAATAGAGGGTTTGAATACCGCTCGCTGACACCAGTGTTATGGTTTCCACCACGCTGGCATGTGAGGGACTGCTTTTAGCGAATCACAGCCGCGCACCCACCAGGCGTGGCAATCCCAGTTACAGCTTTCGGATCAACGCGGAAATCCACCTACGGGTGTGTTTTTAATCACCGTAAATCAGCCAACTATTCTGTCCACGCGCGCCAGGGTGCGATCGCAGAATTGTCGATTTACCTAAGTAAGGCAGACAGAAATGCCGGGGATTTACACCTCAACGGGACCTGGTTGGAAACGAGCAGCTTAAGCAGCTCGCTCCGTTTGCGATTTGCCGAGCGTTGTACGATCGTGAGGCCATGTTGGACCCGATTATCTTATGGGCTATTAAAAGTCAGCTAATATTCCGTACGCAAGTATGGCAGTCAATTGCAGGAAAGGACGCAACGAACAGGTGAACATTTAAAGAAGGACATTTATTTACACACGTATGCAGTCAAGGCAATTAATGCAATGGGGGTAAGGGACAGGACATGAGCAAAAAGACCCTACAGCCTTTTGTCTATTATTTCTGTACATGCACTTAACAGTTTCTACTTCGTGGATACGGCGCCACAACTTTCAAACGAAGAAAACCCCAGAAAAGGAAACGGCAGAACTGGACCCGTAGGCCTTTAATGTCCGCGGAGCTGTGGAGACCGCAAGAGCTCCGAGAGGCCATGCTGGTTCCCTGCCACCCTCGTGGTGACTCGCTGGGTGACCCTCGATGTTTTGCCGTAAACACGGCAGCTCGGTTGGTCCAGGCCCCGCCGTGCGGCCTGGTGGATCGGCCAAGCCGACGACGCCTCGGAGGAACGAACGGGCCTTGCTCTCTTTTACGAGTTGATGCTCTTTTAAAAGCCCGCCCGCTCTTCAGCGTTGTTCGGATCGTATCGTGGCTGGCTGGCGACTTCTCTCCGGCTGTGTCCACTGACCCACGGTTCGGCTCGGTACTGCCGGCTTCGCTGCGCTCTGATGACCCCGCCTGCCCTCCACTGGACTTAAACCTTGACAGACTGCTCACAGATTTCTCGGCGAACCCAGACCGACTCCAGGCAAAAGCTCTCTCCAAGCAAGAACTGAAACTCGGCGGTTCAGTCCTGCCTTTTATGGGGTCCGTGGGTGAGGTTGATCTCTCACCTCTCACCCTTCACCCCCGCCCCTTTTGGTATTTTGATCCGATCTCGTCGCGAAATTCGGAGAAAGCGGACGTGGCAGAGATCATCAGCTCCCGCCCTAACGAGGGAGTCCCCGTGTCTGTTGGCGGATGGTGGTGTTTGTGGGGATTTTTCTGTGGCTGATGAAAAGATGGCGGCGCAATGGAGATGCAGGTGAGGCGATGTTGTTCGTTTGTGGAGATGTTGAGATGGTGAGATATCCTGGTTGGTGCTGTGGTGGTGATGGCGTGGTTGTTGAGATGCGGTTGTGGTTGTTGAAGTAATGGTTGTGGTAAAATAAAGATAGCAAAAGTATATTGGCTGACTTAAAGATCACAGCCCGGTTACACGAAAAAATCCCTTTAGACATCGGTGGGGAAATCTAATCTGAACACACACTTATCGACATAACTGATCTCTGGGAAATCTGAATGGTGTTCTATGAATTTCAATAACCGTAACAATATATATATATATATATATATATATATATATATATATATATATATATATATATATATATATATATATATATATATATATATATATATATATACACATACATATCTGTATGCGTGTGTACGTATATACAGGGGGCTGCAAAAGTAGGTATACAGTAATGAAAAAAGTAGAGTACTTTCTATATACCTACCTTTCAGCCCTCTGTGTGTGTATATGTATATGTATATATATATATATATATATATATATATATATATATATATATATATATATATATATATATATATGTTTTTATTGCCATGGGTATTATGAGGTGGTTCATCCTCGTTTCTCCTCGGAAGAACCGGACCTGGGGCCACTGATCACAATTAACTTTGTGGTATGGTGGGGTGCTTAGCAACTACGAACGCCAATCGGTTAACATGAGTCCCAGTGTCCACTGTGTAATTTGCCGTTTAACTGGAGGTCACGTGGCCTTCTGACCGGGGAATGTGCCCTTGGCGATGCAGCAATCATGTCTTGATGAGATCTTAAATAAGGCGGCCAAGCATTTACTGCTGGTGTATGCCGACTATGATATGTTAATTAGTTTGGAAATTACCTCCCAGTCTATCGAGGTTTGGACAATGCTGGATCAATGTAAGGAAAGTACAAGCATGGACAGGTTGAAATGTCAACAAGCAATTTATGATTAAGAAAAACAACTGAAGAACTTTTTATTTCCTTTTGGTGTAAATGGATAAATTCAAATGAATGAAAATAATCTCAAACAAATAAATAATTCAACAAGCAGCTATAATAGACAGAGAAAAAAATTGACAAAGATCAGATGTTAATCACTATGCCTCACTTAACAATAATACACAAGGTATGGGTGCCCATGCTTGGTGTTGGCTAAATGATTGGCTGGTGGGCTTGGGATCCTAGGGGCCCGAGTTCAAATCCCGCTTGTCCGTTGAATTAATATCAGGTGGGGTTGACTCAGCCTGTCATCCTTCCGAGGTCGGCAAAATGAGTACCAGCTTACTGGGATGATTGAGCCATTTGAGTATCTGTGTCGGAGTGGCAACCCATCCAGGATTGTGTCCAATAGCCCAGGAGACTGCTTCGGCAGCACCAACGCTACCGACAGAGTATGGTCCCAATGGATGGATGGGTACTCAGCAGATCATTCAGGGGGAAAATAAATCTGGTCACGGCTTACGAAGGCAGATGTCGTCGTGCGTCTAATAAAATGACCCAATATGTGTGAGTGTACCTTGGTCCATGGCGAGCGCCCTGCCTTGCCGTGCACCCACCCGCAAACAGGCTCGAACACCAATAGATGTCACATTATCACCCCCAGCAACCAGGGATGCCAAGAATCAGGTACCAAGCAGAATCAGCAGGAACGATCCAACTGTCACCAATGGTCAGGAGCTATCAGGAGCTGTAACTAATGGGCAGGATCTGTAAGAAACCATCAGGACCTGTCAGCAACCATCAGGAGCTGTAACCAACTGTCAGGAACTGTTGGAACCACCGACCAAAAATGTGAAGCACTCACAAAACATCAACAGCAACCATCACCTCTCCGCTCAGCCTGAGAAGAACAAGAGCCAGCCAGCGCCTATAGAGCTGCCAAACGGGGCATCAAACGTCGATGGAAAAAGGTGGATGTCGAACGTCGATGAGAAAGAGGTGGTTGTTGAATGTCGATGAATGAGAGGTGTGTGCCTGGGGTAAATAATCCACAGCCATGTCTGACCATCAAAATATCTGTTCAGGAAAAGCCCACGGTGTGTTTAATCAAATGACCTGAAAGTCCAAAGTGTAAATAAATCACTTATTTCCAAGCCAATGCATCTTGATGAAAGGGGGAAGAATGAGTGGGGAAGAAGTGGGATAGTCAGAGAGGTGGGGAAAGTTGCTGGGTTTAAATACTTGTGATCAACTGTCCAAAGTAACGGAGAGTTTGGTGGAGAAGTGAAAAAGAGAGTGCAGGCAGGATGGAGTGGGTGGAGAAGAGTTGCAGGAGTGATTTCTGACAGAAGGGAAGATGCA